>NW_028137768.1:600000-751755 GCF_965140915.1 Aythya marila
TTATGACTGTTTGCATTCATTACATTCCTACATAAATATTTTAATTCCCCCCATTACTATGAATGAATGAAACTGTTCTGTCTCATATGGAGGCTGTATAAATGTGCAACAACACTTTAAGTGAGTCAGTGAAGACTTTTTCATAGCATCTGTGTAATAAAATGCAATCACACAAGTTCAATGCAAGGCCCCGCACACCACAGCCCCCTCGCTTTGCAGAGCAGCACTGCCAGCTCAGTGGCTATGGGCATCATGGGCAGGGTCTGCAGGAATGGCTGCTCAGGCCAACCCAGATGTGCTGGGCTGGGGCAAGGCTGTGTGGGACATGGGATGTCCTGGGAGCAGAGCAGTGTGCTGAGTGTGTGCAGTGGTGCTGCCTGAGGAGCTCCAGGGCCAAGTTGGGGTGGGGGGGAGTGTCAGAGCATCTCCTGCAGCAAGGACACTGCCACTGACCTCATCTGCTTCATGGGCTGGGCTGGGAAGAGGCCTCTTGAGCACAACAGCTCCTTGTAGCCCTGTGGATGCTGGCGGTGAGGTCACTTCTGTCCCAGCACATGGCTGGCCAACATCAGGGAGGCAGAGCCTCTGAGGTGACAAAGGCCCTCAGAAAGCTGTCCCCAACAGGGTGATGTATCTTGTGAGGACAGGGGAAAGCTGGGTGAATAAAGGTGGGAAATCTCATGGAGACAAGAGGGGCTTGGCTAACAGAAAGGAAAGATCTGGAAGAGGTGAGAGGGGTTCAGATAAGGCTGTGAGCTGCAACACTTACTAGGAAAACATCCAGGTCAAGCCCTGGCAATATTTCTAAGCAGTAACCATAAGCCCTACCCCTACATCTAAATGCTATCCCTCTCTCTGCAAGGAATCCACTACTCTTACTCCTACCCTCAAACCTCACCTGGCGTGGGTTAGCAAATCCTAAATCCATAAGGCCTTACCATACACTCTTAGCTCAATTCTCACCCTATTCCTCAGCCTTTCATCCTTAGCACTGAATTCCATGACATGATTCCTCAACAGAGCCCTGAAGAAAATCCCAACAAATAACATAGTCTCTACACTACACACAGACTAGAAACCAAAGCAGTAAACACAGGCCTCCCTCTAATACTCTGCCCGACTACTAACCCTGGAAGGCAAGATCTAATCCCTAAACCTTAACCTGAACACCTAAGCCCCAAATCCTGCATTCCTGTGGTCTAGTCACCTAACTGAAGGAGTTCGGCCTCATGAGGCTGGGCAGAGCTTGAGAGGTCCTGCAGCAATTGCTTGGTCTTGGAGGAGGCAGGTGAGATGATATGGATGTGGTCAGGTCACAGAACTCAAGGAGGAGATGGGTGGGGATGTTCTGCTGAGATCAGCTGTGATTCAGGGTCTGAGGAGGCAACAGGAAGCCCATGGCTGTACAGGTTGGTGTCGGGGCACATTTTCAAAACTTGTTTAACTATTACTTGAATTCTACAGGCTGGAAATACTGCACTGAGCACTTTGGGGATCTTTCCAGCTCAGAGCAGGTTTAGCACATGCCCTGAGCCAAGCTACAGTATCTCTGCAGAGATCCCTTGGTCCTGGAATGTCCAAGGTGTGTGTCACCCAATGTGTCCTGTAGGGAAATGCACAGGTGTGCAGAGGTGGCCTGTGGTAGTGCAGTCCCTGTTGCTCTGGGATGTGTGTGGGTGTGTTGGGTTTGGTACAAACACCTGGGCTGGTTTCTAACCTCCCACCTAAGCACAAGTGAGGAATAGCTCAACCCCTGCCAAAACCCTCCTTGTTTTATCTCATCCATGGAGGGCAGAGCCAAAAAAACTCAGAGCAGTTCTCCCAGGGTTTGCCTCTGCTAGAAGGCCTTGATGTGCCTTGCCATTGCCAGCTCATGGGTCTGCTGCTGCTTGTCTGGGCTCTGATTTTACTTTGTGGGTGGGAGGTTGTATTGGACATACATGGAAAGGGTTTTGTAGCAGGGACAGCTGCAGGGCTGGTGTCTGTGAGGAGAGTCCAGAAGCTGCCCCTTCTTAGAGAAGAGCCACTTCCAGCTGGCTCCAAAAGGGACATGCTGCTGGCCAAACTCAGCCAATGAGTAATGCTGTTTGTACATCTGTGAGAGCTTTTTAAAGAAAGGGGTTGAAAATGACATGAGGGAATAGCTGGGAGAGAAGATGGAGAAACTGTGAGAGAAAACAACCCTGCAGACACCAAGGCCAGTGAAGAAAGAGGGTGAGGTGATGCTCCAGGTGTTGGAGAAGTTCTCCATGAGACCTGTGGTGCACCATGTTGGAGCAGATCTCCACACTGCAGCTGATGGAGAACCCCATGTGGGAGCAGGTGGATGTGGCCTGAAGGAGGATGCAGTCCTTGGAGAGCCCCTGCAAGAGAAGACTCTGTGTCAGAACTGTGGAGAGGAGCCCAGCTCTAGACAGCCCCTCATGATAGGGACTTTCTTCTGAGGAGAAAATTATATCAGCCATTTGACAGATGCTGCATAGGCAAGGACACAACTCAGGATGGCATCACCCTTCAAGACGGAATTACCTTTGGGATTCCCTCAAAGGATAGAATTCCTGTCTGTGTCACAGCTTGAGTCACTGCACTGTGAATGCTGACCGAGGTCCCACCATGACAGAAGCAACCTCATGCTTCCCAGCAGCCACTCCTCCAGTATTCCTAACTACCATTGACAATGCAGACTCAAGCAAACAGAGACAAAAAGGAATGCAAGAATGCCAGTGCTGTACAAACTCCACAACAATGATACATGCTAGCAAGTAACTGGAACATGAGCTGAGAACCAGCTCATCACAAGCACCAAATTCATGCTTAGTTGGTTTGAAAGGACTGAGAACAGGGCATCACAAAAAGCCTAATGGAAGGAGCTACATCTTCTCAGTGTGGACTCAGTAACAGCAGCCCTGCAGAATGACAACCCATCCGTCTGCCCATGGCTTGGACAGGTGTACAGTTTGCTGGCTGAAGAACTGTCTGGATGGCCATGCTCAAAGAGTCTGAGTGAAGAGAGATCAATCCAGTTGGTGGATGGTCGTGGGTGGCATTCCCCAGGCCTCTGTACTGGGTCCAGCTTTGTTTACTATTTTGATGGATGATCTGACTGAGAGGATCAAGTACACCACTAATACATTTACAGATGATAACAAGTTAGTTGGGACAGTTGATCTTCTTGAGGAAGGAAAGCTTTTCAGAGGCATCTGGAAAGGCTAGATTGATGGACTGAGTCCAATCACATGACATTCAACAAAGATTAAGTGCCAGCTCCTTCACTTGGATCATATCAATCCTATGCAGCATAGGCTTGGGGAAGAGTGGCTGGACAGATGCCAACAGAAAAGCACCTGGGGATGTTGGTCAACAGCCAGCTGAGCATGAGCACCCACAACCTGTCATGGGCAGGGACTCTGACATCTTCCAATAGGTCATCTGTGCTTATGAGGTCACTGTCAGCTGAAGATCTGATAGGCCATGAGCAGGCCCATGGCAGGTGAATGTTCTTGCGATGCCAGTGGTGCCTGAGTAGCTGACTGGCCGAGAGCAAATATGGCCTGTGCTAGATGCTGGGAGGACCCTGGTGCCTGAGAAGCCAGGAGGCCAGGAATAAGCACATGGCTTGTGTAGGTCTGTGGGGAGGTCATTGGTGATCAATTAGCTGATAGGTCAGGGCAAGGCCCATGCATTGTACCTGTGAGGCCACTGGTGCCTGAGGAGCTGGCAGACCAAGAATTGTGTAGGTGTTTGTGAGGTCATTGCTGCCTGACTACAGGCCAGGAGCAGGCGCATGGCAAGTGAAGATGCTATGGCATCACCTGGAGCTGGATTGGTCAGAATAATGAAATATCCCGAGTTGGAAAGAACTGAAGATCAGAGAGTCCAACTCCAGCCACCAGACAAAAATATATATATATATATATATATATTTAATAATTATAAAAGCTATAAATAAATAAAAAATATTTAAAAGTATAATACATATATAAAATAAACATTATATATATATGTAATGTGTATAAAATTAAGGTAATAAAATAAAATAAAAAATATAAAATAATTATTATTATATAATATACTGTATAATATAACATAATACTATATAATATACTAGAATACTGTATGTAATATAAAGATATATCAAATAACATAATGTAATATGATATATATTATTGGTAATATACATAACATATAATATGAAATATAAAATATTAAAATATAAAATATTATTAAAATATATAAAATATTAAATATTATTAATAATATTATTATATAAAAATAATAATATTATATATAAATAATATATAAAATATTAGTATATATAAAATATATAAATATATATATATAAATATATAATATAAAATCTATTTTTATATTTATATATATATAAATAATATATAAAATATTATTAATAACATGTAATCTAATGAAATACATAATAATATAACATAATAGTGTATAAGTAAAAAATATATTTTGTATGTATTTATAAAATTTTGTGATCCATTAAAAATACTATATGTATATATATGTGTGTGTGTATATATATATGTGTGTATATATATATATATACATATATATATATATAATAAACTATATGTCTGAGAGCATTGTCCCAACACTTCTTGCACTCTGCCAGGCTTGGAGCTGTGAGGAGGCTGGGAGGCACCGCAGGGCCATGCCTGGGCACGGGGCCAGGAGGAAACCACCGTCTTCCTGCCCGGGCGCCATGTCACGTGGGCTGCGGTTTGTGCACCTGCAGTGGCAGGCAGGCTCCAGCTCCCGACCCGCCGTGGGGAATAACGGCCCCTGGGTGACACGCTGAGAGCCAGGGAGACGCCTGAGGCTCTGGGCTGCAGCTCTGCTGCCAGGGCAGGCCCTGGACCAGCTCTGGCTGCTGCCGGGACCCCACAGGAGGCTCCCTGGGGAGGGACAGGACAGCCAGCACCCCCATAATGGGGCTCTGGCCCTGCCCAAGGGCCTTTCCCAGCTGCTGCTGCCAGCACAGCGGGGGCTGTATCAGGGGCAGGGGCTG
Source organism: Aythya marila (assembly GCF_965140915.1). Classification (NCBI taxonomy): domain Eukaryota; kingdom Metazoa; phylum Chordata; class Aves; order Anseriformes; family Anatidae; genus Aythya; species Aythya marila. The sequence goes on from NW_028137768.1 coordinate 605,030, forward strand.
GTCCCTTCCCAGCCTGACACAGCCCTGCTGCAGGACCAGCCCCGTGGATCCCATGGCGCAAGGATGGCCGGACAATCGCACCTTGGGCTCTTGGATGCTACAGCTTAGGAGATGCTCCGTGCTCCCACAGCAGGCTGCAAGGGGTGTCAGAGCCATCTGCCCCCACACCCAGCCCTACCCCACAATGATCTCCCACCGCAGTGACGTGAGAGCCGCAGTGGAGCCGTCCCTCATATATGGTCATGAAGAGCGCTGGAGAAGTTCATTGGAGAGCTGGGCTGCGTCGGAGGGGAGATAAGTGCCGATAACTTCTAAAAAGGTGCTTACTGCTTTGATTGGCTCCTCCTGCAGCTGGGACAGCATCTGCACAGATATATTGCCCTCCCATCATCTCCATTTCCTTGTGGGTCCCCAGGAACTCCAGCAGCAGGGCCTTGCTGTCAGGACAGGAGCCTCAGGATGGGGACAGAGGGACTCCTGCTCCCTTGGGTGCTGTGGCTGTTCCTCTTGGTGCATCCATGCAGAGGTAAGTGGCAGCTATTTTCTTCAACAGATTGGGGCCAGTGGGCAGCAGTGGGGTCATTGGGATCTCTCTGGGAGTGGGGTTGCTTTGCAGGCACCACTGAAATGAGAGGCAGAAGGTGCTCGGTCCCTCATCCCTGTGTTTTAATCTGTGCCTGTCTGGGTGGGAGAGGGTAATCCATTTCCACAGCTCCCATGTATTTGGCAGACCATGCCTGGCTTCATTTCTAGAAACCTTGACCTTGGGTACCCTTTTGGGACCCCTTTTTTCCCGGCACTGTCACCCTGGGTCTGGAGGACTCCCAGACAGTGAGAGTGGCCCTCAGTGATCTCCAGGGCACAGCCAATGTCTGGGATGTCCCGGAGGGGTTGTGTGCTGTTCCCTGCCCCTGGGATCTGGGGAAATACGGACTCCAGGAGTGCAGGTTGTGTCCCAGTAACAGAAGCGGACTGGAGCATCTGCACCCAGAAGTGGTAGAGAGGTGTCCTTCCTGGGGCCCTGGCTAAGCACAGGGACTGGTCTGACAGCAGGGACGGAGAAGGGACGCAGTTTGTTGGTATCCTTGTGATCAACTCAGTGCGCTGTGGGCACCCTCGAGGTCCTGGGTAGGATAGTGTTTTTGGGAGGTGCCTGTGACAGGCAATGAGCAATGGAAGCTGCTCAGGGGCATGGGGCTGTTTGTGGGACACTGGACTGGGGAGGAGTGGGAGCCCTGAGGAGGGCTGGGGGCTGTGTGGGGGTGGGTGGGGGCAGGGGGCCACTGGGGTGGGAGGAGGTGTTGAGGGCTGTGGGGCAGCGAATGGCCCAGGGGTCTAGAGCTGGGTACCCCCAGCCAGCATAGCCCATGGGGAGTGGAGAGACACCCTCACACACTGCCCCAGGGACCGCACGTGGGGCAGGGCTCCCACCCTGGGACCTATGACTCTTCTTGGGCAGGGGGCTCTCACAGACCCCCAGAATGGGGATTGAAGCTCTCCTGACCCTTCCTATGTTGGTGTTTGAAGGGGCTGCGGAGGTGAGGCTGGCGGATGGTGGCAGTCGCTGTGCTGGGAGAGTGGAGGTGAAACACCAGCATCAGTGGGGGACCGTGTGTGATGACTCCTGGGACATCTTTGATGCTGCAGTGGTTTGTAGGCAGCTGGGCTGTGGGGTTGCTCTTGAAGCTTTTGAGGAGGCACACTTTGGGCCAGGATCTGGTTCCATTTGGATGGATGATGTTGAATGTAATGGCACTGAGTCTGCCCTGTCTGACTGCACCCACAGTGGGTGGGGTCAAGCAAACTGCTATCACGATGAGGACGCTGGAGTGATATGTTCAGGTAAGGATTGAACTTGTTCCCTATCTCTGGGACCAGGACAGTGAAAGGGACCTGGCTGTGACCTCAGGAAGCAACAAGTGGACACCAGAACATGGCTCTGTGTGTCACGTTGCACTCTGAGCTGGGTCTGTCCCTGCTGGTGTCTCTTGTCCCTGGGGAAAGCCCAGTGGGAGCACACCCAGCCTGGCCCTGAAGCTGGAGCAGCCAAGCCTGGGGAGGTGTCTGGGACTGGAAAAGGAAAGCCTTCACCCTTCCCTAGTGTGCTGCCTGGTTCCCATCTTTCTCCTGCCATTCACCCAGGCCCTGTCTGGCAGGCTGGTCCCTATGCCAGGGGAATCTAGAGCAGCTCCCCCAGCCACCAGCAGCCTCAGGGAAGGGTGTGCAATGGCCCAGGACTTTTGGGTTGTACCCCCAGCAGACACGAGAACCTCAGCCAAAGCAGAGGGGCTGCTCAGAAGGCAGGAGCACTGGGCTTGTGCAGAGGAGCAGGGTGGCAAGTGGCACCTGGTTTCTGTCCCGGGGTCACCCCATGAGAGCCAGCCCCCAGGGACATGGCCCCTCCAGGCAGTGTTGACCCACTGCCCAGCCTCTCCTGCCTGCCCTGTGCCGCAGGGGCTGTGCCAGCACCTCCTGGCTCTCCTCGGTGCCTGCCCTCATACCGGGAGCTTGTGTCAGCCCAGGGCTGCTCTCTGCCTACTCTTTTACTCCATGTGTGGCTGGTGGCTGGGGTTGTGAATGCTTAGCAACACACACTGTCCCTGCCTGAGGACCCCCCTTTACCTGCTCCCCAGATGTGCCCCATGTAACAGCAGCTCCCCAAGAGTCCCAGCACCCCTGGGAACAGGGGGCTTTTCTGGCAGCTCCAAGGGTTCCTCAGCCTGGCCTGAGCCCAGCAGGGCAGAGCCAGCTGCAGCAGCCCCCAGTGCCTGGGCCCATTTCCCTGGGCCCACATGCTGCGGGTGTTGCAGTGCTGGGGCCGGTGCTGGGCAGCCCAGGGGTTCCAACCAGCTGCAGTTTTTCTGACCAGTGCCTGCAGCTGGGGGCTGGGAGAGAGGGCAGCCCATGGGTACTGGGCTGGATTCTGAGGAGTAGCAGGGGGGCCCTGACCTCTTTGTGTCATCAGTACCCATGGATAGCTTCTGGGCTGGCCGTGGAGCTCTGAATCTGGCCACTTTAGGGATGAGGTGGGAGGTGGGCATGGAAGTGCTAGAGGGCTCTGGGAACTCACAGGTCTCCTTGGTTGCTCCAGGATTTGTCCGGCTGGTCGGAGGGGACAGCCCCTGCTCAGGAAGTCTGGAGGTCCACGACAGGGACCAGTGGAAAGCTGTCTGTCACTCCCACTTTGGTGCCAAAGCTGCCGAGGTGGTGTGCAGGGAGCTGCAGTGTGGCACAGCCCTGTCTGTCCATGGGGCAGCTCAGCTGGGAGAAGGGGCCGGTCCTGTCTGGGACAGAGAGCTGCAGTGTGTGGGGAATGAATCCGTCCTCTCCTTCTGCCCCACGGGAGCCCCCAAGGACAAGGCCTGCACCCACAGCAATGGCACTCATGTCACCTGCACACGTAAGGACTTGGGGTGGGATGATGGCCACTGGGGCTGTGGTGGGGGAAGGAGAGCAGGGTGGGCACTGGGCTGTGCTGGGTGGGGGACAGGTGGGGTGAGGTGGTGGTCTGCGGCCCTAAAATATTGCTGCAGGAGGAGAAAGGCACGCTGTCCCTTTGGCCTCTCCTGCAGCTCCTGTGGGAGCAAGAGCACAAATGTGGCCTCTCTCACCCTCCTTTGTCCCCAGAGTACACAGGGTTCAGGCTGGTGAACGGCAGCACAGCGTGTGAGGGCAGGGTGGAGGTGGAGGTGCTGGGGAGCTGGGGGACCCTCTGTGCCTCCCACTGGGACCTCTCGGACGCCCACGTTCTGTGTCGGCACCTCGGCTGTGGCTTTGCTGAGTTCATTCCTGGAGGAGGGCATTTTGGGAGAGGAACTGGCCCCGTCTGGAGAGACTCATTCCACTGTGACGGGACTGAAGCCCACCTGGGGCAGTGCCCGGTGACTGCCCTGGGGGCCTCGCCGTGCTCCCAGGAGAACGCTGCTGCTGTCATTTGCTCAGGTGAGTGCTGGGCAGTGCTGCAAAGTCCATTTGCCCCTGGTGTGTGACACGGCCACACAAAGTTTTGGACCCCATTGCAGCACCAGGCTGAATTTCTGCTCTCATCAGGCCCGGCTCGCAACATGTCTGTACGGTTGGTGGGTGGAGAGAGCTGGTGCGACGGCCGCGTGGAGGTCTTCCAGCACGGGACGTGGGGCAGAGTCCTGGATGAGCAGTGGGACATGCAGGAGGCCAGCGTGGTGTGCCGGCAGCTGCAGTGCGGAGAGGCAGAGGCAGCCTACACCCCAGTGAGGGCCGAGCGAGGACCAGGACCTGTGGGGCTGCATGGGGTGCGGTGTGCAGGGCACGAGGCTAACCTGAGCCTCTGCAACACCTCCCTGCCTCAGAGCCACCCTGCAACAGGAATCATGGAGGACGTGGGGGTCGTGTGCCGGGGTGAGTGGTGCTGCACGTCCCCCAGGTGTGGGGCTGGGAGGGCAGCCAGCCCCTGACGGCCGGGGTTCTCCCTGCTGCAGGGAGCCGGCGGGTCCGGCTGGTGGACGGGGCCGGGCGCTGTGCCGGGAGAGTGGAGATCTACTACCAGGGGCGCTGGGGCACCGTCTGCGACGATGCCTGGGACCTGGCCGACGCCGCCATCGTTTGCCGCCAGCTGGGCTGCGGAGGGGCCCTGGAGGCAGCCGGCTCTGCTCGGTTTGGGGAGGGCTCCGGGCAGATCTGGCTGGATGGCGTCAACTGCTCCGGGGCCGAAGCTGCTCTCTGGGACTGCCCTGCCGAGGCCTGGGGGCAGCACGACTGCAGGCACAAGGAGGACGCGGGAGTCATCTGTTCAGGTCTGTGCTGGGAGTGGGGAGGGGAGCTGGGGCCAGTTAGGCTGGGTGAGGGCAGAACCAGGTAGGGCCAAGGCCATCAGTGGCTGACATCCAAGGATGTCCCTGGGGCCTCTCCTCCTTCCAGAGTTCATGGCCCTGAGGCTGGAGAACAGCGACGGCTGCTCCGGGCGCCTGCAGGTTTTCTACAACGGGACGTGGGGCAGCGTTTGCTCCAACTCCATCACCACCGAGACGGTGTCACTGGTGTGCAAGGAGCTGGGCTGTGGGAATGAAGGGGAACTGGAAACAGATTATAGCTATGCTGAGCTGTCTGGCACCGCGTGGCTGGATCGCGTGGAGTGTGGGAAGAGAAACAGCTCCTTCTGGCAGTGTCCCTCTGCTTCTTGGCATCCGCAGTCGTGTACTGACCGCCGAGAAGAGGCCAACATCACCTGCAATGGTAAATCTGAGCCATCAAGGCACCAGGTCCTGTTCCCCACTGGGTATGGTGAAATGCAGAGAAGGAACCCAGAGGGGCTTTGACTTCCTGCATTAGACCCTGTTGCTGCTGGTGGCACAAAGGTGACTTCAGCTCTCAGAGCCACCCATGTCCACCAGCAGCAAACAGCCGGGCTGCCAGCAGCTCCCTGGGGGATGCAGAGGCAACTGCAGGCAAGGTCTGAGAGGAGACCATGCAGGGCTTTCAGGAGTCCCCCCTCCTGGGACAGCCTCCTGCTGCTCTGTGAACCAGGGACCCTGTGGGGCCGAGCACTTGGTTCCCCCCGGCAGTGCCGTGTGTGTCCCCTGAGTGAACAGGGTTCTGCTGCTGCCCTGACCCAGGCAGCATGGGGACGTGTGAGCAGAGGTCAGCTCTGCTCTCTTCTGCATGACCCCCAGAGCAGCCCTTTTCAGCCCAACTTCTCTTTCCTTTGGGACATGGACAGAAAGGCCGCAGGTGGCTGCATGCCCCAACTCCACCAGCTGCACAGGTAGGGAGCTGCCCCTGCACGTGCCCCCTTACCTGGCAGGGCTCCCCCAGTTGTCCTGGTGCCATGGGACATCGCTGCCTCCCCAGACAGGGAGAAGATCCGTACCGTGGGAGGCAAGGACGGCTGCTCGGGCAGAGTGGAGATCTGGCACCGCGGCACCTGGGGGACGCTGTGTGACAATGCCTGGGACATGCGGGATGCCGAGGTGGCGTGCAGGCAGCTGGGCTGTGGCCCCGCGGTCTATGCCCTGGGCCAGGCTGCTGCTGGAGAGGGGACGGGCCCCATGTGGCTGATGGAGTGCAGGGGGACGGAGCTGTCTCTGCAGGACTGCTGGGCCCAGCCAGGGGACAGCGGTGCCTGCCAGCATAAGGCAGATGCGGCTGTGCATTGCTCAGGTGAGCAGTGGGGCTGGGAGACATGGCTGGGGGCTTGGCAAGGAGCTGGCTTGGGTGTCTGCCCTGCTGGATCCTGGCATGGCCCCGCTGCTGGCCTGAGCAAGGGTGTTCCTGCAGGGTGGGGGGCTGGTGTTGGGTGGGGAGCAGCCGCTGTGGGGCTGGATGTGCCAGCACATCCCCTGGGCTGCCTGCACTGTCCTGTGAGCAGCCCAGAGCAGTGGTGCTGGGCCCTGTCCTTGCCACCCTGCCCAGCCCCACAGGAGGGACAATTCAGGGGGCACATGCTGGGGTCATTTGCCAGGGAGGCTGCCTGGTGCCACAGCCCCAGCCTCTCAGCCCAGCTCCTCTGCTCCCCTGCAGCTGCACCCAGGACAGCAACACCCCCCTTGCAAGCAGGTAAGCTGTCCTTCCCCAGGGCTGGGGCTGTCCATGTCCACGCTGTGACCCACAGCCAGGGGAAGGGGCTCCTTGCTGGGCTGTGAGACTCCCAGAAAGCCGAAGCAGCTGGGAGAAGTCTGTGATGGACCCAGCAGGGTGGGAGCTGCCCCATCACCCAGCCCTATCCGCCCCCCCAACCCCTGCTGCCTTGTGTGGTCAGGAGTGGCATGTCCTGCCCCCAACCTCTCCCATGCCTGATGCTGCCCCTGCCATGTGCCTGCCCATGCAGATCCCCCACGGGGCCGTCCGACCACCAGCAGCGAGAGACTCTCGGTGCCTGTGGTCATCTGCATCATCCTGGGGGCCCTCCTCTGCCTGCTCCTGGCCCTCCTGGCTGGGCAGGTGCGAAGTGCCAGGGCTCGGCGCAGAGGTGGGTCCTTCCCCAGTGGTCCTGGGGGTAGATGCCTCCTGGCAGGGCCAGGGGTGCTGGGGGTGTTGGTGTTCTGGGGCACAGAAACAGAGCTGTGTGCTGCCTCCTGCCCCATGTGCTGCCCCACTGACTGACAGACCATGGGGCACCAACATCAAGGGGTGGAGAGAGTCCAGAGCCTGAGGCATCAGTTCTGGGGTGAGAAGAGAAATGTGAGAGCTGGGCTGGGTGAGACGGGGAGGATGCACTGCTGGCAGTGATGTGGTCCACACCAGCAGGAGGAGCATGGGGTAGCAGGATCCATCACTGTGGTGTCAGCCACCTCCCAACAGGACACGGGCTGTGCTATTAATGTGTGTGGCAGAGATGGAGCAGGTCAATGGGAAGGAGAAATGTGGGAATTGGTGCAGGGTCTGCACTGGGACATGACCCAGGGACCAAAGGGGCACAAGGGCTGTCTCCAGAGGGATGGTGTGAGGCTGCCCCAGACCACCTCCATGGGGATGCTGCCCTCCCTGGGGATGTGGTTGCAGTGCCAACACAACACAGTGGGGCTGTGCTGTGGGGACAGCCCTGTGCTGGCCTAGGGAATGGGGCTGGGGGAACCCAGTGGGGTCCTGTCCCTCTCTGCCCATTCCCAGACCTGTCCTTCCTCTGTCCCCAGGCTCCGGGAGAGCTGGGGAGCCCTTCCCTGAGGCCGTGTACGAGGAGATTGCTTACAGCCTGGTGTGGGAGAAGCAACCGAGGTTCAGTCTCTCAGGTGGGTGTATGTTCATGAAGGGGATCTTTCTCCCTGCCCCAGACCAGGGCTGTGTCCTGCAGCTCCTGCCAATGGTCCCTGAAATGGTTGGACCATGGGATCTGTGGGAGAGCATCCAGTTGTTGGCCCCCACAGAGGAGCTTCCTCCACACCACCTCTGCCCATCCCAGAGGGGACAGGCCCTCTCTGCTTGTCCCTGCACCTTATTGAGAGCCAAGGGCTAAGCAAAGGGCTGTCCCAGGCCAGCTCTGGGAACCTCTCTGGGAAGTAAGTGCCTTGTCCCAAGGGAACTGGTCTCCTCCCCATGCACCCCCAGCTCTGTGGGTGCCCATCCCCAGCAGTGCTGACCACCAGTCAGGGCAGCAGGGCTCATCTCACAGCACCCACTGCAGCTCTCTGCAGGCTCCTTTTCAGAGGGGTCCCTGACTCAGCTGCAGCCCTACCCCAGGCACATGAGGAGGAGGATGGTCTGGGGCCACACCCAGGGATAAAAGGTGGGGGGCGAGGAAGGGCTCCATTTCTCCTCCCTGCAGACAGACCAGACAGACAGCAGTGCCACCGAGTGTTATCATCAGAGCTGGAAGCATGAAGGCTCTGCTGTGACCCTGACACCAGCAGCATGTCAGCCCTGTGTCCCCACACACCCTCCCATCCTCTGCTCTGCAGGACATCTCTTCTCATTGCCACCACCTTCCCTCTCCTTTCAGATGTCCCTGTCCTGCCCGGAGGTTACCCAGCAGATGGCTATGATGATGCTGGGGAGGTTTCTGACCCTGGGGAGGATCCTGTCCCTGGGCAGGGGGAATGGGAAGTGCCCAGGACACCAGAGGAAGGAGATGGGCGCAGGGATGCAGTCACAGGTGAGATGGCAATGCAGCACTGCCACATCCTAGATGCCAACCCCAGGCCTAGGAGAATCCATGCCATATTGAAAGCCTGACCACCTCCACATGGAGAACCTGTCCTGGGATATTTTGTGGGGGCTGGGAGAATGGGCCGAGTGTCTCAGGCTGGTGAGGACGAGGAAGGTGATAAACAGCCCCGAGGGACACCCCACAGGCCCCACCACAGCAGCCTGCCTTGATGCTTACAGGGGGAAGCCTGCGCTCCCGGAGAAGTGCTGGGGTCCCTGGAGCTGAGGGACACACCTCGTCACCTTTCCTGGGGACCACGGGCTATGACGATGTTGAAGAGGTGTCTCTGGCGTGTCCCCACAAGGACACGCAGGATGTGACACCACAGCCGCGTGCACAAGAGTTCCAGAGCCCCAGGCCAGCAGAGCCCAGCCCTGCTGAGCAGCTGGGTGCAGCCGGGAGGGAGGAGAGCGCAGTGCCACTGGGAGAGCCGTGAGCATCAGGGAATGGTGTCCCTTTTCCAGCAGTCAGCAGACGCACATGGGTATTTCCCCTCTTGGTATTTCCCTGTTTTTATGCTGTGTGTTGGTATTTCCTCATATTAAAACCCTCTGGGGGCTTTGCCCCAGATCCAGTCTTCCCTGACCATGTTTCTGGGCATCTCCCTGAGGCTGATGGAGTGGAGAGGAGTTTAAAGACGCAGCGGCTAGGAAGGAGCACATCTTAGAGCCAGCAGGGTCGGGGTCTGGCTTTGGGGCTGACAGAGCCCCTCGTCCCTGGACACTATTCCTACTGACAGACATTTCCGTCCTGCCAGCCACAGGCAGTTTCCAGACAAAGTGGACCTCTGTGAAGCCCCATGAGACACTCACTGGCAGTGCCCACCTTCTGCTGCCTTGGGCCCCCATGGAGGCCAAGAAAGCCTGCCCAGCACACACAGGCAGGGAAAGATCATTTGAAAGAGCTGAACAGGGAGATGTCTTGGACCCTTGGGCAGGACTTGGCACCACAAGACTTGGGTCCCCACAGCCTTCCAGGTCTTCCCCAGCAGGCTCCTCTGCTGCAGGCTGAGAGGTGCTTTTGGTAGTGGCATGGTGGGCTGGAACACCTATTGGAGCATCTATTTAATCCCTTTGGGTCAGCTGTCCTGGCTGTGTATAGTCTTCTCTGGGTGAAGAACTGGCTGGAGTTAACCCAGCGGGTTGTGGTTAATGGAGTTCAGTCCAGCTGGCATTCTGTTACAAGTGGCATCCCCCAGTGGTTGGTACTGGAGCCTAGCTTGTATAATACCTTTACTGATGACCTAGATGAGGGGATTGAATGTACCCTCAGTAAGTTTGCACACAACACCAAGTTGGGAGGTAGTGTCGATCTGCCTGAGGGTAAGGTGGTCCTTCAGAGGAATTGGGATAGGCTGGGCTGAGGCTCATGAGATGGGGTTTAACAAGGCTAAGCACCGGATCCTGCACTTTGGCCACAACAACCCCATGAAATGCTATAGGCTTGGGACAGAGTGGCTAGAAGACTGTGAAGAGGAAAGGGACATGGGAGTGATGATCGATGTTTAGCTGAACATGAGCCGGCAGAGTGCCCAGGTGGAAAGAAGGCCAATGGTATCCTGGCCTGTGTTAGAAATAGTGTAGCCAGCGGGAGCAGCAAGGTGATCATCCCCCTGTACTCAGCTCTGGTGAAGCCACACCTGGAGTAGTGTTCAGTTTTGGGCCCCTCACTACTAAAAAACATCGATGTGCTGTAGTGTGTCCAGAGCAGGTCAACAAAACTGGTGAGGGGTCTGGAGCATAAGTCCTATGAGGAGAAGCTGAGGGAGCTGGGGTCGTTTAGTCTGCAGAAGTGGAGGCTCAGGGGACACCTCATTGCAATCTACAACTTCCTGAAGTGAGGCTGTGATGAGGAGGGGTTCGGCCTCTTCTCTCAGATAACTGAAGCCAATTGGATCACTTTTCCATGTCCTGGTTTTGGGCAGAAGACCCACCCAAGGATCTCCCTCCCCCTGCTTAGGGAAGGGTTTCAGCTGAGTCAAACCAGGCATCTCATACTTTGTTTGCAGTTCAGAGGCTAGAAAGGGGCTTAGCTGCCTGTCCCATGCCTCACAGAATCCCACAGGAGTTGGGATTCCTCTTGCATTGGTTCAGGTGGGCACAAACCAGGCAGCATGTAAGCTGCTTGTCTCAGCTCCCAGCACTTTGAATAGAGAAAGAGACCAAGAGGGAGCTGTTCAGAGGCAGACACCAGGTGATATTGGAGATGGTAGAGGGACATCTGAGTGACATCTGAAGTGCTTAATTCATCTGGGCCATAAACAGAGATTTTATTATTGCAGGTACAATATAATATAACTGTAGCCATTGCTCAATAGCAAAGAAATAAAAGAAATAAAAGAATTAAAAGGCATGCTGTGACCTGGTTGCCATCACTGGAACATGGTGGGACCAATCCTATGACTGGAGTGCTGCAATGAATGGTTATGGGCTCTTCAGAAGAGACAGACAGGACAGAAGGGGTGGTGGTGTGGCTCTCTATATTAGGGAGTGTTTTGATGTTGCAGAACTTCAATCTCGGAATGATATTGTTGAGTCGCTATGGGTCAGGGTCAGAGGGAAAGCCAACAAGGCAGGCATCGTGGTGGGGATATCTTATTGACCGCCAAACCAGGATGAGGAGACAGATGAGGCATTCTACAAGCAGACTTCGAGCTATTCAGGACACTGGTTGGCAGAGTCTCTTGGGAGGCAGTTCTGAAGGGCAGACGAGTCCAGAAAGGCTGGACTCTCTTCAAGAAGGAAATCTTAAAGGCTCAGGAGCAGACTGTCCATCCCCACATGCCCAAAGTCCAGCCAGTATGGAAGAACAGAGAGCTGAACAGAGAGTTGTGGCTAGAGCTTAGGAAAAAGAAGAGGATTTATGACCTTTGGAAAAGAGGGCAGGCCACTCAGGAGGACTATAAGGATCTTAAGAGGATGTGCAGAAACAAAATGAGAAAGGCCAAAGCTCATCTGGAGCTCACTCTGGCTACTGCTGTTAAAGATAACAGAAAATGTTTTTATAAATACATAAACAGAAAAAAGAGGACTAAGGAGAATCTCCATGCTTTACTGGATGTGGGGGGAAACTTAGTGACAAGAGATGAGGAAAAGACTGAGGTGCTTAATGCCTTCTTTGCCTGAGACTTTACCAGCAAGACCAGTTGTTCTCTGGGTACTCATCCCCCTGATCTGGTGGAAGGGGGATGATCTGGTGGAACTAGCTGCTGTGCGTCAGAGAGGCTGGGAGTCCAGCAGCAGTGCCATGGGCTGGAAGGATCACAACCAGCTCACTTCTACCTGGGCAGATTCTGTCCCAAGAAGGGAGTGTTTTATAAGTATGGTATTACGAGGGCAGTGGTACCTCAGAAATTTCAGTAAGTTCACAGTGTCCAGTAGGAAGCAAATGGCTGTTAAACAGCCTCAGAGTTGACTTCTTTCTGAAGCAGCTGACAGGTCATCCCTTGACTTCTGGCTGGGATCTGTGCCTTTAGGCTGACATCTGCTGGTCTCCATGATAGGCCAGCTGATGCACCTGCTTTACAAATAGTCTGTGAGATCCTTTCTTCCTAAGTACCTGATAGGCCCCATAGAGGAAGAGGTCTTGAAGAGGTGTTGTCATGTCAGAGGTTTTGGCTTTTGACTCATTCATCCTTCAGGGCTGATTTCAAATTTCTACACAGAGGAGGCCACTGCCTCTCAGATGTCTGGGGGAACACAAAGCCTTCATGAGGGCAGGGAAAAAGTTACCCTGGGTCCATAGGAACCATTCTGGAACCAAAACATGTAGGCAGGAAGCACACTTTTGTGGTGTTGCAGAGCTGCTGGGCACATTGAACAGGGTGCTCCGACAGCCTTTGTGTCCTTCTCCATGCTGGCTTAGGAGCTGCTTCTTTCTCAGGAACAGAGTAGCCAACAGAGGTGAGACAGATACTCTCGAGTTCATGAAAGCCATCAGAAAGCTGCCACTAAGAAGATGACTGATATGGGGAAGGCAGGAGGAGCCTGGCCAGGAGAGATGTGAGATTTGGGAAAGGAAAGAAGAGCTTAGATAGCAGAAGGTAACGATTTTGTACAGGTAAGAATATTCAGGTAATGTTGATCCCACCATAAAGCTGACTTAAAGCAGTCATGTGAGGCCCTTACCCTTTTTTAACCTGTTACATTAATAACTAAATCTAAATGCCACTCTACACACTGACAGGAATCCACTGCTCTAATTTTGACCACAATATCCCTTGAAGCCAAAATTAGTCCATAACCCCTTTCCATTACCTTTCCTCTCTTGCTCACCCTGATTCCTTCCCTTAACACAAAACATGTTCCACACTAGCACTGTGTTGAACTTCAAGTTGGTGATGGCAAAGTAGAGAGCCTCTGAGTAAGGATTAAGGGATGAACAAATAAAGGGATGTCGTTGTGGGAGTCCAGCTGGAGGAATGTGACTGTGGAGTGACTGTGAGGTCACTTCTGTCTCTGCAGTTGATAGGGCAGCAGCAGGAACATGTCACGGAAAGGGACTGTGAGGTCACTTCTGTCTGAAGTATCTGAAAGGTTACACTTATACCTTGGATCTGTACTTTTTGGCTGACATCTGCCAGTGGTCCTGGAAGGCCAACAGAAGGCACCTGTTTGGCATGCTGACTGTGGGATCCCATCTGCCCACATACCCAGAAGGATCCAGACAGAAAGAAGACCCGCATATGGGTTGTCCTGTCCCTTCTACTTGAGTCCATGACTGGACAGCAGCAGGCACAAGACTTGAGTGTGTCTACAGAAAAAGCTGTAAGGTCAGCAGCTGGACCATGGCTTAGAAGATGCTGGTGACGTGACTGCTGTCTGGTTAGTTGACTGGCCACAAGAAGGCCAATGGGTTGGGATGCCTACTTTAGGAGTGGTTTCCACCCTGATGGAGCTTTCTTTGGTAGTAGGAAAGAGCAGGAGAGAAAAACCTGCCAGAAAATGCGCCTTGGAAGGTTAGCACTGGCCATGAAGAGGAAGAAATGTCCCTCAAAGAGTTGTGCTGTGGTGCTAGAGGTCACCCAAAGAGTATCTTTGATCAGCCCATGGCTTTGTGTTTGAAGGAACAGCTGGTGAGGGTTGACCAGACATTGGTGAAACCAGAGAAATGCCAGGATGTGAGCAAGGTGGTGAACAGAGATGGGTGTCTGCAGGTTTCCAGGAAATAGGACAAAGTGTGGGGCAGCACAGGGAAGTCTGGAGGCAACAAGGAGATGGGTGCTGTCAAGAAGAGAAGGCCCCAGCAGCCCTGACATTTTTGTCCCCTTGGATAGAGCTTCTGAGGAGATGAGATACAGTCATTGCAAGGGGGCTTATTGCTTTCTTGAGACCCTGTGCAGAGGCAGGGAGGTGTCATACCATTGTTCTTCTTGAGGCATCACACTGCCCACCATATCCCACAGACCCCAAACAAGAGCCCAGAGCCAGACATGGGAGCAGGACATTCCCTTCCAATGGCTGGAGTCAGGACCTGGCCCTTTTACTTCAGCACAACAAACCCAGACTTTTCTCAGCACAGTGCTTTGCCTATCTGTAATCATGGCCTCCAATTATCTGCCCTAACAAGTCCCTGAGGAGAATCTCTTGGTAACGGCCCTCAGTGGGGCCCATTAATACTCCAAGTCACTTCAACTTTTCCTTCTGACTTTACTTGCTCAAGCAATTGCATCATTCTCCTCTCAGTACCTGACATTCACGGACTGAGCACCAAAATCCACCATGGAACTCATTACAATGCAGAAACAACTAAGGAACCATATGTCTTCCATAGTTTTATTCAAGTCTTCAAGACTTGGAGAACTAATTAGAGAGCTTTCATGGTGTAGTTAAGGAGGAATATTTCAAAAAGCACCTAATACAAATCTTTTCTCATTTTAAAGGATGTTTTTTGTTGCATTTCAGTTTTGAGCATCTTTCTTCAATTGATATTAATCCAGCGCTTAACCTATGGAGGCATCCATAGGGAGGGAAAGCAGCCTTTTGAGGTCTGACAATGTACGGACAACCTTGCTTCTCACCACCCCAACCCTGACATTTCTCTCATTGGCCACCTGGCGCTTGCATCACTTTCCCTTACACAAGACTTCTGCACTGAAGTCTGCAGCTGGATGTTACAGCCCCTTTGCATCAGCTCCCACCTGCTTTCTTCAGAGACCTGGCTGCACACAGGCACAGAAGGGTTTTTCCTTATTTTAAAACAAACAACAAGAAAACATGCAGCAATTTTCCAAACAGCAAAGCAAGCTCCTCATCTTGTATGTCTCCAGTCAGGTTTACCTCACTGGCTTATCCTCACAAAAGGATGACTGTAGATTAAGTATTTTATATTGATTGATAAGAAATTATAGGTATTAAGATTACTATTATTCCATATGATTTTAATTCAATGATAAATGATGAGGAGCTTGCTATAGAAACCATTAGGCAGACTGCTAATCGATGGGCAAGCTTGAACTCAATGAAGCTCAAAGCAGAAACTGGGTCAGTGAGAGAAGTCTGAATGATCAAAGAGTAAGGGGAGGAAGAAGCAGGAGAACCATGGGAAGTGCATAGGTCCAGACAGGCAGCTGGAAAGGGGACATTCAACAGGGATTGTTTGTTCAAGAGGGGTGGAAGTGCCTGGAAGATGAGGGAGTACACCATGATGCAGAAAGCTATGAAATGCAAGTGCTCATGACCATCAGTATTTCTTCTCCTGTGATGAATATAGATCCTGAAAATTTACCTGAAGAAGG
The DNA here is from genome assembly GCF_965140915.1 of Aythya marila. Classification (NCBI taxonomy): domain Eukaryota; kingdom Metazoa; phylum Chordata; class Aves; order Anseriformes; family Anatidae; genus Aythya; species Aythya marila. The sequence goes on from NW_028137768.1 coordinate 620,383, forward strand.
ATGTAGATCACTGGTGAAAGAACTGTGGTTTTGTGCCATCACGAATTAGGATTACAAAAACACTTCCACATGTAACAGTAACATGTCCCACCCCATATATACCATCCTGTGGGGCAGGACAGATGGAGCCAACAACCAAGGGACACATTTGGGTGTCAATGAGGGGGCCCAGCAGAGACAAGGAGTAAAGGCAGTGGGGTGGGGGAGGCCAGGAGAAGCAGCCCAAGGCGTGGTGCTGCTTGTGAGGACATGTTTGTGCCAGCAGCCTGAGTGGGCAGCAGCTGTGCGCTTGTGAGGGGAGGCCAGGAAGTGCATGCCAAGAGAGCTTCTGCCAGCAGAGACAACGCCGGGGCCGAGGCCAAGGGGAGAGGCAGGCCCAGGCCCAGGTGGCTGCATGTGCCATGCTGAGCTCCCTGCCCCTGCAGCAGCTGCACTGGCCCTCAGCAGATGTGCTGGCCGGCATGCACTGGGAGGTCCTGGTGTGCATCAGAGAGCAGCAAGGAAGGTGCTGGAGAGGGCTAGGGCAAAGCGGGGGGCAGAGGCTCATGCAGGGACTGGCTAGGGGTCTCCTCTGCTACAGCCACCGCACGGAGTGTGTCAGGAGGAGGACAGGCAGGGCTCACTGCCACAGTGCAGAGCCTGGCCCTGGACGCTCCATGACCACCTTGCAGGTTCTGGCAGGCCATGGTGAGGGGATGAATGCCCTGGGCCCCCTTCCTGCTCTGCCCAGGCCAGCAAAGGCCCAGAGTGGCCTCTTCTCCCCTGCACCTCTGGGCTCCCTTCGCGCATCTGTGGCTCTGCAGCACCAAGCCCTGCTGGGATCCCTCCCCTACATGCTCCCACCACTCCCTGATGCTGCTGTTGCCCTCTGCCAGGCACTGTCCAGCCCAGCCCAGCCCCTACCCACCTCCCCCCACCTCCCTGCACTCTTCCCAGCCCACCCCAGCAGCCCAGCCCAACAGCCCAGTCTGGGCTAGCCCCAGGGCAGTTCCCACCACAGGCTGCTGTAGGGCTCTGGGCATGGCCACCACAGCCCCAGCCCTTTGCAAGGCACCACAGCTGCTGGGACAAAGGTGGCTCTGGGCCTCCCGAGCAGCCCCCGGGCTGGGACCAGCCATGGCTCAGGAAATGGAGGGTCCTGAGCTGGCTATTCTGCACTGCAGATCCAGGGGGCTGTGGTGCCCAGGGTCTTCCAGAGGACTCTGCCGCACCCATTCTGCTCGAGGTGGTCAGCAGCCCCAACTCCATGGGGATTTCTGCTGCTGAGCCCCTTTCCACCTGCCCTGATGGCTCAGAACTATAGGGCCATGCTTGATAGGGCCATGGGGTGTCTCTAAGGGCACAAAGGGCAGGGGAGTGCTGTACCAGACCTGGCCCATGAGGCTTCAAGGAGGGTGTCCTCAATTACTCTTATGGGCCTTCACCTGCTGGCTCTTCACCACCTTAGCAGGAATTGCAGAGTCTTCCTTAGCCCCTGGACACCTCACATTTTCCTTTTCCTTTCCCAGACACTTCCTGGTCACTCCTTTTATGAGGTTCTAATGACTATCCAATAAGTACATTTTCCCTGGGTTCCCCTTCCATCTGGCAGCTCCAGATTCCTCTCCAGGAAGGCATTGGCTATCTGCCCCACTGCAGGGACACATTCCAATGTAGATGATTCCAAGACCAGTTGCTGTCTGCTTGGGCATGTGCCACCACAAAGGGGGATCTTGGTCCAGCCCTTGGTTCCTCACAGACCATGCTGGGACTTTCAGCCTGTGTCCTTCATTCTGGGAAAAATCCCAGAAAACAGGGAAGCAGGGAGTAACTCCCTGGCTGTATGTCTTCCAGCAGCTATAGCAAGAGGTGTCCAGGCTTCTGGGTTTGCCCTAAGCCCTTTTGTTACTGTGGTGCTAGCAGGGAGGCCAGCTGTGGCTGCACATTGCCTGCTGCTGCCTGCAGCCACAGGGATGCCACTGCAGAGACAATAGGACTGTCACCAAGGTGCATGAGATCTGAGGGCTAAGAGAAATGCAAGAGCACAGAGGAACAATGTGGAAGCCAAAAGAGAGCAGCAGTGAAAAGGCCACATCCTGCTGCTGGCCATGGCCATGGTTCCAGGGAAGCAGCAGCCCTGACCTGAATGCAGCAGGGAGGCAGAGCCCAGTGGGCAGTGAGGGGCAGGCCTGAGGGCCACCGGGGCTGCTCCTCCATGTGGCAGCTGGGCTCTTGGCCCTGAGCCCCTCCTGTGTGCTGGGGCTACTCCACCAGCTCCAGAGCTGATGGCAAGAGACGGCAGATGAGATCAATGAATTTCTGATGGATTCTTTATTGTCTTTATGTACACTGGAAGCCTAATTTTATAGGTAAATTAGAAGATTTAGTCAAATTAATTCTGAGGAAGTATACATATAAATAATAAGACCATTTAAACCAATATCAAAATTTATGAAAATAATAATGCACAAAATAATATGAAAATTGGCACGTCAGTTTCTCAAACATGTTGACAGGGTTATTATTAATGGTTATATTATGGTAATGTTGCTAATGAGAAAAACGTTATGTTATGAATCACAATTATGGTATCAGTACTTATGCTTGAGAAGCACACATAGAAACAGTTTTCTCACTGCATCTTTGAGCTCCTGGTTCCTCATGCTGTAGATGAGGGGGTTCACTGCTGGAGGAACCACCGAGTACAGAAGTGACACTACGAGGTCCAGGGATGGGGAAGAGATGGAGGGTGGCTTCAGGTAGGCAAAAAAGGCCATACTGACAAAGAGGGAGACCACGGCTAGGTGAGGGAGGCACATGGAAAAGGCTTTGTGTCGGCCTTGCTCAGAGGGCATCCTAAGCACAGCCCTGAAGATCTGCACATAGGACAGCACAAGGAAAACAAAACACCCAAATGCTAAAGAAAAACTAAACGCAAGAGCCCCAACTTCTCTGAGGTAGGCATCTGAGCAGGAGAGCTTGAGGATCTGGGGGACTTCACAGAAGAACTGGTCCACAGCATTGCCTTGGCAGAGGGGCAGGGAAAAGGTATTGGCAGTGTGCAGGACAGCATTGAGAAAGCCACTGCCCCAGGAAGCTGCTGCCATCTGGGCACAAGCTCTGCTGCCCAGCAGGCTCCCGTAGTGCAGGGGCTTGCATATGGCAATGTAGCGGTCATAGGCCATGACGGTAAGCATGGAATACTCTGCTGTGAGAAAGAAAGGAAAAAACAAGACCTGTGCAGCACATCCTTGATAGGAAATGACCCTGGTGTCCCAGAGAGAACTGGCCATGGCTTTGGGCAGAGTGGTGGAGATGCAGCTCAGGTCAAGGAGGGCGAGGTTGAGGAGGAAGAAGTACATGGGGGTGTGGAGGTGGTGGTCGCAGGCTACAGCGGTGAGGATGAGGCCGTTGCCCAGGAGGGCAGCCAGGTAGATGCCCAGGAAGAGCCCGAAGTGCAGGAGCTGCAGCTCGCGTGTATCTGCAAATGCCAGCAGGAGGAACTCGCTCAGAGAGGTGATGTTGGGCATTTGCTGACATTGGACCCAGTTGTCTGTTGAAGAGAAGGAAAAAAAAAAAAAAAGATTAAAAAAAAAAAAAAGATTAAAAAAAAAAAAAAGAGAGAGAGAAAGCAGAATTAAATAAGAAAAACTGGAAATGAAAGAGGAGAGTAAGGGAAACTCATGTTCAGTCCACAAATAAGACATGAGCTTTGCAGTGCTGTTGCAAACACCTCATCTGAATGATGAGCAGAGCTGCAGATATTTTATTGGTTTGTGTTGCCCTTATAATGCTTAGGAGATGTATGAGATGGCTGAATGGCCTGACAGTTCATGTACACTCCTAGTGAAACCCTGTGGGTTCCAGGAGGCAACAGGACTGTGCCTTGGTGAAGACTGAGCAGAGCAGACCTGCCAACCAGTCCTGCTCTCAGCTGCCCTGTATTACCCCTCTGTAAGCTGGAACACAATCCCACTCAGGTGTTTTCCTGAGAAGAAACTGGAGACACCTTAGAGCAGAGAAGCCCCAGTCCGAGTGCAGCTGGACCAAATCCTCACCTTGTCTCCAGGAGAAGCTCTCAGCTAGAAGGAGCCTGGGGGCTTCTCCTCATCTGAGCTCTGCATGGCCAGCCAGGGCAGGGTGTTCTAGGCTGACTGGGGGCACCTGGCTTAGGGCACTCCGAGGGGCTTCTGCCAGACTTCCTCCCCTTGCAGTACAAACCAGCAGGACTCTCAAAGCCTACTGCATTGCCCACTGCCCTCCCAGAAACAAAACCCAGGAGGAGACCCTTCCAGAAACTGCAGCTGTATGGCCCTGCAGCCAGAGACTTACCTTGTGGAGATTTCTCCTGCAGTCAGCTCTCAGCATTCTCCCACTCCCAACTGCCTTCAGCCCCTCTCTCCTTTTGTCCTCTCCCCATGCCATCTGTGGTGAGAGCCCCCAGCCCTGCTATACTGTGCAGAAAAGTTGCTCCTGGGCAAAGCTGTCTCTCTGCACCAGGGCCCTCTTGCCGGGAGATCTCTCTGTCCCAGGAGCCTGGCCCAGCTCAGCAGCACAGGCCCAGACCAAGGCATTGGAATCACCCCTCTGGTGGCTTTGGTGATGAGCCCATGAATCTCAGGCACTGAGTGGAAAGTGAAGAACTCTCTTAAGAACTCCAAGTCAGATGCAAGTTTTCTGGAGTTTCCCCCTGAGGGCCAGGATTGACATAGCCTCCCTTGGAGCTCGTTAGAGCCAAACTTTGGAGGTGGTGAGGCCAAGGAGACAAAGGCAATGTGAAAATGACAGTGATCTTTGGAAAAAAATGGATACGTTTCACCAAGCACAAAAGCTGAGCCTTGACCCCTGGCCTCTGAGAAGGGAGATCCTTTCCCTTAAGACATTGCTCAGGGCTCTTCCCAGGAAAGTATGAGATGGGGATGTGCATTGCCAAGTGCAGGACAGTGGTACGACCTCTGCCTGGTTCATGGCTGGGTATGAGGAGGCAATGAGGCCCTGGCACTTTAGCGATAAGCTGTCTCCCCATAGGCTTCAGTGACACTGACAACAGCCATAGGCATAGACACAAAGAACTTGGTCGTCTTTGGACTTTCAGCCTTGATATAGCCCTTGTTCCTCTCCACCCCATGCAGTCCTTGGGACTCTCACACCTGCACCTCTTTCCCTGCTGGCTGTAGACTCTCTTCCATGCGGTGTCTCACCGGATCTGAGATGAGTCTAGTAATTGAGATTTTCTTGGTGGCCGTGCTCCTTGTAAAGCAGCTCTGTAGGAATCTGGCCTGGTTCATGGTGAGCAGGCACCACTGCTCGTATGGCATCCATGGTGGTGCCCAGGCCCTCCTCTTCCTCCTGGGCACTGCTCACTCAGCAGGGTCCCAGGCTGCCCTGATGTGTGGGGCTCCTCTTCCTCTGGTGCAGGACTAGACTCTTCTTGTAAATGTCAAGAGATTTCTGTAGGCATATTCATGCAGTTTCTCACGGCTCTCCCACACTGACGCTCCATTCTGTCAGCTGTTAATGTCTGCAGGCAGACGGTTCAACCTTCCTGTGATTGTGCTATCTCTGACAAGAGATCAGCATCAGGAGTTGCAGGCAAGTTTGGATAATACAGGAGTAACCAGCTGAATGGAATTGCAACAGTCTCAGAAGGGTAAGGGATTGCAGGCTGCCAGGTTCCACCTTTCCTGTGCTTCCTTGTCATGCGTGTTGTCATTTTGTCCAGAGGTGTGTTCTAAATGTTATGATACAGTGCAGGGACAAAAATTAGAAGTGTCAAAGCCCAGCTGGAGCTCAATCCATCTATTACTGTCAAAGACAATCAAAACTGTTTATAGAAATACTTTAAAGGAGGATTAAGGAAAATCTTCATCCTTTTTGTAGGTGGGGTAAACATAGTGACAAGAGATGAGGTAAAGGCTGAGCTATTTAATGCTTTCTTTCCCTCACTCTTTAGCAGCAGCACCAGTTGTTCTTCTGATACTCAGCCCCCAGAACTGGTAGACAGGGACATGGAGAGGACAAGAGGGGGACGCTTTTCCCCACTTGTTAACTCTCCCTGTCTCCTTCATCTCCCCCTTCTCTTCCAGGATACTCCCAATAGCTCTGCAAAGCTTTGAGTTTCCTTGGGACGGTCAAACCAGCATGTTCCTCTTGTTATGTCTCATTAATGTGTTTCAGCTTTTGTTTAATGTCAGACAATTATTTAAGAATGCCATCCAGAGATCTGTCCAGAGGCAGGAGAGTTAGGAGTGGCAGGGATTGAGGGAGGATATGGGCAGGTACCTATAGCTGTGAACACCTCCAATGCTTTGGAAATTCACCCCTGAACAAGTGCAGAATCCAAAAAATCTAGAGAAACCCTTGAAAAAGTAGTGTGATCACCACCGCCATTCCAAAGAGACACAAATCAACATGCTGGGAGTTAACCTCTGCTTACTGAGCCTCAATTAATGCCACTTCAACCCCTGTGTTATGCCCTGCAACCACTCCAACACATGCCAAAGGTCCTGCAGCCACTCCAACTATTGTGACAGTCCTGGCAGCCACTACAACTCCTCTGAAAGGCACTTCAGCCACAGCAACTCCTGTGATGGATTCTGCAGGCACTACAACGCCTGCAACAGGCCCTGTAGCCACAACAACTCTTGTGACAGGTCCATCAGCGACTCCAACCCTGTAACAAGCCCTGCAGCCACTCCGGCTCCTGTGACACTCCATCTGTGACAGGCCCTGCAGCTAATCCAACCAATGTGATGGCCCCATGTCTGGGCCAGAGAACCAGCCTATGCCAGTATCAGTTGCTCCTCTAAACAAGAGAAAACAATGCTGAAAGTCAGGTGAAACCTACGGTGGATGAATTGGCTAGTCAACTCCAGCAGTATGAAGAAAGTCTCTCTTCTTTTCTCTGGGCTTCTTGTCTTGTCTTGTCTGTGGAGAAACTTTCTCAAGGGGCTCACCAACTCCAAGAGAAGGCAAGGGAGAAACTTTTCCAAGAGGTCCTACATCATAAAGAGCATATATCTCCTTTCCCTTGTAGTATGCCACAATGGATATCACTAATGCATTTCTATCCATCCCTTTGAGAGTACTGTGAAGGCCGCAGTTCGCTTTCACTTCAGGGGTGTCCAATACACCTGGAATCAACTGCCCCAGGGGTGGAAACACAGTCCTGCCATTTGCCATGGACTGATACAGACTGCATTGGTAAAGATATTAAAGAGAACTGGCCCTAATACTGAGCCTCCTCCTAAGTGGCCTGTCCTCTTTTCCAAATGTCATAAACCCTCTTTTTCTCCCCGAGCTCTAGCCACAACTCTCTGTTCAGCCAAGCCAGTCTTCTTCCACACCGGCTTGTCTTTGGGCATGTGCTGACAGACTGCTCCTGAGCCATTAAGATTTCCTTCTTGAAGAGTGCCCAGTCTTCCTGGACTCCTCTGCCCTTCGGAACAGCCTCCCAACAGACTCTGCCAACCAGTGTCCTGAACAGCTCAGAGTCTGCCCTCCGGAAGTCCAAGAAAACAGTTTTACTGATCCCCCTCCTGACTTTGCCATGAATAGAGAACTCTACCATTTCATGGTCACCCTGCCCAAGACAGCTCCTGACCACACATCTCCCACCAGTCCTTCTCTTGTTTGTGAACAGAAGGTCTAGCAGGGCACCTCCCCTGGTAGGCTCACTAACCAGATGAGTCAGGTAGTTATCATCCATGCTCTCCAGTAACCTCCTAGACTGCTTACTCTTTTTGTATTAGTATTTGTATTTGTATTTGTATTTTGTATTGTATTTCCAGGATATGTCTGTGAAGTTGAAGTCCCCCACAAGAACAAGTGCTGGTGATTGCGCAACTTTTGCCAGCTGCTTTTAGAATGCCTCATCCATCTCCTCATCCTGGTTTGGCGATCTATAAGAGACCCCCAGCAGGATGGCCTTCCCACTGACCCTATCCCACTGGGGCTCAACGTTACCATTCTTAGTCTTGAGTTCTACAACACCAAAACCCTCTCTAATACAGAGAGCCATGCCACCACTCCTTCTGTGCTGCCTGTCCCTTCTGACGAGCCTGAAGCCAGTCATTGCAGCACACTAGTCATGGGAGTGGTCCCAGCACCTTTCAGTGATGGCAGCCAAGTCATAGCTTGCCTTTTATTTCTTTGCTGTTGAGCAATGGCTAGAGCTATATTATGTTGGACATGCATCAATAAAATCTTTGTTTATGGCCTGGAGGAATTTGGCACTTGAAACATCACTCAAATGTCACCCTGGCACCTCCAATGTCACCCGGTGTCTGCATCTGAACAGCTCCCTCCTGGCCGCTGACTCCATTCAATTTGCTGGGAGCTGAGACAAGCAGCTGAGATAGAGTTGCCTGGTTTGTGCCCACCTGAACCTAGGCAAGAGGAATCCCAACTCCTGTGGTCATCTGTAAGGCATGGGAGAGTCAGCTAAGCCCCCTTCTCGCCTCTGAACTGCAAACAAGGTATGAGTCGCTTGGTTTGACTCAGCTTTCCTTTTGACCCTTTCCTCAACAGGGGGAAGGCAGATAACTCCCTGTCCTTGCCTGGGTGTTCTGCCTAAAACCAGGATATGGAAAAGTGATTCTTGGACATCATACTTCTGAAATGAAGAAGGACACTGCTCCCTCTCCACTGGAGGGAAGCAACATAAATGTTTACTTCAGTGTGTTTCAAAGTTGACTTCCCTGGAGGCCCAGGGACTTGTCAAGAGCTCCCTGTGCTGATGAGCTGGGCTGGGCTCATGGACCCAAGGGGATCTCCTGTCAAGCAGTCAGCACTGCAGAGAGACAGCTCTGCCCAGGAGCAGCTCCTCTGCACAGTGCAGCAGGGCTGGGGGCACTGCCTGCAAGGGACAAGGGCTCCTGAGAGAAGGGAGGGAGATGTTAAAGGCAGTGTGGAGGGGGGATGCTGAGAGCTGACTGTGAGAGAAATCTTCACAGCCCTGAACAGGGTAAGTCTCTGGCTGCAGGGCAATGCAGCTCTTCTTCCTGGTGCCATCTCCAGATTTGCTGGCAAATCCCACAGCCTATGGGATCTTTAAGAAGGACTCTCAGAGTTGCTTTGTGTAAGAGGGGAGTGAAAACTTTCAGAGCAGGGATTACATCCCTAAACTGTCAGAGGGACAGGGCATGAGGCTTCCTTCTCACAGGGCCAGCTGCAGGCTGTGCAGCCAGGGTGCAGGCAGGGGTGGCCAGGGCTGTGGTGCAGAGCAGGGTCCCTGCTTTGCCCCAGGGACTGTGTGGCAGGTCAGGGTGTCTGCCACCTGCCAGCCTCAGCACTCCGCCTGCCCGAAGAACTGCCCAGGGTGCTGCGGGGAGAAGCTGTGGGTGGAAGGAACCCCCAAGGCAGGGCAGAACAGGTCAGGGTCCTGCTGATGCCCAGAGGCTGCTGTCTGGAGCAGGCTGCTCAGAGATCCACAGAACCCACAGGAAATCTTCAGGGGAGATTCTTGAAAGGGAAGAACAACACCTCCTGTACCTGAAGGAAAGGCACTATCTGACGTCTCTGCTTTACTCTTCCTGCATTTGGAGGGAAGTCGGGATGATAATGGTGTTGTCAGGTTTGTAGAAAGGACTGAAACTCATAGAGCATTACAATGAAAGGAACCTCTAGGTCTTTGAGGAACCTCACAATTTCACTCCACACTCTTTAGCCTACAGACAGCACCAACGCAACCTTCATTGTTTCTTGCGGGATTGTTGGATGTCCTTCTCAGCACCTGTAAATAGGGAGATGCCTCTGGGTAGTGGACACCTGAGATCCATCCCTGGTACTCTTTACCATGTACTGTATGGCACTACTGACTCCTGCTGAGTCTACAGAGGATCTGCATGGTCACCCTTAGTCAGAGAAACCTAGGGCTCAAGACAGGAGCAAGTCTTCTTCAGATGAAGATATGTTGAGGATGCAGTTTTGGTGAGGAGGGTTCTGTGAAATATGGATTAGGTTTTGCTCAGAAAACTCTCTCTAACTTGTCACTGCCTATTCCTCCATGGGCAGGCAACCATGCCCAGATGCAACAAATGTCCAACAGCAGCTTCCCCACTGAGTTCCTCCTCCTGCCATTTGCAGACACACGCGAGCTGCAGCTCCTGCACTTCACGCTCTTCCTGGGCATCTACCTGGCTGCCCTCCTGGGCAACGGCCTCATCCTCACAGCCGTAGCCTGCTACCACCACCTCCACACCCCCATGTACTTCTTCCTCCTCAACCTTGCCCTCATTGACATGGGATCCATCTCCATTACTGTTCCCAAATCCATGGCCAACTCCCTCTGGGACACCAATACCATCTCCTTACTGGGATGTGCTGCACAGGTCTTTATGTTTGTTGCATTTGTTCCAGCAGAGTTCTATCTTCTCATAATCATGGCTTATGACCGCTACATTGCCATCTGCAAACCCCTGCACTATGGGACAATAATGGACAGCAGAACTTGTGTCAGCATGGCAGCAGCTGCCTGGGGTTGTGGTTTTGTCAATGCTGTGCTGCACACTGCCAATACCTTTTCCCTTCCCCTCTGCCAAGGCAATGCCCTGGACCAGTTTTTCTGTGAAGTTCCTCAGATCCTCAAACTCTCCTGCTCAGATGCCTACCTCCAGGAAACTGGACTTGTTGTCATTACTACGTGTTCACTTTTAGGGTGTTTTGTTTTCCTTGTGGTGTCCTATGTGCAGATCTTCATGTCAGTGCTGAGGATCCCCTCTCAGCAGGGCAGGCACAAAGCCTTTTCCACATGCCTCCCTCACCTGGTCATGGTCTTCCTGTACATGAGCACTGGCATGTTTTCCTACCTGAAGCCCCCCTCCATGTCCTCCTCATTCCTGAATCTTTTGTTGGCAGTTCTGTACTCAGTGGTGCCTCCAGCAGTGAACCCCCTCATCTACAGCATGAGGAACCAAGAGCTCAAGGATGCAGTGTGGAAAGTTATTTCTGGGTGTTTTTCAGAAGCAATAAAATGTCTGTTTTCTGCATATCTCTGATAATGCAACTTACTACGGACCAATATATTTTTGTTTTGTTCATTTTCCTTTTCTTTTTACATTGCTTTACTGATGATAAAGTAATCCAGAACGAAATATGATTGTGTTCCACAGACAATGCAGAGCTCTGCAACACGAGGCAATGGGAAGGGCGTCATCAAGATTATTAGTTATTCAACCAGTGAAATTTCGTAGACTAGATTGAGTCTGGGCTGGGCTGGCTTCCTGGGAGAGAATGGGACGACCAGCACAGAAGGGGCTGGTCTGTGTCCTTTGTGTCTGGACACCCAGTCAGATGCTTTCCCAGGGTATTCGTCCCAGAGCCACCCCTTGCAATGACCATTCCCAGCACTGGGCTCTCACCCCCGATCACACAGGTGGTTTGTTTCTTCAGGAATGGACACCAAAGGATGACATCAGAAGGCCATGATTCTCTTGTCCATATGAGATTCCCCATAGTATTGCTGTGGTAAATGATCCTGAGAAAGCATGTGCTATAAACTGTGGGAAAACACCTGAATAAAGGAAGGATAGATGTCAGGACTATCACACAAACTATACCAATCTTCTCTTCATTTTTCTCAACATTTTCCTAAAATATACAATATACTTGATTCACTTGTCCACATAGAGGTGGACATTTCCTTCAGGATGCCCTGAGGTTTCTGAAGAATTGTCAGGAAAAATGTGAGCCTAGATGTCTGGGAGGCCTTCTGAAGCAGGAAATGGTTGGCAGGCAGAGTACCTGAAGGATTGTGCAGGGCATCCCCTGCACCCAGTGCTCCTGGGTGGGCTGGGAAGAGGTCTCCTGAGCACAACAGCTCCTTGTAGCCCTGTGGATGCTGGCTGTGAGGTCACTTGTGTCCCAGCCCCTCACTGGCCAACAGCAGGGAGGCAGAGCCTCTGAGGTCATAAAGGCCATCAGAAAGCTGCCCCCAACAGGGTGACACATTTGGGGAGGCCAGGGGAAGGTTGGGAGAATAAAGGTTGGGAGATTTGGGGGAGAGAAGAGGGTCTTGATGACAGAAAGGAAAGGTTCAGAAGAGGTGAGAGATTCTGAGGTATGGCTGCTGCTGCTGCAACACTCACTGGGAAATCATTCATGTTAGACCACTGGTAATTTTCCTAACCAGGAACCTTAGATTCTAGTGCTATCCTAAATGGCTCCTCTCACCCAGAAAGGAACCCACTGCTCTAATCCCCAACCTCCAAACCTACCTTGAAGTCAAACCCCAGACACATTACCTGTTACTATTAGTCTTAACCTATTCCTTTTGCTAATCCCTAGTCCTTAATCCCTGACCATAATTTGTCAGCTCAAAGCAGAACACGAAAGCCTCTTTCTAAGACCCTGCTCAATCTCTAACCCTGGAGGCCAGATCTAATCCCTAAACCCTAACCTGAACACCTGATCCTCAAATCACTTCTTCCTGGTTACTAATGCCAACTGCCCTGCTGTAAGGATCATTGAGTCCAACTCCTGGCACAACACAGGTCTACCCAAAAGTTTAGACCATGTGACCAAATGTACAGTCCAAACACTTCTTAAATTCAGACAGGCTTGGTGCAGTGACTACTTCACTGTGGAGCCTGTTCCAGTGTGCAACCACCCTCTCGGTGAAGAACCTCTTCCTGATGTCTAGCTTAAACCTCCCCTGCCTCAGCTTAACACCATTCCCGTGGGTCCTATCACTGGTGATTAAGGAGAATAGGTCAGCACCTGCCCCTCCACTCCCCCTTGTGAAGAAGTTGTTGACAGTGATGAGGTCCCCCCTCAGACTCCTCTTCTCCAGGCTGAACAGGCCAAATGACCTCAGCCGCTCCTCATATGTCTTCCCCTCTAGGACCTTCACCATCTTCATTGCCCTCCTCCGGACACTCTCCAATAGTTTTACATCCTTTAAGGATGTAAACGCTGCCCAGGGGTGGAGGTTGGCGGGGGGGAAAGCAGCGGCAGCGGTGGGTGAGCAGAGGCCCGCGGGACAGCGGGCCCGGGCGCAGCAGCAGGCAGAACATGGCAGCACCCAATGCGTAACCGCTTGATCAAGTAAAGTAAGAAGGAGAAGTTTAAGTGACTCTGAGTGTTAATGGGCCCCACTGAGGGCCGTTACCAAGAGATTCTCCTCAGGGACTTGTTAGGGCAGACAATTGGAGGCCATGATTGCAGACAGGCAAAGCAATGTGCTGAGAAAAGTCTTGGGTGGTTTTGGTGAAGCAGAAGAGCCAAGGCCTGACCCCAGCCACTGGAGGGGAGATCCTGCACCCCCACATCCAGTTCAAGGCTCTTCCTGGGGTCTGGGGGATGTGGTGGGCAGTGTGATGCCACAAGAACAGTGGTATGACAGCTCTGAGGTGCTGCACGGGGTTGAAAGGAATCAATGAAGCCTCATCACAGTGAATATAAAATATCTCCTCATAAGTTCTAGCAAAGGGGACCCTTGTTGGGGTCTTTCATTTTTAAAAGCACCCTCTGCAGGCTTTCCCATTCTGTCCAACACTTTGTCTTATTTTCTTGAAGTCTTCAGACACCTATCTCTGTTCACCACCCTGCTCTCCTCCCAGCATTTCCATCATTTCACCGATGTCTCATCAACCCTCACCACTTGGTCCTTGAAACACAAAGCTAGGGTCTGATTAAACACACTCTTTGGGTGACCTCTAGCACCACAGCACAACTCTTTGAGGGACATTTCTTCCTCCTCATGGCCAGAGCCAACCTTCCAAGGTGCACTCTGTGGAAGTTTTTTCTCCTGCTCTTTCCTACCACCAAAGAAAGCTCCATCTCGGCGGAAACCACTCCTAAAGTAGGCATCCCAACTCATCAGGCTCCTTGCAGCCTGTCAGCCAACCAGACAGCAGTCACCTCACCAGCATCTTCCAAGCCATGGGCCTGCTGCTGGCCTTGCAGCTTCTTGGCTAGACACAGCCAAGCCTTGTGCCTCCTGCTGTCCAGTCATGGACTCAAGTAGACAGGACAGGACAACCCATCTTGGGGCCTTCTTTCTGTCTGGGTCCTCCTGGGTATGTAGGCAGAGGGTATCCCACAGTAAGCATGCCAAGCAGGTGCCTTCTGCTGGCCTACCAGTACCACTGGCAGATGTCAGCCAAAACGTACCAATCCCAGGGAGAAGTCAAGGGTGACCTGCCACCTACAGACAGAAGTGACCTCACAGTCCCTTCCACAGTCACATTCCTCCTGCTGGGGCAGGATATCCTGAGGCAGAGCTGACTTCTCTCTAGTCTCCTAGGGACTAGATTTTACCTTTCTGGGTTAGAGATTAAACAAAGATTTAGATGGAGTGTTTGGTGTTCTGCTTGTGGTGTCAGGTCTCTGGTTAGGGTATGGGCATTCATTATGGTTAAGGGTTTTGTTTAGGTCTGTCAAGAAGTCTAGGGTTAAACAGAACATTTTAATGTTAGTGTTAAGGGCAGTGACACTGCAAGAGAGTAAAGGTAAGGGAAAGGGACTATGGGCTGAGTTTTGCTTCAAGTGATACTTTGAGGTCTGCCTTATAGTAGTGGATTCCTGTCAGGGTGTTGGGCTAATGTATAGGTTGAGGGATTATTGTTACTGTTGAAAATAGTGTAAGTGCCATATGTGACAAGTTTTAAGTCAGTGTTACAGCAGCATCAACATTACATGAACTGTCTTACCTCTACAAAGGTAAGCTTCCAAGCTCCTTTTCCTTTCCTCTTCCCTCCCCCAAATTTGTCCTGGTCAGGCTACTTCTGACCTTCCCATATCAGTCATCTAACTGTGATCAGCCTTCTGATGGCTTTCATAACATCAGAGCACCTGTCTCACCTCTGTTGACTACTCTATTCCGTAGTATTAGAGTACTCCATACTCTATACTCTGTTGGCTATTCAAGTCTGTTACTATGAAAGACTCCCATGGGAACTGTTAAGGCAGATAATTGGAAGCCATGATTACAGATAGCCAAAGGCACTCTGCTGAGAAAAGTCTTGGTTTGTTTTGGTGAAGCAGAAGGCCAAAGCCTGACCCCAGCCACTGGGAGGGGAGATCCTGTACCCCCAGCACCTGCATGTCTCACTCAGGGCTCTTCCTGGAGTCTGTGGGGTAGGGTTTAATGCCCATAATATCATGTGAAGGAAAATGTTATGATACCTTCTAGCGTTTTCACATGGCTGAAAGGAGAATACATGGTCCCAATGCCATAACACGTCTCCACATAAGCCATGGCCAAAGGAACAAAGATGTTAGTGCTGCTGAAGCCTTCTGTTCTTGTCAGAGCCCTCTGTCTTCTCCTCCACAGGCTTTCCTATGCTGTCCCACTTCTCTCTGAAGGCTGCAGACAGCCACTTCTCTTCCCCACCTGGCTGTCACTCTGCTATTCCCATGATTTCACTGATGCCTCTCCATTCTTGCCAGCTATTCCTTCAAACACAAGACCATGACCTGATCTAAACTCTCTCTGGGTGACCTCTGGACCCACAGCACCAGTGCCAGAGCCTCACCTTCAAGTCAAGAATTTCATCTGAGTATCTACTCTAAATCTACCCTCTTTCAGTTTAAAACCATTCCCCTTGTCCTTTCACTGAACACCCTGAAAGAAAGTCTCTCCCCAGCTTTTCTGTAGCCCCATTTAAGTATTGGATGGACGCAATAAGGCCTCCTCAGAGCTTTTTCTTCTCCAGGCTGAACAACCTCAGCTCCCTCAGCAAGTTTTAATAGGAATCATAGAATCATAGAATATCTCAAGTTGGAAGGGACACATAAGGATCATCGAGTCCAACTCCTGGCACCACACACATTTACCCAAAATTTTAGACCATGTGACTAAGTGCACAGTCCAAACACTTCTTAAACTCCACCAGGCTTGGTGCAGTGACTATTTCCCTTGGGAGCCTGTTCCAGTGTGCGACCACCCTCTCAGAGAAGAACCTCTTCCTGATGTCTAGCCTAAACCCCCTCTTCTCAGCTTGACACCGTTCCCTCAGGTCCTATTACTGGTGATTAAGGAGAATAGATCGGTGCTTGCCCCTCCACTCCCCCTTGCAAGGAATCTGTAGAATCTGTGATGAGGTCTCCTCTCAGCCTCCTATTTTGCAGGCTTAACAGGCTCAGTGCCTTCTGCCATTCCTCATACGTCTTCCCCTCTAGACCCTTCACCATTTTTGTAACCCTCCTCTGGACACCCTCCAACAGTTTTACATCCTTTTTGTACTGTGGTGCCCAGAACTGCACACAGTACTCAGGGTGAGGCTGCACCAGCGCATAGTAGAGCAGGACAATCACTCCCTTCAACTGACTAGCGATGCCATGCATGAGAGGTGTTACAACCTCTTGATCTTGCATCCTTGTCTGGACTCACTCTAATAGCTTTATATCCTTCTCATACTGAGAACCCCAGAACTTAACACACTACTCTAGGTAGGGTCTCATGAGAGCAGAATAAAGGGGGAGAATCACCTCATCCATTCTCCACCCAGACTGTATTTGTGCTTGGAGTGCCCTGACCAGGTGCAGGACCTTCTACTTGGCCTTGTTGAGCTTTATGAGTTTGCCACAGTCGTGGTTTTACTCCAGTGGGCAGCCAAATTCCACCACGACCGCTCTCTTACTCCCCCTCCTCGAAGGGAAAGGAGGAGAAAATATGACACAAAAGGCTCAAGGGTTTAGATGAGGATGGGTGATGACTCATCAATTATCATGACGGGCAAAATAGATTCAGAGTAGGAAGACAGTAAAATTTATTGCCTATTACTAACAAGCTAGAGAAGTGAGAAACAAAGGAAAGAAACCAAAAACGCCTTACCCCCATCCACCCTCGTCCACCTCGTCCCCCCAAGCGGTGCAGGGGAATGGGGGAATGGGGGCTGTGGTCAGTCTATAGCACTTTGTCTTCACCACTCCTTCTCGGTTGCTCTCTTCCCCTGTGCTGTGAGGTCCCTCCCATGGGATACTGTCCTTCCCAAACTGATCCTGCATGGGCTTCCCACAGGCAGCAGCTCTTCAAGAACTGCTCCAGACATGGGTCCATACCACAGGGTCCATCAGTCAGGAGCAAACTGCTCCAACCTGGGGCCCCCATGGGCAGCAGCTCCTGCCAGGTCAGCTTCTCCTGCGTGGGCTCCTCTCCATGGGCTACAGGTGGATTTCTTTTTATTTTTTATTATTTTATTATTCTTTTTATTTATTTATTTATTTATATTTTTATGTTTTATTTTTTATTCTTTTGTTGTTGTTATTTGTTTTCTTATTAGATTGACTTTACCTCAAGTGAAGAGTTCTTGCACTTTTTCTGTTTTCGATTCATATGGTGGCAGTGAGCTAATGGCTCTATGGTTTTTCCCTGCCTGCCAGGTGCAACCAACAGCAAATGAGTCCTTGCTGAGCCCTCAGTCCCTACACGACCATGCTGTGATCCTGACTTCAACACACTGAGCTAATGGAGAAACACGAAAGGCAATGATCTTTGCTGTCTATTCCTTGAAAATGTTCTTGACCACAGTTTTTTAAGAAGATGTCAGCCTTCAAGCAGTGCCCTGAGAAGATCTTTTCTGAGTACTGAAACACTTCTCTGGAGACCAGCTGTGCCACTGCCATGCACACTTCCTGTCCCTACCTGCAGTCCCAGCACAGCCCCACAGCAGCACTGGCACCAAGCTACAGGAGCAGCCGGGCCTGCCTCCACCAGGAGGGCTCAGTAGGAGAGAGTGGCAGTGGCAAGAGAGCAACTCTGCATGCACCAAGTGCTGGTGCTCCCTGGCCGTGCTGATGGGATGGGACTCTTTTCCTCTGCACAAGGGCACTGTCCCTGCAGATCCAGACCAGGTCTCAGAGGAAGGATGTCAGACAGAGAAGGCACTGCAGGATCCTTCCTTTTGTTTAAGTTCACAGGGAGATAGGCTCCTCATGTATAGAGTTTCAGTATATACATTCAACACACACATACTGAAATGGAAGTGGGACAAATAATGACAGTTTATTGGAAATCCATAGATGAATTGAAACTAAAAAATACCAATACTAAAAACACATGCTCGTATACACACAGACACACACAAAGAAAAAAGAAAGAGAATATAGTCTGTTCTTTTAATAAGTGACATTTTAAATCATTTGCAGAAGTAGATTGAAAATTAATTTCTTCTGAAACACATCAAGTCATCAGTTTCCATAGAGCTTGCTTGAGTTCCTTGTTCCGCATGCTGTAGATGAAAGGGTTCCCTACTGGAGGCAGCACCGAGTAGAGAACTGCCACCATCAGGTCCAGGGATGGGGAAGAGATGGAGAGGGGCTTCAGGTAGGCAAACATGATGGTGCTGACAAACAGGGAGACCACGGCCAGGTGAGGGATGCACGTGGAAAAGACTTTGTGCTGACCCTGCTCAGAGGGAATCCTCAGCACAGCCTTGAAGATCTGCACATAGGACAACACAAGGAAGAAAAAACAGCCAAATGCTAAAGAAAAACTAAATACAAGTGCCCCAACTTCTGTGAGGTAGGCATGAGAGCAGGAGAGCTTGAGGATCTGGGAAATTTCACAGAAGAACTGGTCCACAGCATTGCCTTGGCAGAGGGGCAGTAAAAATGTAATGGCCGTGTGCAGGACAGCATTGAGAAAGCCACTGCCCCAGGCAGCTGCTGCCATCTGGACACAAACTCTGCTGCCCAGAAGGCTCCCGTAGTGCAGGGGTTTGCAGATGGCAATGTAGCGGTCGTAGGCCATGATGGTGAGAAAACAATATTCTGCTCCAACCAAGAAGACAAAAAAGAAGACCTGTGCAGCACACGCTTGATAGGAGATGGCCCTGGTGTCCCAGAGGGAATTAGCCATGGCTTTGGGAACAGTGGTGGAGATGGATCCAAGGTCAAGGAGGGCAAGGTTGAGGAGGAAGAAGTACATGGGGGTGTGGAGGCAGTGGTCACAGGCTACAGCTGTGAGGATGAGGCCGTTGCCCAGGAGGGCAGCCAGGTAGATGCCCAGGAAGATCCCGAAATACAGGAGCTGCAGCTCACGTGTGTCTGCGAAAGGCAGCAGGAGAAACTCAGTTATGGAGCTTCTATTGGACATCTGCTTTTCTGGGGATGTGGTCCTGCACAAAGAAGAGAAAGAACAGTAATAACGTACAACTGACTTATCAGAAGAAAACTCATCCCATCTCTTATTTAAAATTGCCAAAAACATTATCCACTTCCAGGAAGTCATTTGGCAGGTCCTTTTCATAAGTTCTTCCTGATGCTGCCTGAGGGTATCCCTGTGAGCAGGGGACTCCTCTGTGGGAAATGGAAGAGTCAGTTATGCCCTGGCAGAAGTAAAGAGGAACACAGAGTAATCTCAGACTCACTTCACCCCCGATATCAAAGAACTTTGCCCCAGTGTTGCTCCCAGGTCACCTAACTTCAGATCAGATATATATATATATGGATTTTTTGTTTTAATTTTCCTTTTATGGGGTCAGATTGTTTGTTGTTGCTACCCCACCACACCTGATGAGTTTTTCTAAAACAGAAGTCCTGGGCATCTGAGTCTCCTGCAAAATACTGAGAGTCCATTACCATGAAACCTGCCTCCCCTCCACTGCAGGAATCTGAAAGCACAGACTGCAGAAAAAGACTTACCCTTCAGATAAATCAAGCCTCAATCTTCCTCTTGAAATGCCCTCTCATAAATGCCATTCTCTAAAGCACTTCAGAAACAGAGAGAACAGTCTGGACAGATGCTGTATCAGGCATCGGATGTGCCAGCTGTAGAAGACCCCTCTGGCAACCCCACCTGCTTTGCCCTGCTGCCAGAGCCTCATGGTGTCAAGAGGCTGCAAATCTGTCCTGCCACACGCTGCCCACTGTTGCTGCACTCCTCACTGCCTCCAAGCCCTCTCTCCTTCTCTCCTCTCCCTGTGCCACCTGTGGTGAGAGCCCCCAGCCCTGCTGCGCTGTGCAGAGGAGCTGCTTCTGGGCAGAGCTGTATCTCTGCAGCGCTGCCCTCTTGCCAGGAGCTCCCCTTGTGCCCAGGAGCCCAGCCCAGCTCAGCAGCACAGAACCCGACCATGGCATCGCTTGCTCTGTGCCATTGGGCTCCCTTGAAGTGTCCCCAAGGCCTCAGGGCTGACAGCTCCTGGAGGCAGCAGGGTCTCTGCTGGGGTGTGGTGCTTGAAGCGGACTGATGTCATCACCAACTGCTCCTCTCTGAACAAAGGGTAGATGGATTTTGAAAGTATGCTTTCTGCTATTAGGGTGAGGGTTTCTACCATGACGTTGTGGTTTAACCCAACCAGCAGCTAAGCACCACACAGCCATTTGTTCATGCTCCCCACTCCCTCTCTGGGATGGAGGAGAGAATGCAGAAAAAATTAAAGCCTTTGAGTTGAGATAAGGACAGTTTATTAGCACAGAAAGCAAAGGAAAATAATAATAATGCTAATAGTACTACTCATAATCATGTGTACAAAACAAGTGATGCACAACGCAATTGCTCACCACCCACTGACCGATGCCCAACCTATCCCCAAGCAGCTGGTCTTCCCACCCCAGCCAGCCTCCCCATATTAATTGTTCAGCATATCATTCCTCTGCCTGTGGCAGGAATAGCCCAGACTGTCTTCCCCAGGACGTTTTTTATGTGTACTACAGGGACTTTATCTCCTTCTGCAGAACATAACATGTTTGATTGGGCATGTCCAGCTTTTTTACAGATCACCTAGTGTTGACTAACCAGGTGGCTTTTGGTAAATATATTTCCCAATGTTTGAATGTCCCAGCACCCATTGCCTTCAGTGTTGTCCTTAACACTCCATTGTATAGCTCCATTTTCCCGGAGGCTGGTACATGATAAGGGATGTGTTACACCCACTCGATACCATGTTCTTTGGCCCAAGTGTCTATAAGGTTGTTTCGGAAATGTGTCTCATTGTCTGACTCAATTCTTTCTGAGGTGCCATGTTGCCATAGGACTTGCTTCTCAAGGCCTAGGATAGTGTTCTGGGTGGTGGCATGGGGCACAGGACATGTTTCCAGCCATCTGGTGGTTGCTTCCACCATTGTAGGTGCATGGTGCTTGCCCTTGTGTGTTTGAGGGAGTGTGATGTAATCAATCTGCCAGGCCTCTCCATATTTGTATTTCAGCCATTGTCCTCCATACCAAAGAGGCTTTGACCATTTGGCTTGCTTGATTGAAGCGCATGTTTCAAAGTCCTAAATAACCTGTGCTATATTGTCCGTATAGCTATACGGTCAGGTCCACCCCTCGATCACAAGCCCACATGTATGTTGCATCTCTACCCTGATGGCCTGACGTGTCATGGGCCCATCGGGCTATAAATAATTCACCTTTATGTTGCCAGTCCAGGTCCACCTGAACCACTTCAATCTTAGCAGCCTGATCCACCTGCTGGTTGTTTTGATGTTCTTCAGTAGCCTGATTCTTGGGCACACGAGCATCTACGTGGCGTACCTTTACAACCTGATTCTCTACACAGGCCGCAATATCTTGCTGCAGTGCAGCAGCCCAGATGGGTTTGCCCCTGTGCTGCCAGTTGTTTTGCTTCCATTGCTGTAACCACCCTCACAGGGCATTTGCTATAATCCATGAATCAGTGTAGAGATAGAGAACTGGCCACTTTTCTCATTCAGCAATATCTAAAGCCAGCTGAATGGCCTTCACTTCTGCAAACTGACTCGATTCACCTTCTCCCTCAGCAGCTTCTGCAACTCGTCGTGAAGGACTCCATACAGCAGCCTTCCATCTCCGATGCTTCTCCACAATACGACAGGACCTATCAGCGAACAGGGCATATTTCTTCTCATTCTCTGGTAACTGTTTGTACAGTGGGGCTTCTTCAGCACGACCCACCTCCTCCTCTGATGATATCCCAAAGTATTTGCCTTCTGGCCAGTCCATAATCATTTCCAAGATTCCTGGGTGACTGGGGTTTCCTATTAGAGCCCGCTGAGTAATCAGTGCAACCCACTTGCTCCATGTAGCATCAGTTGCATGATGTGTAGAGGAGACCCTTCCCTTGAACATCCAGCCTAGTACCAGCAGTCGGGATGCCAGAAGGAGCTGTGCTTCAGTACCGACCACCTCCAAAGCAGATCGAACTCCTTCATATGCTGCCAACATCTCCTTTTTTATTGGAGTGTAGCGGGCCTCACATCTTCTGTATCCCCGACTCCAAAACCCTAGGGGTCGACATCGAGTTTCCCCAGGTTCTTTCTGCCAGAGGCTCCAGGTGGGGCCGTTCTCCCCGGCTGCAGTGTAGAGCACATTCTTTACATCTGGTCCTGTTCGAACTGGTCCAAGGGCTACTGCATGGACTATTTCCTGCTTGATTTGTTCAAACGCTTGTCGTTGTTCAGGGCCCCATTCAAACTCATTCTTCTTACGGGTTACTTGGTAGAGCGGGTTTACAATCAGACTGTAATTTGGGATGTGCATTCTCCAAAACCCCACAACACCTAGGAAAGTCTGTGTTTCTTTTTTGTTAGTTGGTGGAGACATAGCTGTTATTTTGTTGATCACATCCATTGGGATTTGACGACGTCCATCTTGCCATTTTATTCCTAAAACCTGGATCTCTCGTGCAGGTCCTTTGACTTTATTTTGTTTTATGGCAAAACCAGCCTTCAGAAGGATTTGGACTATTTTCTTCCTTTTCTCGAAAACTTCCTCTGCTGTTCCACCCCACACAATGATGTCACTGATGTACTGCGGATGTTTAGGAGCTTCCCCCCGTTACAGCGCAGACTGGATCAGCCCATGGCAAATGGTAGGGCTGTGTTTTCACCCCTGGGGTAGCCAACTCCAGGTGTATTGGACACCCCTCCAAGTGAAAGGAAACTGGCCTGCACACTGCTGCTAAAGGGATGGAATAAAATGCATTAGCGATATCAATTGTGGCATACCCCTTGGCTGCTTTTGATTCTAGTTTGTACTGGAGTTCCAGCATGTCTGGCACTGCAGCACTCAGTGGTGGCGTGAGTTTGTTCAGGCCATGATAGTCCACTGTTAGTCTCCACTCACCATTAGACTTTCACACTGGCTATATGGGACTATTGAAAGGTGAATGAGTCTTGCTGATCACTCCTTGGCTCTCCAATTGATGAATTAGCTTATGGATGGGAATCAGGGAGTCTTGGTTGGTGCGATATTGCTGCCAGTGAACAGTTGTGGTAGCAATTAGCACTTGCTGTTCTTCGACCCTCAGCAACCCCACAACAGAGGGGTCCTCTGAGAGACCAGGCAAGGTAGACAACTGTTTAATGTCCTCTGTCTCTAAGACAGCTATGCCAAAAGCCCTTTTGGGTCCTTGAAATATCCTTTCCTGAGATAGTCTATGCCAAGGATGCACGGAGCATCTGAGCCAGTCACAATATGATGTTTTTGCCACTCATTCCCAGTCAGACTCACTTCAGCCTCCAATATAGTTAACTGCTGGGATCCCCCCATCACCCCATAAATGCAGATGGGTTCTGGCCCTTTATAGCTTGATGGTATTATAATACACTGTGCACTGTTATCTACTAAAGCCTTCTACTTCTGTGCATCTGACATGCCAGGCCACCAAATCCACACAGTCCAATAAACTCAGTTGTCCCTCTTCTCCCCCTGGCTGGAGGCAGTGCCCCTCTAATCCTAGTCAGAATCTCTGTTTCTGTGTCTAAAGGACTGCCTGCTGGAAATTGGAGCAGCAAATTTTTCAGAGAACCTCTTTTTCCCAATTGTTTTCTTTTGCAACTCCCATACCCGTGCCTCCAGGGTCAAGGAAGATTTTCCATCCCATTTTCTCATGTCCTCTCCATGGTCATGTAGGTAAAACCACAGTGTGTCACAGGGTGTGTACCCACCATATTGTCTTCCTTGTGTGGATGAATGCTTACTCCTGATAGCTGAGACACTGCTTTGTACAGGTGGGGAAGAAAATAAACTCTCTTCAAGTTGGTGGACCTTTTCAGAAAGTTTCTCCAACGTATTCTCTTTTAGTTGGTGGACACTGGTTCGTTGAGGCGGGGAGAAAGATAAATTCTCTTTAAGTTGGTGGAATTCTTCTGAAAGTTTCTCCACAGCTGAGACACAGGCCTGTAAGGAAGAGGAGAGACTTTCTTCGTACTGCCAGAATTGTTTAGCCACTTTATCCACTGTAGGTTCCTCATCGTCTTTCCAGGCCATTATTGCCAATTGTAGTGGGTTTACGTGGCAAGGTTTTGGTAGCAGGGGACGATAGGGGTGGTTTCTGTGAGGAAGATCTAGAAGCTGCCCCATGTTTGGGAAGGGCCCCATTGTTTTCCAGATCTGAGCCAATAAGCGATGTTGTTTTGTGCCTCTGTGAGAGCATATTTAAGACAGGGAAAAAAATGCTGCGCCACACAGCAGCCAGGAGAGTGAAGGGATTGAGGAACAGCCTTACAGGTGACAAGGTCAGTGAAGAAGGAGGGAGAGAGGTGCTCCAGGCACCGGAGCAGAAGTCCCCTGTGGCCTGTGGTGAGGACCATGGTGAAGCAGGCTGTCCCCCTGCAGCCCATGGAGTACCACGGTGAAGCAGGATTCCACGCTGCAGCCCGTGGAGGAGACCACGGTGGAGCAGGTGGCCCTGCACCGACGGAGGCTGCTGCCTGTGGAAGACCCCTGCCGGAGCAGATTCCGGGCCGGACCTGTAGCCCGTGGAGAGGAGACCACGCAGGAGCAGGTGACCTGGCAGGAGCTGCTGCCCGTAGGGGAGCCAGGTTGGAGCAGTTTTCTCCTGAGGGATGGACCCCATGGTACGGACCCATATCTGGAGCAGTTCTGGAAGAGCTGCTGCCTATGGGAAGCCCACGCTGGATCAGTTCATCAAGGACTGCATCCCGTGGGTGGGACCCCACAGCACAAGGGACGAGAGTGACCGAGAAGGAGCGGCAGAGAAGAAGTGCTGTAGACTGACCATAACCCCCATTTGCCTGTTCCCCTGCGCCGCTCGGGGGGAGGAGGTGGAAGAGGGTGGATGGGGGGGGAAGGTGCTTTTGGTTTCTTTCCTTTGTTTCTCACTTCTCTAGCTCGTTCGTAATGAGCAATAAATCTTACTATCTTCTTATGCTGAGTCTGTTTTGCCCATTACAATAATTATTGTGTGATTTTCTCGTCCTAATCTCAACCCTTGAGCCCTTTTCACATATTTTCTCCCAATTCCTCTTTGAGGAGGGGGAGTGAGAGAGCGGCTGTGGTGGAGCTCAGCTGCCCACTCGAGTGGAACCACGACACCAATGATCTGGCATATGATGATGGTGCACTCCATACAAACTTCCGCCATATGGGTTGTGTACACCTGACTTCATCTGGATCTGTGGATGTTTTTCTGAGGTCTGGGTCCTCATAAATCACCTCCCGTACGGCTCATTCCCTCAGGTACTGGATTCCCTTCTCCATAGTGGTCCACTTGCCTGGTAAACGTACAGGTTCTTCTTGGAAGGGATACCTTTCCCTCACAGCTGAGAGGAGATGCCTCCAGAGGTTGTGAGATTGTGCTCCATCTGCAATTGCTTTGTCAATGCCTGCATCTCTAGCAAGGGATCCCAGCCGCCTGGCTTCCCTGCCTTCTGATTCCACAAAACTGGCTCCAGTGTCCCAGCACCGGAGCAGCCAGGTGACAAGATGCTCACCTATGCAACAACCAAAATCTTTTCGTACATCTCATAGCTCACGCTGGTGTAGCTTTTGGGTAGTTACTGTTGATTTTTCGTCATCCTCATCTTCCTCCTCCTGAATCCCTGATGGCCCAGAATCGTCGTCTCTATACCTAGATTTGGCAGAAGACTCTCTGCGTTCTAAACGACCTGAATTCCTATACCATTTTTTCACCTCCTCTACAGGGGCAACTTGCACTGCTACAGCTCGTTTCTCTGACCCAGCCACAGGAGCTGGAGCAGCTGCAGGAACTGGAACTGGAGTAGCTGCAGGAACTGGAGCGGCTGCAGGAACTGGAGCTGGAGTGGCTGCAGAGTCCACCGTAGGGGTCGCAGTGGCCATTGGATCTTTCACAGGACTTGGAGTGGCCATAGGGTCTGTCACTGAGTTGATAGTAATATCATTTGCAGCTCAATAGGCATGAGTCAGGCCCCAGCACTTTACAATGATTTATGTCACTTTGGAACTGCCATAGTCATGACACCTTTTTTTCAAGCATTCTACCAGTTTTTTAGGATTTTGCAGTTGTTCAGGGGTGAATTTCCAAAACACTGGAGGTGCCCACTGCTCTAAATGCCTGCCCATATCCTCCCATACTCCCTGCCACCCACAACTATACTGCCTCCGGGCAGATCTCTGGATGAGATTCCTAAGTAGTTGTTTAAATTTAAGCAAAACCTGAAGCACATTCAGGAGGCAGAACAACAAGACCATGCTGGTCTAAGTATCCCAAGGATATTCAATATCTTGGAGAGCTACTGTAACAAGCTCGGAGGATAAGAGGGTGGTGAAGGAGAAAGGGAGAGTGAACGAGTGAAAAAAAATATCTTCCCCTTTCCCCTCCACAGATTGACTCCCTGCTGAAAAAAGGCAATAGGTATGATTGCTAATAGTTTCTGAGATATGATTTCCAAAGTATAGAGTCGACGACTTTGCTGAGTACAAATACCAAGTTAGAGTCATGACCAGATATTTCATCGTCTCATAAGCCACTGTTACAACACACAGTACCATAATGATCTTAAACCAGGGCCCGGAGAGGATAAACAACATGACAGAGAGCACATACGGAAAATAATGTGCTATAATACTCAATTTGGAAAGCAAGTGCAGCAGAGTTGAGATTAAAGCAATCAGCATTATGACAAGTGACTATTAAACAGGTCTAATACTTATACCAATTTTAGTTTAACACACTCTGGTCAGATCTGTCGTTACCTCAACCCTTCGTGCCCCACGTTGGGTGCCAAAAGGACTGTTGTGGTTTAACCCGGCCAGCAGCTAAACACCACACAGCTGTTTGCTCACCCTCCCCCTCCCTCTCTGGGATGGGTGAGAGACACAGGAAAGTGAAGCCCATGAGTTGAGATAAAGACAGTTTATTAAGACAGGAAAATAATAATAACAATAATAATAATAACTATAATAACAATAATAAAGCAATAATGATGATAATAGTACTACTAATAATAATGTGTACAAACAAGTGATGCACAATGCAAGTGCTCACCACCCGCTGACCGATGCCCAGCCTAACCCCAAGCAGTCTGGCCACCCTCTCCCGGCTAGCCACCCCTATATATTGTTTAGCATGATGTCAGATGGTACGGAATACCCCTTTGGCTAGTTTGGGTCACCTGTCCTGGGTCTGTCCCCTCCCAGCTCTTGCTGCACCCCCAGCTTGCCCGATGGCAGGACAAAGCAAGAAGCTGAGATGTCCTTGGCTTGGTGTAAGCACTGCTCTGCAACAATTAAAACATTGGGGTGTTATCAGCACTCTTCTCATCCTAAGCCAAAACATAGCATTCTACCAGCTACTAGGAAGAAAATTGACTCTGTCCTAACTGAAACCAGGACAAGGTCCCCAGGTTCTTCTTCCTCCCCCCCCCCCCCCCTTCTTTTTCCTCACTCTTACTCCTTTTTTTCCCTATCTCTAAATTATGCTCCTATCACCAACACTCTTTCATACCCTACTGTTATCTGTTACCATCACCCCCCCACCCTGCCATCCCCTCACCACCTGAGAAGTGACATTTAGCATGATTTGGGTGCAGAGTTGACTACTATAGTCACATATGTTTATCATGTACTTCATTGAGCTCATTATCATATTCAGAGATCTTAACATCAATATTCATTTTACAAATAATCATGCAAAAGCTTTCACTCTAGACATTATAGCTGCCAATATTTTGTTCTGTCACCAAACAGGGTTGTCCTGCCACTAGAACACTCCCTCCTTCAGCTGTCTCTCACACCAAGATTGTGGATCACCATCTTTAAGTTTATACAAGAGAAAGCAGGAACAAGCTGTTCAACTCCCCTTTTGTCCTGTGTTGGTGCCTATCAGTGACACAAACAAGTCTAACTACTCTCCACATGTGGAATATCCTGAGTTGGAAGGGATTCACAAGAATCACAGAATCCACGGATCACATGGATCATAGAGTTCACACCATTTCCAGAGTCTTTTGGGGTGATTCACTAGATCCACTGATTTCAATAGAGGAATGGCAAATAATTCACCAGGCTCCTTTCTCTATGGCTGCTGTGTTACCTAGTGTAGCAGAGCTCTTCTTTGCCTGTAGAAGGGAATGAATAATGTCATATCTTTGTGGAAAACACTATGACAACTGAAGCAAAGAAATAACAAATAAAAACAAAATAAAAATAATAAAAACAAAATAAATAAAAATAAAATTAAAAGTAGAAAATCAGGGCTTGTAACAAGTTATGTTATGAGTGATATGTAGACGAAAACAGGAAGATTAATGCCTCTGAGAAACATTCTGTCATCATTTTCCTAACTGCATCCTTGAGTTCCTGGTTTCTCATGCTGTAGATGAGGGGGTTCACTGCTGGAGGCCCCACTGCATACAGAACTGCCAGCATCAGATTCAAGGAGGAGGAGGACATGGAGGAGGGCTTCAGGTAGGCAAATGTGCCAGTGCTGATGAAGAGGGAGACCACGGCCAGGTGAGGGAGGCATGTGGAAAAGGCTTTGTGCCGTCCCTGCTGTGAGGGGATCCTCAGCACAGTCTTGAAGATCTGCACATACGACAGCACAATGAAAACAAAACACAAAAAGAGTAAACATAAAGTAACCACAACAAGACCAAGTTCTCTGAGGTAGGCATGTGAGCAGGAGAGCTTGAGGATCTGGGGGATTTCACAGAAGAACTGGTCCAGGGCATTGCCTTGGCAGAGGGGAAGGGAAAAGGTATTGGCAGTGTGAAGCACAGCATAGAGAAAAGTACTTCCCCAGGCAGCTTCTGCCATGTTGGCACAAGTTCTACTGTCCATTATTGTCTCATAGTGCAGAGGTTTGCAGATGGCAACATAGCGGTCATAGGACATGATGGTGAGGAAAGAAAACTCTGCTGCGACGAAGAGAGCAAACATAAAAATCTGGGTAGCACAACCCAAGTACGAAATGGCCCTGGTGTCCCACAGGGAATTAGCCATGGCTTTGGGGACAGTGGTGGTAATAGTGCCCAGGTCAAGGAGGGCAAGGTTGAAGAGGAAGAAGTACATGGGGGTGTGGAGGCGGTGGTTGCAGGCTACAGCAGTGAGGATGAGGCCATTGCCCAGGAGGGCAGCCAGGTAGATGCCCAGGAAGAGCCCGAAGTGCAGGAGCTGCAGCTCACGTGTGTCTGCAAATGGCAGGAGGAGAAACTCATTGGGGAAGCTCCTGTTGGACATTTGCAGTCTCAGGGCATGGCTGGCTGTCCATGGTGGAAAAGACAGACACAAGTTAGGTAGACTTCTGTGACCAAAACCTCTAACATATTTCACAGAACCCTCCACAGCAAGACACACTGCTTCTTCCCTGTGAGCCATGTTTTTTTCTGTCTAAGGGTGTCAGGGATCAGGCAGATCCTCTGTGAGATCAGAAGTCAGTACTACTTTACAGCATCTGGTAAAGAGCACCAGGTATGGATCTCAGGTGCACACTGGCCTGAGGTATTTCCCTATTTGCAGATCCTGAGCAGGATATCCAACAATCTTTCAAGAAACAGTGACAGTGGTTTTGGTGCTCTCTAGGTGAAAGGGTGTGGAACAAAATTGTGAATTTCCTCAAAGACCGACAGACCTTTCAGTGTAATGTTCTCTTATCTTCAGTCATTCATTCAAACCTGACAACTCTATTACCATCCCCCTAGCTGCCCTTCAAAACAGAAAAGTGAAAGCAGAAACTTCACAGAGTGCCTTCCCTTCAGATACAGCAGACATTGGTCTTCCCTGTGAAGAATCTCCCCCAGACATGCAGTGGGGGTGCTGTGGAAATGTGAGCAGCCTGATCTAGGGAGCAGCCTCTGGGCAGCAGCAGGACCCTGCCCTGCCCTGTCACAGCTCCTTCCTTCCCTTCTACCCTCAGCTTCTCCCCACAGCACCCTGGGCAGCTCCCCAGGCAGGCTGAGTGCTGAGCCTGGCAGGCAGCAGAGGCCCTGCCCCAGCACACAGCCCCTGGGGCACAGCAGGGATCCTGCTCTGCACCACAGCCCTGGCCACCCCTGCCTGCACAACGGCTGCACAGCCGACAGCCAGCCCTTCTAGAAGGAACCCTCATGTCCTGTCCCTCTGTTATTTATGGCAGAGAATCCCTGCTCTGGACCTTGCCATTCTTCTCTACCATAGAGAAAGCAGAGTGCTCCTGAAAGCTCCCGTAGACTGTGGGATTTGCCAGCAAATCTGGAGATGGCATCAGGAACAACAGCTGTGCTGCCCTGCAGCCACAGACTTACCCAGTTCAGTGCTCTGAAGATTTCTCCCGCAGTGAGCTCTCAGCATCCCCCCTCCACACTGCCTTTAACATCTCCCTCCCTTCTCTCAGCCGCCCTTGTCCCCTGCAGGCAGTGCCCCCAGCCCTGCTGCGCTGTGCAGAGGAGCTGCTCCTGGGCAGAGCTGTCTCTCTGCAGTGCTGCCCGCTTGCCAGGAGCTCCCCTTGTGCCCAAGAGCCCAACCCAGCTCAGCAGCACAGCTCCAGCCCAGGGCCTCACTGTCTCTGCCCTGTCTTGTGTCCCTTGAGATATCCCTGGGTCTCTAGGGTTATCAACATTGAAACAGGCTGAAGCAATCCCTGATGTTCCCTCCCACAGCTGAGGAGAGATACTTACTTCCAGCAGTGTCATTTCTTGTAGCAGGAGAAGTTTCATCAAAGAATTCCCTTGTCATCTTCCACTTTTAGGCAGGACACCCAGCATGTGACTGGCAGGGATCACATTTTCCCAAGCTGAGGGAAGTGATCACAGGGAGTCAACTGATGCATCTCATTCTGAGTTTGATGTCCTAGGCCTGTAATGGGGCCAAGAACCTTCCATATCAGCCACAAACCCACATGATTTGGGATTTCTCTCACCTCTGTTCAGGCAGCATAGAAGGGGTGGTGGTGTGGCTCTCTATATTAGAGAGTCTTTCGAGGTTGTAGAACTCGAGGTTGGGAATGACAAGGTCGAGTCCCTTTGGGTTAGGATCGGCAGGGACAACAAGGCTAGTGTCCTGGTCGGGGTCTGCTATAGACCGCCGAACCAGGCTGAGGTGACGGATGAGGAATTCTACAGGCAGCTGACAGAAGTTGCAAAATCATCAGCTCTTGTACTCGTGGGGGACTTCAACTTCCCTGACATATCCTGGAAGCACAACACAGCCCTGAGAAAGCAGTCTAGGAGGTTTCTGGAGAGCGTGGAAGATAGCTTCCTGACGCAGCTGGTTAGTGAACCTACCAGGGGTGGTGCCCCGCTAGACCTTCTCTTCACAAACAGAGAAGGACTGGTGGAGGACGTGATCGTCGGGAGCTGTCTTGGGCAGAGTGACCACGCAATGGTGGAGTTCACTATTCTTGGCGAGGCCAGGAAGGGGACCAGTAAAACCGCTGTATTGGACTTTCGGAGGGCTGACTTTGAGCTGCTCAGGACACTAGTTGGTGGAGGCCCTTGGGAGGTGGTTCTGAAGGGCAGAGGGGTCAAGGAAGGCTGGGCGCTCTTCAAGAGGGAAGTCTTAATGGCGCAGGAACGGTCTGTCCCCACGTGCCCAAAGATGAGCTGGCGGGGAAGAAGACCCGCCTGGCTCAACAGAGAATTGTGGCTTGATCTTAGGAGGAAAAAGAGGGTTTATAAGCTTTGGAAAAGTGGGCAGGCCACTAAGGAGGACTTTAAAGAAGTAGCGAGGCTGTGCAGGGACAAAATTAGGAAAGCCAAAGCTCATCTGGAGCTCAATCTGGCTACTGTCGTTAAAGATAACAAAAAACGTTTCTATAAATACATCAACACAAAAAGGAGGACTAAGGAGAATCTCCATCCTTTACTGGATGCAGGGGGAAACTTAGTTACAAGAGATGAGGAAAAGGAGGAGGTGCTCAATGCCTTCTTTGCTTCAGTCTTTAGCGGCAATACCAGATGTTCTCTGGATACTCAGTACCCTGAGCTGCTGGAAGGGGATGGGGAGCAGGATGTGGCCCTCACTATCCATGAAGAACTGGTTGGTGACCTGCTACGGCACTTAGATGTGCACAAGTCGATGGGGCCGGATGGGATCCACCCAAGGGTACTGAGAGAACTGGCAGAGGAGCTGGCCAAGCCACTGTCCATCATTTATCAACAGTCCTGGCTATCAGGGGAGGTCCCAATCGACTGGCGGCTAGCAAACGTGACGCCCATCTACAAGAAGGGCCGGAGGGCAGACCCAGGAAACTACAGGGCTGTCAGTTTGACCTCAGTGCCAGGAAAGCTCATGGAGCAGATCCTCCTGAGAGTCATCACGCAGCACTTGCAGGGGAAGCAGGCGATCAGGCCCAGTCAGCATGGCTTTATGAAAGGCAGGTCCTGCTTGACGAACCTGATCTCCTTCTATGACAAAGTGACGCGCTGGGTGGACGAGGGAAAGGCTGTGGATGTGGTCTACCTTGACTTCAGCAAGGCTTTTGACACCGTCTCCCACAGCATTCTCCTCAAGAAACTGGCTGCTCTTGGCTTGGACTGGCGCACGCTTCGTTGGGTTAGAAACTGGCTGGATAGCCGGGCCCAAAGAGTCGTGGTTAATGGAGCCAAGTCCAGTTGGAGGCCAGTCACTAGTGGCATCCCCCAGGGCTCGGTGCTGGGGCCGGTCCTCTTTAATATCTTCATCGATAATCTGGACGAGGGCATCGAGTGCACCCTCAGTAAGTTCGCAGATGACACCAAGTTAGGTGCGTGTGTTGATCTGCTTGAGGGTAGGAAAGCTCTGCAGGAGGATCTGGATAGGCTGCACCGATGGGCTGAGGTCAACTGCATGAAGTTTAACAAGGCCAAGTGCCGGGTCCTGCACCTGGGGCGCAATAACCCCAAGCAGAGCTACAGGCTGGGAGAGGAATGGTTGGAAAGCTGCCAGGCGGAGAAGGACCTGGGAGTGATGGTGGATAGTCGGCTGAATATGAGCCAGCAGTGTGCTCAGGTGGCCAAGAAGGCCAACGGCATCCTGGCTTGTATTAGGAACAGCGTGACCAGCAGGGCTAGGGAGGTGATCGTCCCCCTGTACTCAGCTCTGGTGAGGCCGCACCTCGAGTACTGTGTTCAGTTTTGGGCCCCTCGCTACAAGAAGGACATTGAGGTGCTTGAGCGGGTGCAGAGAAGGGCGACGAAGCTGGTGAGGGGCCTGGAGAACAAGTCCTGTGAGGAGCGGCTGAGGGAGCTGGGCTTGTTCAGCCTGGAGAAGAGGAGGCTCAGGGGTGACCTTATCGCTCTCCATAGGTACCTCAAGGGAGGCTGTAGCGAGGTGGGGGTTGGCCTGTTCTCCCACGTGCCTGGTGACAGGACGAGGGGGAATGGGCTTAAGTTGCGCCAGGGGAGTTTTAGGTTAGATGTTAGGAAGAACTTCTTCACTGAAAGGGTTGTGAGGCACTGGAACAGGCTGCCCAGGGAAGTGGTGGAGTCACCATCCCTGGGGGTCTTTAAAAGACGTTTAGATGTAGAGCTTAGGGATATGGTTTAGTGGGGACTGTTAGCGTTAGGTTGGAGGTTGGACTCGATGACCTTGAGGTCTCTTCCAACCTAGAAAATTCTGTGATTCTGTGATTCTGTGATATGTACAAAATACTCTAGGCTAAGCTCCCACGGTAATTAAAGGAGATAGAGAAGAACAGTGAGTTGTTCAAATGCAAACGCCATTTGACATTTGAGGTGCCCGAGGATGTCTGACTTAGCAGTAATCCTTTAAGTTAGGACTTCAGAGACTGGGATTGTAGGTATTAGAGTTTTTTTCAGTGTAGACTGCCTAAAAATGTGGCCTCCCTTTGTGCCTTGTCACTAACCTGGAAGCTGTCCCTTGTCATTTAGCTAAATAATATAAACCTCCCCTTTAACATATCTCTCTCATCCCCAAAAGTGGGAGTAGATTAATGGAGAAGCGGTAATTTAGAGACAGTACTTTCTAAAAGGTGTTTGAAAGCTTAGGCACATGAGTGGACTGCCCTACATTTACTATATGAGTAGGCTTAGTCAATTGAGTTGAGTGTAGAGGGGCCTTACAGAGACATCTTGATAGATTGGAACATTGGTCAGTCACCTACAATATAAAATTCAACAAGAACTAGTGCCAGATTCTGTACATCAGGCCGTGTATTCCTGAATATATATATAGACTGAGGGACAAGTGGATGGAGCATAACTCTGCAGAAAGGGATCTCGGGGCTGATGTTCCACAATGTTCCCTGCATGGACCATGGTGGAGTTGATCCTGCAGGAGGGCAGCACAGCTGGCAAATAGCAAGCTCACAACTCTGGTCTTCAGGAGAGCAGTCTTTGGCCTCTTGGAAGGTGAGAAGCTGAAACGTCCTTGGCTTGGTGTAAGCACTGCTCTGCAACAATTATAACATCAACATGTTATCAGCACTCCTTTCATCCCAAGCCAAAAGACAGCATTCCACCAGCTACTAGGAAGAAAACCAACTCTGTCCTAACTGAAAGCAGGACAACACCCTTTAGGTATTGGAAGGCTGCTAGAAGGTCTCCTCAGGGCCTTCTCTTCTGCAAGCTGAAAAAACACAACTCTCAGCCTGCCTTCATAGGAGAGGACCTTGAGCCCTGTGATCATCTTTGTGGCCCTCCTCTGGACTTGTTCTAATATTCCCACTTCCTTCTTGTCCTGGGAGCCCCAGAGCTAACAAAGTATTCTGTGTGGGGTCTCGTGAGAGCAGAGTAGAGGGGGAGAATCCCCTCCCCTGCCCTGCTGGCTATGCTTCTGTTGATGTAGCCCAGGATACGGTTGGCTTTCTGGGCTGCAAGCACACACTGCCGGCTCATGGTGAGCTCCACCAACACCCCCACATTCTTCTCCTCAGGGCTGCTTTCAATCTATTCTCTGCCCAGCCTGTATTTGTCCTTGGGATTACCCCAAGGACATGTGGGACCTTGAACTTTGCCTTGTTGAACTTCATGAGTTTTGCACAGGCCGACCTCTCAAGCTTGCCTATGCCTCGTCAGCCTCCCTGGAGTGCTGCTAAGAATGGTCATAAGTTCTTCAGAAGGGACAGGCAATGAAGGAGGCTCAGTGGTGTAGTGCCTGATATTAGAGAGTGTTTCAATATGGATACTCAGTACCCTGAGCTGCTGGAAGGGGATGGGGAGCAGGATGTGGCCCTCACTATCCACGAAGAACTGGTTGGTGACCTGCTACGGCACTTGGATGTGCACAAGTCGATGGGGCCGGATGGGATCCACCCAAGGGTACTGAGTGAACTGGCAGAGGAGCTGGCCAAGCCACTGTCCATCATTTATCAGCAGTCCTGGCGATCGGGGGAGGTCCCAGTTGACTGGAGGCTAGCAAACGTGATGCCCATCTACAAGAAGGGCCGGAGGGCAGACCCGGGAAACTACAGGCCTGTCAGTTTGACCTCAGTAACAGGGAAGCTCATGGAGCAGATCTTCCTGAGAGTCATCACGCAGCACTTGCAGGGCAAGCAGGCGATCAGGCCCAGTCAGCATGGCTTTATGAAAGGCAGGTCCTGCTTGACGAACCTGATCTCCTTCTATGACAAAGTGACGCGCTGGGTGGACGAGGGAAAGGCTGTGGATGTGGTCTACCTTGACTTCAGCAAGGCTTTTGACACCGTCTCCCACAGCATTCTCCTCAAGAAACTGGCTGCTCTTGGCTTGGACTGGCACACGCTTCATTGGGTTAGAAACTAGCTGGATAGCTGGGCCCAAAGAGTCATGGTGAATGGAGTCAAGTCCAGTTGGAGGCCAGTCACTAGTGGCATCCCCCAGGGCTCGGTGCTGGGGCCGGTCCTCTTTAATATCTTCATCGATGATCTGGACGAGGGCATCGAGTGCACCCTCAGTAAGTTTGCAGATGACACCAAGTTAGGTGCGTGTGTCGATCTGCTTGAGGGTAGGAAAGCGCTGCAGGAGGATCTGGATAGGCTGCACCGATGGGCTGAGGTCAACTGCATGAAGTTTAACAAGGCCAAGTGCCGGGTCCTGCACCTGGGGCGCAATAACCCCAAGCAGAGCTACAGGCTGGGAGAGGAATGGTTGGAAAGCTGCCAGGCGGAGAAGGACCTGGGAGTGATGGTGGATAGTCGGCTGAATATGAGCCAGCAGTGTGCTCAGGTGGCCAAGAAGGCCAACGGCATCCTGGCTTGTATCAGAAGCAGTGTGGCCAGCAGGGCTAGGGAGGTGATCGTCCCCCTGTACTCAGCTCTGGTGAGGCCGCACCTCGAGTACTGTGTTCAGTTTTGGGCCCCTCACTACAAGAAGGACATTGAGGTGCTCGAGCGGGTGCAGAGAAGGGCGACAAAGCTGGTGAGGGGCCTGGAGAACAAGTCCTGTGAGGAGCGGCTGAGGGAGCTGGGCTTGTTCAGCCTGGAGGAAAGGAGGCTCAGGGGCGACCTTATCGCTCTCCATAGGTACCTCAAGTGAGGCTGTAGCGAGGTGGGGGTTGGTCTGTTCTCCCACGTGCCTGGTGACAGGATGAGGGGGAATGGGCTAAAGTTGCGCCAGGGGAGTTTTAGGTTAGATGTTAGGAAGAACTTCTTCACTGAAAGGGTTGTTAGACACTGGAACAGGCTGCCCAGGGAAGTGGTGGAGTCACCATCCCTGGAAGTCTTTAAAAGACGTTTAAGTGTAGAGCTTAGGGATATGGTTTAGTGGGGACTGTTAGTGTTAGGTCAGAGGTTGGACTCGATGATCTTGAGGTCTCTTCCAACCTAGAAATTCTGTGATTCTGTGATTCTGTGATTCTCTGCTGGGCCCCATCTCCTGCACCGAATTGGGCACCATCTCCTGCATCCCTTGGCTGTCAGCTCCCTCTCCCCTGCCCTGTAGTATGACAGTGCCATGGTGGGACGTGTTTCTGGTGGGCCGTGTACCAGACACAGTAATGAATACTATGAGCAGGACTAGAGGGGTCCTGCTTCCAGCCAGGGGAAGGCGGGGAGGAAAGGGACAATCAGGTTTACTGGACTGTGTATATTTAATGGCCTGGCACATCAGACCCACAAATATATCAGGCTCTACTGGACACCGGTGCACAGTGTACCTTAATGCCATCAAGCTATAAAGAGGTAGAACCCACCTGTATTTCTGAAGTGACAGGTGGGTCCCAAGAGTTAACTGTCTTGGAGGCTGAAGTGAGTCGAACTGGGAAGGAATGGCAAAAGCTCCCCATTGGGACTGGCCCGGAGGCTATGTGCATCCAAGACATAGTCTTCTTCAGGAATGGGTACTTCAAAGTTCCAAAAGAGCACAGGTGGGGCTTTGGCATAGCAGCCTTGGAGACGGAGGACATTAAAGAGTTGTCTACCTTGCTTGACCTTCCACAGAATCCTTCTGTTGTGGGTTTGCTGAGGGTTGAAGAACAGCAGGTGCCAATGGCTACCATGGTGGTGCACCTGAGGCAGCGTCACGCTAACTGAGACTCCCTGATTGCCATCCATGAGCTGGTTCATCGGCTGGAGAGCCAATGTGTAGATGTAGAACTTAGTAGCATGGTTTAGGGATGGACTTGTCAGTACTAAGGTAAAGTTGCATGACCTGGGTTACACGTCCATTGAGGCACAATGCAGTTCTTTTGCCTTCTGCATCTATAGCACAGGAAGCATGACTTTGCTCTACTCTATTGACTGGGCAGGTCTTTCCACATTACTCAATTTAGTTTTCTGTGGCTGGAAGGGGACAATTTCCCAAAAGCAGCCAAACTCATGGGTACAGCTACAGCCACTTGAAGATATATTTTCTTTAGTTTTCATCCTGAGTTTTCCACAGAAGACTCAAGAGAGACCATGGATGTCCAGGTATCTACAAAGATTCAGGCTGAATTTCTCAGATTCCAATGGTCATTTCAATTTTATTTATTTTATTTTATTTTATTTTATTTTATTTTATTTTATTTTATTTTATTTATTTATTTATTTATTTATTTATTTTCATTTCATTTCATTTCATTTATTTATTTATTTTCCCAAGGAATCCCTGACTTGTCTTAGAAAAGGTTTCATGTGTTGGGCTGGGCTGCAGCTACAGGGACAAAGACCACTGCTGGCAGTGGAGGTATCGGACCTTCAGACTCTGCTTTTCCTCCCAATGCAGGTCTCTAAAGAAATCACCCTGGATGAATACCAATAGGAGAATGATGCTCAAAACTGAAATGCAGCAAAATTCAGCCTTTAAAGCAATAAAAGATTTGTATTAGGTGCTTTTTGGAATCTTCTTCCTTAATTACATCATGCAAGCTCTGCAATTAGCTGCACAAGGTGTGAAGGCTTGAAGCAAATTATGGAAGAAATGTTAGAAGTTTCTTCATTTTAATGAGTTCCATGGTGTATTATGGTGCTGAGTCTATGAAGCTCAGGTACTGAGAGAAGAGTGATGTAACCGCTTGAGCAAGTAAAGTCAGAAGGAAAAGTTGAAGTGTCTTGGAGTATTAATGGGCCCCACTGAGGGCTGTTACCAAGAGATTCTCCTCAGGGACTTGTTAGGGCAGATAATTGGAGACCTTGATTGCAGACAGGCAAAGCACTGTGCTGAGAAAAGTCTTGGTTGGTTTTGGTGAAGCAGAAGAGCCAAGGCCTGACTCCAGCCACTGGGAGGGGAGATCCTGCACCCCCATATCCATCTCAAGGCTCTTCCTGGGGTCTGTGGGATGTTCTAAACAGTGTGATGCCATGAGAAGAACAGTGGTATGACACCTCCCTCCCTCTGCAAGGGTTGCAAAGAAGCAAGGAGGCCTCACTGCAATGACTACATCTCATCACCTCATAAGCTCTAGATAAGGGACAAAAACGTCAGGGCTTTTGGGGCCTTCCATTCTTGCCAGCAACCTCCACCTTCTCCTCTGCAAGCTTTCCTATGCTGTCCCACACTTTGTCCTATTTCCTGGAAGCCTACAGACACACATCTCTGTTCTTCACCTTGCTCTCACCCTGGCATTTCCATCATTTCACCAATGTCTCATCAACCTTCACCAGCTGTTCCTTGAAAAACCAAGCCAGGGTTTGATTACGGACACTCTTTGGGTGACCTCTGGCACCACAGCAGTATACTTTGAGAGACATTTTTTCCTCTTTGTGGCAAGTGCCAACCTTCCAAGGTGCAATTTCTGGCAGTTTTCCTCTCCTGCTCTTTCCTACCACCAAAGAAAGTTCCACCTGGGTGGAAACCTGTCCTAAAGTAGGCATCCCAACCCATCGGCCTTCTTGTGGCCTGTCAGCCAACCAGATAGAAGTCACCTCACCAGCATCTTCCAAACCACGGTCCTTCTGCTGGCCCTGCAGCTTCTTGTTTAGACACACCCAAGCCTTGTGCCTCCTGCTGTCCATTCGTGGACTCAAACAGAAGGGACAGGACAACCCATATCTGCGCCTTCTTTCTGTCTGGGTCCTCCTGCGTATGTAGGCAGAGGGGATCCCACAGTCAGCATGCCAACCAGGTGCCTTCTGCTGGCCTACCAGGACCACTGGCAGATATCAGCTGAAAAGTACAGAACCTAGGTAGAAGTGTGGCCTGTCAACTACTTCAGACAGAAGTGACCTCACAGTCCATTTCTGTGACACGTTGCTGCTGCTGCCCTATCAACTGCAGAGACAGAAGTGACCTCACAGTCACTGCCACAGTCACATTCCTCCTGCTGGGGCAGGAGATCCTGAGGCAGAGCTGAGCTCATCAGAGCATTCCCACCCATCTCCTCCTTGTGGCCCACAAGCTGATAAAGTCCATGGTCCCTTGCATTCATCTTTGAATGCCATGTGACTGCATGTGGTGGATTTATGTGGCAAGGTTTTGGTAGTGGGGGGCCATTGGGGTGGCTTCTGTGAGAAGAATCCAGAAGCTGTCCCATGTTAGATAAGGGCCTTGCTGCTGGCCAGGTCTGGGCCAATAAGTGACATTGTTTGTGCCTCTGTGAGAGCATATTTAAGACAGGGAAAAAAAAAAATACAGAACAGCAGCTGGGAGAGAGAGAGGAGTGCAAAACTGCCTTACAGGCACCAAGATCAGTGAAGAAGGAGGGGGAGAGGTGCTCCATGTCCTGGAGCAAAAGTCCCCTGTGACCTGTGGTGAGGACCATGGTGAAGCAGGCTGTCCCCCTGCAGCCCATGGAGTACCACGGTGGAGCAGGTGGACCTGCAGTGATGGAGGCTGTGGCCTGTGGAGGACCCTCTCCAGAGCAGATTCCGGGCCAGACCTGTAGGCCTTGGAGAGGAGCCCACGCAGGAGCAGGTGACCTGGCAGGAGCTGCTCCCCATGGGGGACCCAAGCAGCCCCTGCACAGCCCCTGAGAGGCCCAGCCCCAGTTCCTGCCCCCCAGTTTTTGCTCCAGAAGGACTCCCCTAGGTCCTGTGTCACTTGTCCCATCTGGGTGCCTTGGCTACCCCAGGACATCCTGGAGGTAGTGACCACCTCTGACTGGAAAACTGAAACCAGCCATGAAAGTAGATTGAGGAAACAGTTGAAACCTGTACAGAAAAGGACTCGATGTAACAGCTGAAAGAGCTTGCCAGCACCACCAGCTTTTTTTCTATGAATGTTCATTATTTATTTTCCCAGTTTTCTATTGACAGCACCATGGACAAATGCAATAAAAAAATCGTGCTTTTTTGATGAATAGTTTTATGCACACACTTACCAAAATACATTTCCCAACATTGCTAATGCTTCTTTTTCTTTTTTTTTTTTTTTTTTCCCTCCCCTTATTCTGTCTTTGAAGAGCACTCCAAGGGAAAGAGTCACTGAATTAAAGAATTTAATTCAATTAAATTGAATTCATTTTCAAGTCCCCAGAAATCTTGCTGATCCAAATGTTTGACAGCCCAGTCCAGAAAGGCAGGGTAGTGTGACATAGCAGAGAGTGGCATCTGCAATGAACCTGTAAAGGGGTGAGAAAAAAAACTCACAGGGACACTGGGGGTTGTTTCTGGAGGCACAAAGAGCAATGCCAGGGCTGTGTGAGGTGCTTATGTCTGAACCGGTTCCTCATACACATGGGGCTGTTGAGAGACATGAGTCACAGAATCACAGAATCATCTAGGTTGGGAGAGACCTCCAAGACCACCTAGTCCAACCTCTGACCTAGCACTGACAAGTCCTGCACTAAACCATATCACTAAGCTCTACATATAACCATCTTTCAAAGACCTCACGGGATAGTGACTCAACCACTTCCTTGGCAGCCCATTCCAATGCCTAACAAACCTTTCAGTAAAGTCGTTCTTCCTAATAGCCAAACTAAACCTCCCCTGGCACAACTTTAGCCCATTCCACCTCGTCCTGTCACCAGGCACATGGGAGAATACACTAACCCCCACCTCACTACAGTCTCCTTTAAGGTATCTGTAGAGAGTGAAAAGGTCACCCCTGAGCCTCCTTTTCTCCAGGCTAAACAACCCAAGCTCCCTCAGCCGCTCCTCATAAGACTTGTTCTCCAGACCCCTCACCAGCTTCATCGCCCTTCTCTAGACTCACTTGAGCACATCAATGTCCTTCTTGTCGTGAGGGACCCAAAACTGAACACAATACTCGAGGTGCGGCCTCACCAGAGCCGAATACAGGGGGACAATCACTCCCCTAGCCCTGCTGGCCACGCTGCTTCTGATACAAGCCAGGATGCTGTTGGCCTTCTTGGCCACCTGAGCACACTGCTGGCTCATATTCAGCCGACTATCCTCCAATACTCCCAGGTCCTTCTCTGCCAGGCAGCTCTCCAACCACTCATCTCCCAGCCTGTAGTGCTGCTTGGGGTTGCTGTGCCCCAGGTGCAGGACCCGGCACTTGGCCTTGTTGAACTTCATCCAGGTGGCCTCAGCCCATCGGTCCATTCTATCCAGATCCTCCTGCAGAGCCTTCCCACCCTCGAACAGATAAACACATGCATCTAACCTGGTGTCATCTGCAAACTTACTGAGGGTACACTCGATCCCCTCATCCAGATCATTGATAAAAATAGACCTAATACTGGGCCCTGGGAGCGCCATTAGAGACCAGCCTCCGACTGGATTTAACTCCATTTACCATGACTCTTTGGGCCTGGCTACCCAGAAAACTTTTAACCCAATGAAGCATATGACAGCCAACGCCTGGCTCTTCAGGTTCCACTTCAGGCTCTTCCTGGGCATCTACCTGGCTGCCCTCCTGGGCAGCGGCCTCATCCTCACAGCTGCCTCCACACCCCCATGTACTTCTTCCTCCTCAACCTCTCTCTCATCAGTATGGGCACTATTACCACCACTGTTCCCAAAGCCATGGCCAACTCC
Source organism: Aythya marila (assembly GCF_965140915.1). Taxonomy (NCBI): domain Eukaryota; kingdom Metazoa; phylum Chordata; class Aves; order Anseriformes; family Anatidae; genus Aythya; species Aythya marila. Next base: position 662,703 of record NW_028137768.1, read on the forward strand.
CTCTGGGACACCAGGACCATTTCCTATACAGGTTGTGCCACCCAGGTCTTTATATTTACTGTCTTTATCACAACGGAATTTTAACTACTCACTATCATCGCCTATGACCGCTCCGTTGCTGTCTGCAAACCCCTGCACTACGGGACAATAATGACCAGCAGAACTTGTGTCAACATGGCAGCAGCTGCCTGGGGCAGTACTTTTCTCTATGCTGTGCCGCGCATGGCCAATACCTTTTCCCTTCCCCTCTGCCAAGGTAATACCCTGGACCAGTTCTTCTGTGAGATTCCCCAGATCCTCAAGCTCTCCTGCTCAGATGCCTACCTCAGAGAAGCTGGGCTTCTTATGCTGAGTGTATTAATAGCATTTGGGTGTTTTGTTTTCCTTGTGTTGTCCTATGCGCAGATTTCAGGGCTGTGCTGAGGATTGCCTCAGAGCAGGGCTGTCACAAAACATTTTCCACATGCCTCCCTCACCTGGCCATGGTCTCCCTATTCATCAGCACTGCATTTTTTGCCTACCTGAAGCCCCCTTTCACGTCCTCCTCCTCTCTTAATCTTCTGCTGGCAGTTTTGTACTCAGTGGTGCCTCCAGCAGTGAACCCCTTCATCTACAGCATGAGGAACAAGGAGCTGAAGGAAGCCGGGAGGAAAGTGAAAACTGGATGCTTTTCAGAAACAATATACTACCTGTCTTCTGCAGATCACTCATAACATAACACATTACTGACCCAGATGTTATTTTTTCTCTGTTTATTGATTTATTTATATATTATTTTTTTCTTTTCCTTGCATTCCTTGTGATAAAGTAATAACAAGGAAATATGATTGTTCTTCACCTTCCATTTCAGTGTCTATCTGTTTCATGTGACTCAGAGACTTGGTGTAAAGAAGGATCCAGACTTTCTGAACCTTTTAATAAAAGGAAGGTCCTTACAGTGACTTGTTCTCCTGAGATCCTTCTTTTGAGACCATTGTGGAGCTGCAGGGGCACTTGGCTGTGTGCAGAGGTGGAGGGAAAAAGAGTCCTGGCAGAGCAGCAATGCCTGGAACCCAAACAGCTTGGTCTTTCCCGAGCTGTTCTCCTTCACTTCCTTTCTAAACCCTTGTGTTGCTGTGAGGACTGATTGCTCTCACCGTGCTGCTGTGGGGCAGTCCAGTGTCTACAGGCAGGGACAGGCCAGGGGCACTTCTCTAGCACAGCTGGCTCTGCACCAGCATCTCCAGCATAAAAGGGGATCTGCTGAGGGCAGTGCCTTAAGGCTCAGCTCTTCTCCCAAAGGTGCAGTCATGGATATTACTAAGGAATAGACTTGAGCGATTCTCCTTACTTTGTTTCTCTGTGGGCACATGAGGGTGAAATCAGAGTCCCAGGATGAGCATTAAGGTAGTGATGGATGATTCTGCTCTTGCTTGTTGGTTTCCAGCACCCATAGAGATTGCTGGGCTGGGAAGAGGACAGCGAGATTTTGAGAGCTGGGGAGGGGATAGCTGGGCTGGCCTCTGGGCAGAGACAGAGAGGACCAACAGAACAGGGGACAGCCTGGCAGATGCTGCCCCAGGGCACTGGTCCCAGAGCAGTTCCTCGCAACCACCTTTCCCAGCTCTAGGCTCTAGCCACAGAGTAGAGCGAGACAACCACTTCCCTTGACCATCTGGCAATGCTGTTCTTAATGCACCCAAGGATGCAGTTGGCCCTCCTGGCAGCCAAAGGACATTGCTGGCTCTTGGTCAGATTGCTGTTGATCAAAATCCCCAGATCCCTTTCTGTGGAGCTGCTTTCCAGCATCTTTTCCCCAAGTTGGTACATATAACCAGAGTTGCCCCTTACCAGCTGCAGAATCCGACACTTGCTTTTGTTAAACTTCATGCGGTTTGTGATTGTCCAGCTCTCTAAATTGTCCAGATCTCTCTGCAAGGCCTCACCACCCTCAATAGAGTCAACAGCTCCACCCAATTTGGTGTCATCCCTGAACATGCTAAAAACCTTCAAGTCCTTCATCCAAATCGTTTATTAAAAAAATGAAGAGGACTGGTCCTAAAAGACTCAGTTGTTGACTGATGAATAGTGGAAAAGTACTGCTGTAGAGCAAATGGTATAAGAAGGGAGTCTGTCCTCAATAAGAGAGTTGAAGTCATGTTATCAATAGGAGAGCTGAAGTTATGTCATCAATAAAGGAGTAACAGTTACTGGTCCTTAAAGAACCCTGGTGTCCGTGTGGTCATTATGCCAAAGTCCCCGTGCTCCCCATAAGTACATACCCAAGCTGACGGTGCTGCTGTGCAGGGCAAATGGACTGTGGTGCTGTGGGGTGAATCTGCATGGCTGTCCTTGTCAGGGTGGGAAGCAGACTCAGCCAGGATCACTGCGCTGGACCAGGCAGAGGTACTTCACAAAGGGGGAAATGAATCAGTCCCCAGCTCCCCTTCCCTCTGCCTGCTGGGTGCCACTCTTTTCTCTGAGACTGCAGTCACAGAATTCCTGTGAATACCTGGCTTTAGTTCTTTCCCTGTGGCTGAGCACACAGTGGGAAATCTCTCACATTCATGGGGGCTGCAGTCACTGCCCACGCCATGCTCTGCTGTCCCTGGAGGGAACCTGGTCTCTTAAGGCAGCTCCAGATTCCCCTCCTGAAGGACATCATCTACAGGTCAGATGTGGGAACAACCCTGGCTACATAATGCAGTGACCATTTGCTGTCTCTGCTGTGAGCAGACACCCATGGGTGAGTTTTAAATCTAGCCCTTCGTCTCTGACAGGTCTCAATGTGACAATGATAATTCCCTCCTGAACAGAAGCAGGAACAGACCCTTCTGGGGAGCAATGCTTTGGGCCTTTTCTTGGCACTTGTTTGGGAAGGAAAGCCCAGCCTTCAGAATGTGAACTCGGGTAATTCCGTTTTCTTAGAGATGCTATAAGAGAGTCTTCACTGACTCACTCACAGTGTTAAATGCACTTTTATGCAGCCTCCATATGGGACAGAACTGGTTCATTCATTTATAGAAGTGGGGGGAATAAAAACATTTATGTAGGAATGCAAAGGGCAAAAACAGTTGAGCTCCACCACAACTGTTCCCTCACTCCCCCTCCTCAAAGAGGAATGTGGAGAAAATACAACGAAAAGGGTTCAAGGTTGAGATAAGGACAAGGAGATCATGCACTAATGATTGTGATGGGCAAAACAGACTTGACATAGGGAGACAGTAAGATTTATTGTTTATTACTAACAAGCTAGAGAAGTGAGAAACAAAGGAAAGAAACCAAAAGCACCTTCCCCTCCCTCATCCACCCTCTTCCACCTCCTCCCGCCAAGTGGGGCAGGGGAAGGGGAATGGGGGTTATGGTCAGTCTACAGCGCTTCTTCTCTGCTGCTCCTTCTCGGTCACTCTCGTCCCCTGTGCTGTGGGGTCTCTCCCATGGGATGCAGGCCTTGGTGAACTAACCTGGCGTGGGCTTCCCACAGGCAGCAGCTCTTTCAGAACTGCTCCAGATATGGGTCCGTACCACGGGGTCCATCCCTCGGGAGAAAAATTCTCCAACCTGGGTCCCCCACCGGCAGCAGCTCCTGCCAGATGACCTGCTCCTGCATGGACTTCTCTCCATGGGCTACAGGTCTGGCCTGGAATGTGCTCCAGCAGGGGTCTTCTACAGGCCACAGCCTCCATTGGTGCAGGTCCACCTGCTCCACCGTGGTCTCCTCCATGGGCTGCAGCGTGGAACCCTGCTCCACCGTGGTACTCCATGGGCTGCAGGGGGATAGCCTGCTTCACCATGGGTCTCACCACAGGCCGCAGGGGACTTCTGCTCCATGACTGGAGCACCTCTTCCCCTCCTTCTTCACTGACCTTGGTTCCTGCAAGGCTGTTCCTAACTCCTCTCACTCTCCCAGCTGCTGTGTATTGCAGTGTTTTTTTTCCCTGTCTTAAATCTGCTCTAACAGAGATGCAAAGCAACATCACTTATTGGCTCAGCTCTGGTCAGCAGTGGGGCCCATACCAAACATTGGGCAACTTGTAGATCCTTCTCACAGAAGCTACCCCTGTGGCTTACTGCTACCAAAACCTTGCCACATAAACCCATTACACAGACATAATGAGAAAAAGAAAAAAAGTATATAATAATAAGAAGAATGACCAAAACACAAGCCTGGAAGGGGATGTACTGAGATTCATCACTGAAGAGTGAAGGGATCTTTATGAGTACTGTACAACCTCCCCAAAATCAGTTTGCTAACTGCATCCTTGAGCTCCTTGTTCCTCATGCTGTAGATGAGGGGGTTCACTGCTGGAGGCACCACCGAGTACAGAACTGCCAGCAAAAGATCAAGGAAAGGGGAAGAGATAGAGGAAGGCTTCAGGTAGGCAAATGTGGCAGTGCTTATGAACAGTGAGACCACGGCCAGGTGAGGGAGGCATGTGGAAAAGGCTTTGTGCTGGCAATGCTCTGAGGGCATCCTCAGCACTGCCCTGAAGATCTGCACATAGGACAGCACAATGAAAACAAAACAACCAAATAAAATACAGGCACTAACCACAAGAAGCCCAGTTTCCTGGAGGTAGGCATCAGTGCAGGAGAGCTTGAGGATCTTGGGAATTTCACAGAAGAACTGGTCCAGGACATTGCCTTGGCAGAGGGGTAGGGAAAATGTATTGGCAGTGTGCAGTACAGCATAGACAAAAGTAATACCCCAGGCAGCTGCTGCAATGATGACACAAGTTCTGCTGTCCATTATTGTCCCATAGTGCAGGGGTTTGCAGATGGCAACATAGCGGTCATAAGCCATGATGGTGAGGAGAGAAAACTCTGCTGTGAGAAAGAGAGCAAACATAAAAACCTGGGTAGCACAGCCTGCATAGGAAATGCCCCTTTTGTCCCAGAGGGAATTGGCCATGGCTTTGGGAACAGTGGTGGAGATGGAGCCCAGGTCAAGGAGGGCGAGGTTGAAGAGGAAGAAGTACATGGGGGTGTGGAGGTGGTGGTCACAGGCTATGGCAGTGAGGATGAGGCCGTTACCCAGGAGGGCAGCCAGGTAGATGCCCAGGAAGAGTGCGAAGTGCAGGAGCTGCAGCTCGCGTGTATCTGCAAATGGCAGGAGGAGGAATTCTGTGGGGAAGCTGCTGTTGGACATTTTCTGCCTCTGGGCATTGTTGCCTGTCCATGGAGGAAAAAACAGAAAAGTTAGGCTAACTTCCCTGAGCAACCCACCTGCTTCTCTAAAAGAAATCACTGTCCCCAGCGCTGAATGAGGAATATGTGAGCTCATTCTCCTACCTTTCCAACTCAATGACACCATGCCTATCATTTTAAAATGAAGCTTGGGCAGCTTGTTCCCAAGAAGACACCCTCAGGGCAAGGCCTTGCCAGTCCATGTCAGAACAGAAGCTTACACCCACCTGCACCCCAGACAAAGAGAGTGGGAGAACCACACACAGATTTAGAAATAAGAAAGAACGTGGCAGTGGTCCAACCTGCTGACAGACAGGCAGATGTGCATGCAGGGAAGCCTTTAGCTTACCAAGCTTGCATGCCACCTAGAGAAGTGACACTGCAGGGCAAGTACTCATATAATTCTGATAACTGCGTATCACCTTGCAGGAAACAAGTTCCTCTCCTCTTCTGGAGGTCCAGCTGAGGAGGAGGTGGCTCATGCTCTAAAGCCCCTGAGGGCAGAGGCTGTGCTGGGTGGCAGAGGAGAGCAGGGGGTTGCTGCAGAGAAAGTGCCCGCACTGCAGGCCTGACAGGGAGTGCCTGAATCCCCTCTCCCTTGGAGTTTCAGGCAGTTCCCTCTCTCCTCCCTGCCCCTGCCTCAATCTGTCCCTGCTGGGAACTTCTTCCCTGTCCCCACATCTCCTCTGTGCTATTGCTTAGAGACCCATCCCATTCGCAGTGTACTCACATCTGCCTTGTAGATACCTCCTGTCCCAGGGTAATTTTCAGGGATAACTCCATGTTTTCAAAGGCTATGGAGCAGCTCAGACCTAAAAGACCTTATAATAACTGGGGTCTCAGTGTCTTCATCAAAATGGAGAAATAAATTCCATCTCTAACCGCCACCCACAAAGCAAGAGGAGAAATCTCAAAGCACAGAATACATGTCTTCAGGAAACTCTTCTTCTGAACTTTCCCTTGAGGAGTCCACTCTGAGGTGTTCTGGGGGTTTTGTGTATCTGTGAGAAGCCTTCCCCAGGCAGCAGCCTCTGGGAAACAGTAGCCTCAGTGCACCAGCAGGACCCTGCCCTTTTCTGCCCTGCCGGGGGGGCTCCTTCCACCCACAGCTTCTCCCCGCAGTGTCCTGGGCAGCTCCCCAGGCAGGCTGAGTGCTGAGCCTGGCAGGCAGCAGAGACCCTGTCCCAGCACACAGCCCCTGGGGCACAGCAGGGACCCTGCTCTGCACCACAGCCCTGGCCACCCCTGCCTGCACCCTGCCTGCACAGCCTGCAGCTGGCCCTTCAAGAAGGAACCCTTGAGTCCTGTCCCTCTTCTGTTTATGGCAGAGAATCCATGCTCTGGAGCTTGTCATTCTCCTCTTATCCAAAGAAACATTGAGTGTTCTCCTGAAAGCCCTTGTCGACTGTGGGATATTCCATCAAATCTGGAGATGGCACCAGGAACAACAGCTGCATTGCCCTGCAGCCACAGACTTACCCTGTTCAGGACTGTGAAGATTTCCCCTGCAGTGAGCTCTCAGCATCCCCCCACCACACTGCCTTTGACATCTCCCTCCCTTCTCTCAGCTGCCCTTGTCCCCTGCAGGCAGTGCCCCAGCCCTGCTGCACTGTTTAGAGGAGCTGCTCCTGGGCAGAGCTGTCTCTCTGCAGTGCTACCCTCTTGCCAGGAGCTACCCTTGTGCCCAGAAGCCCAACCCAGCTCAGCAGCACAGGGAGCTCTTGCCATGTCACTGGGCCTCCAGGGGAATCAACTTTGAAAATGACTGAAGCAATTACTGGTGTCTCTTCTTGCAGCTGGGGATAGACACTTATTTCCAGTGCTCTCTTTTTCTGTAATTCAAAAGAAGAGTTTGTCTTGAGAATTATCTTTTCTTGTTCCATTATGAGACTGCATACCCACAAGGTGACACTTGTAATACATGGGAAGGAAACGTTTTCACAGGAATTGAAATCCATCTGTCTACACAAGCTACACAACCAATTTGGGGCCTGCAGTATCATAGAACTATAGAATGGCATGAGTTGGAGGGGATCTTAAAGACCATCTTGTTCCAGCCACACTGCCATGGTCAGAGGCACCTTCCACAAGACCTGGTTGCTAAAGGTCCCATTCACCCTGGCCTTGAAAACTACTAGGGAGTGGGGTACTACTTCTCCGAATAACCTTTTCCCGTTCCTCACTACTTCATAGGAAAGGTTTCCTTGTTTAGATTTCATGTAAATTTTCTCTATCTTATTATAAAGAGCTTGCACTTTGGAAGGGTAAGGGATCTCCTGCAGATGGCTGCAGCAGAACCACAGCCACTGCCCTCCACTCTGCATTTGCTGCCTTGGAGCCAGCCTAGACTTGTCTCCTCTGCTGGCTGGTTTGAGTTAGACTGGAGAGAGGATAGGGAGCTGTGGATCGCTAGGGAGGGTCTGGGCTGGGCTGGGCTGGTCTCCTGGCAGAGACAGGGAGGAGCAGCAGAGCAGGAGCTGGGCCCTTGTTCTCTAAAGGCTGCATGAGGAAATGTGAGTCTAGATGTGTGGCAGGCCTTCTGAAGCATGAGCTGGTTGGCAGGCAGAGTACCTGAGGGATTATGCAGGGCATCCCCTGCACCCACTGCTCTTGAGGGGGTGGGCTGGGAAGAGGCCTCCTGAGCACAACAGCTCCTTGTAGCACTGTGGATGCTGGTTGTGAGGTCAATTCTGTCCCAAACCTGGCTGGCCAACAGCAGGGAGGCAGAGCCTCTGAGTTCATAAAGGCCTTCAGAAAGCTGCCCCCAACAGGGTGACATATTTGGGGAGGTCAGGGGAAAGCTGGAAGAATAAGGCTGGTAGATCTGGGGCAGAGAAGAGGGTCTTGGCTAAGAGAAAGGAAAGGTTTTGAAGAGGTGAGAAGGATTCAGGTAAGGCTGCTGCTGCTGCAACACTCACTGGGAAAGCATTCATGTTAGGCACTGTCAGTATTTCTCTTAGTTCTTGCTAATCCCTAGTCCTTAATCCCTAGCATTAAACTGTCAGCCTTAACACCAATCTTCATTCTTTAAGAAAGTAGATTATAAAACCCTAACCAAAAATATAGCCTGTACCCTAAACAATGGATGGGTGCTCAAAACAGAGCACTGGAGCCTCTCTGTAAGACTGCCCAATCCCTAAAAATGGAAGGTAAAATCTAATCCCTAAACCCTAACCACTTAATCCTCAAATCCCTCATTCCTGCACTCTTATCATGCAACTGAAGTGTTTTGCCCGATGAGGCTGGGAAGGGCCTGAGAGTAGCTGGAGGAGTCACTAGGTCTTGGAGGAGGCAGGGGAGGTGACATGGATGTGGTCAGGTCATAAAACTCAAGGAGGAGACTGGTGGGGATGCTCCGTTGAGGTCAGCTGTGCCTCAGGATCTCAAGAGGCAGCAGGATGCCTATGGCTGTGCAGGTGGGTGTCAGGACACTTCTGCCTGACAAGCTGATAGGCCCCCTTCAGGCACATGGCTGGTGTAAACATGTGCGATTTTAGCTGTCATAAGGAACTGAAGAGCCACTGATATGAAGCTAGTGTAAATATTTATTTCAAAGTCAGTCCTGCTCTAGTACCTAACAGAGCTTGCACATAGTTGTCTGCTGTCCATCAGAGAAGATGAAAGTCCATCAGGAGGTGCACAGACTTGGAAGATGACAACAACCTTGCTTTCATTTGTTAGGTGCTGGGCCTCAGGGAGGGTGCCACATTTGGATGTTCTTAGACAGTGTTGATTGTGCTTTAGAAACTCTGAATGCAACAGGAAGCAATTGGCTTTGGTGGGTACTGTGAGGCCACTTCTGCCTCTGGAGCTGAGAGGCCAGCAGCAGGAGCATAGCTAGGCAAGGGACTGGGAGGTCCCATCTTTCTGAAGTAGCTGCCAGGTCAACCCTTGCCTCCTGGCTGGCAGACGGGCTTTTAGGCTCAGATCTCCCAGTATCTCTCACAGGCCAGCAGAAGGCACCTGTCTGGCAAGGTGCTTGTGTGATGCCCTCTGCCCAAGTACCTGAAAAGCCCATTCAGAAGCAGCCTTGGCTGTGAGTTGTCAAGTTTCTTGTGTTTCAGTATGAGAGAGAGCAGCAGGCGTGTGGCTTAGTTGTGTCTATCTGAAGAGCTGAAAGGCCAGCAGGAAGCCATGAGAAGCCAGTTTCTTTTGGAGAATGTTGTGGGGAATGATGTTAAAAGCCTTACTGAAGTCAAGGTAGACCACATCCACAGCCTTTCCCTCATCCACCAAGCATGTCACTTTGTCATAGAAGGAGATCAGGTTCGTCAAGCAGGACCTGCCTTTCTTAAAGCCATGCTGACTGGGCCTGATCACCTGGTTGCCCTGTAAGTGCTGGGTGATGACTCTCAAGATAATCTGCAACATGAGCTTCCCTGGCACTGAGGTCAAACTGACAGGCCTATAGTTCCTCGGGTCTACCCTCTTTCCCTTCTTGTAGATGGGTGTCATGTTTGTTAGCTGCCAGTCGATGGGGACCTCCCCTGATAGCCAGGACTGTTGATAAATGATGGAAAGCGGCTTGGTCAGCTCCTCCGCCAGTTCTCTCAGTATCCTCAGGTGGATCTCATCTGGCCCCATCAACTTGCGTACATCCAAGTGCTGTAGCAAGTTGCCAACCATTTCCTTGTGGATTATGAGGGCCACATTCTGCTCCCCTTCCCCTTCCAGCAGCTCAGGGTACTGGGTATCCAGAGAACAGAGAACAGCTGGAGAAGGGTACTGACAAACCTAGATTTAGCCAAGAAAGCTAAGGCCTTGTCCTCTTGGCTATGGCAGGTCTCTCTGCCACCAAGGCCTAGGAGGAGACACTTTCTCTTAGCAATGGGGCCTTAACTCCTCTTTGCACCTCCTGATGGAGGCCAGGAGGTGTCATTCCATTGTCTTTCACTTGGCACTGCATACCCCACATCCCGCTGATAGAGGATGAGCCCCACGTGAGGGACAGGAGGTCTCTGCCCAGGGCTAGCAGCAGGCCTTGGCCTTTCTGCTTGATGAAACAAACCCAGCATTTTATCAGCTTCAGAGACACCTGCACAGGGCCTTGGCTTACCTGTAATCATGGCCTCCAATTACCTGCTCTAAGGTGTCCATGGGTCTTTGTTGGAAATGGCCTTTTGCAGGACCAATCAGTGCTTTGAAGGACTTTGGGGTTTGACTTCTGACTTTGGCTTTCTGAGAGATTTCATCAGTCTCCTCTCAGGAGCTGGAGTTCATGGACCTGGCACAACTACCCCTCAGGACTTGTAAGAACACAGAAAGCTCTGAGTGTTTCTTAAGGAAGTCTGGACAGGTCGGAGAAGTTTGATAGTGTACAGACAACCTTGATCATCAACTCCCAACCTCACACCATTTCTCTCACTGATCCCCTAGGACTTGTATGACTTCTCCCGACATCAGGCTTCTCCAGTCAAGTCTGCAGTTGCACCTTGTAGCTTCTTTGTCCCAGCTCCCTCCTGCTTACCTTAGAGAATAGGCTGCACACAGGTAGAGAAGGATGATTTTTAATTGCAAGTGAACTAAAATGAAGTCTGAGAAAGTGTAATAATCAATGAAACACACTGCTCAATTGTATGCTACCTCTAGGTTGTATCTAATGAGGTTCACCTCCCGCAAAGGATGGTCTGATCAACATATTTTCAGTCAGTAGACATGAAAGATTTTGTAAAAACATAGCTCACGAGTTGCCTAAAGACAGCATTAGAATAAATAAAGGAGGTAAAAGCTATGAACATACTGAAGCTTAAAGCAGCAATTAGATCACAGCATGATAGAGTCATAGAATCTTAGAATCAAAGAATGATACAGTCTGGGAACAGTTTAGGCTGGAACAGAACTCTAGGATCATGTAGTCCAATGCCCCTGCTGTGGCCAGGGACATCTCTCACTACATCAGGTTGCTGAAAGACCTATACATCCCAAATTTCAACACGTGCAGTGATGGGGCATCCACAACTTCTCTGGGAAATCTGTTCCAGTGCCTCAATACTCTCATCCTAAGATCTTTCTTCCCTGTATCAAATATAAACCTACACACCTTCAGTTCAAAATCATGACCACTTGTCTTGTCCCTACTTTCCCTGTTAAAAAAAAAAAAAAAAAAAAAAAAAAGAGCAGAATAGAGGGGGAATCACCTGCCTCAGCCTGCTGGACTTCTTTTCATGCGGCCGAGGATATGACAAGTTTTCTGGGCTGCTAACACACCCTGACAGATCATATTCAAGTCTTCTAACAAAAAAAAAAAAACCTGCTCTACAGGAATCCATTCATCCACTCATCCTCCAATCTCTATTGATAATTGGAATTTCCCTGACCCACATGCAGCGCCTTGCACTTCTCCCTGTTGAACTTCAGGAGACTGACAAGGGCCTACCTCTCCAGTCTCTCCTCGTTCTTTTGAATGACATCCCCTCCACTGGCATACCAACTGCACCACTCAGCTTTGTGTCATCAGCCAACTAGCTTAGGGTGTATTTACAATTACTTTTCACTTTGTTAATGAAGATATTAATAGTATACGTCCCAGCCCAGACCCCTGAAGGATCTCACTGCTTACTGATTTCCACTTGGACCATAAGCCATTGACTACAACTCTTTGGATGTTTCCATCTTTTGTCCAACTAACAGTCAATACATCAAACACATACTCCTCCAGTGTAGCAGTAGGAATGTTTCAGGAGACCATGTCAAAGGCTTTATAGAAGTCCAGGTAGATGACATTAGTAGCTCTTCCCTTGTGTGATGAGGAATATCAAAGAATAGAACATATCAGTGGAATTCCTTTACGTGTATAAAAACATATAAGTTTGTAGTTATATATATATTTTGTGCTATCATGTCAAGGCCTCCAAAGAATATAACATATTTCTATATATTTCTGAAGACTATCATATACCCTTGGTGTAACATATCAAACAACATTCTCACATTCAAGGAATAAGCTGGCATCATGAATGAGTACCTTAATTAAAGAAAATAGTTGAAATGAAAATTTCAAGGATGATTAAATAAAACTTTTTAAATAACACCCCCCACAACTCCCAGCCTAATTGCTGACAGGGCAGCAGGAGAAGCTAAAATGTCCTTAACTTAATATAAGCACAGCTCATTAGAAGCCAAAAGACTCGTGTTATTTTCATCAAAAATCCAAAATAAAGAATCAGATGAGTCTCTACAAATAAAATTAACTCTATGCCACTCCAAACCAGCTGAAACCCTTCCCTCAGCTTTGTTAGGGAGATCCCTCCCTGTCCTTGTGTGAGTGTTCTGCCTTAAACCAGGACATTGGAAGGTGATTCCCGGACCTCATATTTTTTCTGATGTGTGGAAAATACCATCCTGGAAATGAGTTTCTTTCCACTGCCATGGGAGGGAACATCAGTGATTGCTTTAGTTTGTTTCAAAGCTGGTTCCCCTGGAGACCCAGGGACATTTCAAGGGACACAAGAGAGGGCAGAAACTGTGAGGCCTTGGGCTGGAGCTGTGCTGCTGAGCTGGGCCGGGCTCCTGGGCACAAGGGGAGCTCCTGGCAAGCGGGCAGCACTGCAGAGAGACAGCTCTGCCCAGGAGCTGCTCCTCTGCACAGCGCAGCAGGGCTGGGGGCACTGCCTGCAGGGGACAAGGGACAAGGGCAGCTGAGAGAAGGGAGGGAGATGTCAAAGGCAGTGTGGTGGGGGGATGCTGAGAGCTCAGTGCGGGAGAAATCTTCACAGCCCTGAACAGGGTAAGTCTGTGGCTGCAGGGCAATGCAGCTGTTGTTCCTGGTGCCATCTCCAGATTTGCTGGCAAATCCCACAGTTTATGGGATCTCTCAGGAGGACTATCAGAGTTTTTCTGGTAAGAGGAGAATGACAGGGTTCAGAACAGGGATTACTTGCCAAAGCTGTCAGAAGTACAGGAAATGAGGATTCCTTCTCACGGGACTGCCTGAAGGCTGTGCAGGCAGGATGCAGGTAGGGGGTGGCCAGGACTGTGGTGTAGAGCAAGCCTCTGCTGCCTGCCAGACTCAGCACTCAGCCACCCCTATCCCCACTCCCTTCCCTCCCTTCCCCCTCCCCCCCCGCCTTACTTCCCCCACACACACACCTTTCCACCTCCCAGGGCAGGGCAGGGCAGGGTCCTGCTGGTGCCCAGAGGCTGCTGCCTGGGGTAAGCTGCTCACAGCTCTGCAGCACAGCTTAGACATCTCTAGAGAGGACTCTTCATGTGTGTGATCAAAGAAGATGATTCTACCAGGGCAATACAGGCACCTCCTGTCATGTCGTGCAGCGCAGATCCCTTTCCTTGAGAAACCTACCTCAACTCTCCTCCCCAGTCCAGCTAGGCAAGGGGAAGCCTTGACTGAGTACCTAGCTTTCCCTCTCCGTGCCTCTCTCCCTACATCATATTTCTTCTCGTTTCTCCACCTGTCTGTGCTGCTCTGTGTTGCTCTATTGTTGTCTGACCCTCTGGGGTTGGCAGTTTCAGCTTCAGAGTCAGGCACTAACCTTGTGGCTCCCATCCCATGGATGTGTCCAAGGGGCTGTGGTGTCCCACCATTCCTCTAACCTAAGGGACTTTGGCACTGCAGGTAGTGAGGGTGGGAAAAGATCTGACTCTCCCTTCACCGGATATAGCCTCAATAAAGCACTTGGCTGAGTCCTTGAGATGTTCTTACAAGCTGTGAGCTCCTTCCAGTCTTCAATCCCTCCCATTGCAGCTCTGCTTTACCTGATGGAGAAGTGCTGAAATGCTATGGGCAGGAAAAGTCTGTTGGGGTGGTGAAAGGAACTCCTTGGCTAGCAGTGGGGTGCTGAGACCTTGCTCAGGTACCTGGAGGCAGGGTGAGGCACTCAGTCATCTGCAGTGGATGCCTGTGCTCTCAGAGGTCTTCGGTTTCTTTTCAGGTAGATGCAGGACTGTAATGCCCCTCCATATCAAGAAGGAGCAAGCACTGGGCAGCTGGGAACAACACCAATGGACACACCAACTTGCCTCACTCTGCACTGAGCCACTGCAAATCCTTTGCATCTCAGGACTCACAGGTATTGAGCATGAGTGCTCCAGAGATGATCAGGCTTTCTGCCTTCAAAGCAAACTCCCTAGGGAAGATGATGATGGGGGGGGGGGGGGGAGGGGGAAGGGGGGGAGGCTGCGAAGGTCTGTTCAAAAGACAAACACAGGTCTAAAACTCCTTTCTGCAGCCAACTGTCTTAGAATCGGGGTGCAGATGATGACAAGCCCCTCTATATTAAGAGGGATGTCACCTGGGAGATTCTGAATATGAAGTCTGGCCCCTGCAACCCTCTTGTTCCTAAACAGAAGAATACAGCAGAATTAGAGCTCAACCAACACTTTGAAAGTCTATGGACAGAGGCCCTGCTTCTCTTGGCATACTCAGGCAGCAGAAAGCATAACTCCAGGCAGGGAACTGCAGCAAGGTCTTAAAAAGAAGTACAAAGGATGGGTATGCCGTTGGGGAGCATCTATGAGAAATGGCTTTGGTTTTGTGCAGAGAAGTCTGTCCTAACTCTTCCTTGTCTTTTCCTCTTGGGACAGTCATCAGGGCCCACAGGAAGAAAATGTCCAACAGCAGCTTCCCCAATGAGTTCCTCCTCCTGGCATTTGCAGACACGCGCGAGCTGCAGCTCCTGCACTTTGGGCTCTTCCTGGGCATCTACTTGGCTGCGCTCCTGGGCAATGTCTTCATCATCACGACCATAGCCTGTGACCACCGCCTCCACACCCCCATGTACTTCTTCCTCCTCAACCTCTCCCTCTTTGACTTGGGTTCCATTTCCACCACTCTCCCCAAAGCTATTGCCAACTCCTTGTGGGAAACCAGGACCATCTCCTATTTGGGATGTGCTGCCCAGGTCTTCCTGCTTGTTCTTTTGATTTCAGGAGAGTATTTTCTTCTCACCGTCATGGCCTACGACCGCTATGTTGCCATTCACAAACCACTGCACTACAAGACACTCATAGGTGGTAGAACTTGTGTCAAAATGGCAGCAGCTGCCTGGGGCAGTGGCTTTCTCAATGCCATGGTGCACACTGCCAATATATTTTCACTCGCACTCTGTCATGGCAATGCTGTGGACCAGTTCTTCTGTGAAATTCCCCAGATCCTCAAGCTTTTCTGCACAGATGCCTACCTCAGAGAGGCTGGGCTTATTGTGGTTACAGCATGTTTACTCTTTGTGTGCTTTGTTTTCCTTGTGCTGTCCTATGTGCAGATCTTCAGGGCTGTGCTAAGGATGCCCTCAGAGCACGGACGGCACAAAGCCTTTTCCACTTGCCTCCCTCACCTGGCCGTTGTCTCCCTGTTTCTCAGCACTGTCATGTTTGCCTACCTGAAGCCCCCTTCCATCTCCTTCCCATCCTTGGATCTGGTGATGACAATTTTGTACTCAGTGGTGTCTCCAGCAGTGAACCCCATCATCTATAGCATGAGGAACCAGGAGCTCAAGGATGCACTGAAGAAGCTGATCTTGCTGGTAGTAGTTAAGAAGAAATAAAGTGCCTGTCTCTCTCCACAAATGATCTTTGATTGATCTCAGACAAATGTTGTGCTTTGGGGCATTCTGTCATTGGTAACCATGGATGTACACAAGTGCTTGAATTCACTTCATTTCTGCAGGGACAGGAATCCAGTCAGACTGACTCAGAGGCCTTCTGTAAATGTGCCTATTGTCGCATGGCAGGTGGCCTTCTGTGTTTCTTCTCTTCGTTATAAAAGGATGTGTTCAGTGCAGAGGCCTGGGGTCAACACCAAGCTTTTTCTCTATGTCTCCTGTACATGTCCATAGATTTCCTGTTTGTCAGTAGCTCATTCTTTTCTTCCTGGAAAGGTACCCTCCAGCTGCTTCTCATCATCAGGTCGGGTGCTGGCAGTTCTGTACTTGATGATGTCTTTGACATTGAATTCCCACGTCTAATGTCTGAGGAACCATGAGTTGCAGGAGAGGAGTGAGCACTGAGAAATTTACCACAGCGTATCATCTGCAAGAACCTGTTTCCCCTTCTCTGCACAGTTCCCAGAGTGTGTCTTTTCCTGTAGATATTTGTACCAATTGGTTATTCCTTCCTTTAAAAGATCTGGCCTCCCTACTAACATCTCTGGAACAAAAGAGGTATCCTCGCCCATGTATCCTGTGGCAGTGAACAAATCAGGCAAGGGAGGCAGGAGACCAGCATGGCTGAGTCAGGACCGCTTAATAAAACTAAAGCACAGAAAGGAAAAGCAAAGGCAGTGGAGGCAGGGACGTGCATGCTTAAGATTATAGGGGTACAGCCCATGGGTGTATTGATCAGGAAAGCCAAGACACATATAGAAAGAAACTTGGATAGGCATGCAAAGAATAACAAAGAGTTTCTGCAGATATATATGGCAGCAAAGAAATTGTACCCTCCATAAAAAGTGGCATATGGGACCTGACTACTACTGACATGGAGAAGGCTGAGGTACTCAACAACTTGTTGGACTCAGTCTCACCATCTCATTCCAGTCACAGAATGTCAAGATAGGGACTGGGGGAATTAAGTCCACTCATGGTAGGCAGAGAACAGGTTTGAAACTACTTGAGGAACCTGAAGGTGCACAACTCCATAGGACCCAATCAGGTGCATTCCAGAGTCCTGAGGGAACTGGCAGATAAAGTTCCTAAACCACTGTCCATCATATTTGAAAAGTTGTGGTGCTCAGCTGAAGTCCTAAAGGTCTGAAAAAGGAGAAATATAACACCCATTTTTTAAATGGCTAAAAGGACAACCCCTGGGAACTACAAACTGTAGTTCAACAAGTCCAAGTGCAAGGTCCTGCTCCTTGGTCAGGTCATTCCCCAATGTCAACAGACCAGGTGATGACTGGATTGAGAGCAGACCTGTGGAGGACTTGGGGATATTGGTAGATGAAAAGTTGGATGTAAGCTGGCAATGTGCATTTCCATCCCAGAAAGACAATCATATCCTGGGCTGCATCATAGTAGCGTAGCTAGCATGTCCAGAAAGGTGATTCTTCTCCTCTGCTCCACCTGTGTGAGAGCCCAACAGGAGTACTGCACCCAGGCCTAGGGACCCAGTGTAAGAAAGAAGTAGACCTATGATAAAAGGTCATAAAAATCATCACAGGACTGGAAAGACTATCCTGTCAAAAAAGCCTGGAAGAGCTGGGGTTCTCCAGCCTAGAGAAGAGAGGTCTCTGAGGAGACCTTAGTGTGGCCTTCCGATATATAAAGGGGGCCTTCCAGAAAGCTATGGAGAGATGCTTTACTTGGGTGTATAGTGACAGGACAAGGTGTGGCATTTTTAAATTACAAGAGGGCCTTGATAGTAAGGCCTCCTGTAGCGAGGGGCCCAAAACTGAACACAGTACTCAAGGTGCAGCCTCACCAGAGCTGAGTACAGAGAGACAACCACTTCCCTAGCCCTGCTGGACACCCTGTTTCTGATACAAGCCAGGATGCTGTTGGTCTTCTTGGCCATCTGAGCACACTGCTGGCTCATATTCATCTGGCTATTGACCAATACCCCCAGCTCCTTTCCTCCAGGCAGCTTTCCAGCCACTCTTCCCCCAGCCTGTAGCACTGCATAGGGTTGTTATGCCCTGAGTGCAGGGCCCAGCACTTAGCCTTGATGAACCTCATACAGTTGGCTTCAGACCATTGGTCCAGATTCCCCTACCCCTACTCTCAAGCAGATCAACACTCACACCTAACTTGGGGTCATCTGCAAACTTACTGAGGGTGTACTCAATCTCTTTGTCCAGATCATTGAGAAAGATTTTGAAGAGAAGTTGCCTCAGTACTTAGCCCTGGGAGACACCACTAGTGACTGGCCTCCAACCGAATTTAATTCCATTTGCCTTAACTCTTTGGGCCTGGCCACCCAGGGAACTTTTAACCCAAAGAATCATACACCCACCCACGCCATGAGTAGTCAGTTTCTCCAGGTTAATGTTGTAGAAAACGGTGCCAAAAGCCTTACTGCAGTCTAGGTAGATCACATCCACAGTCTTTCCCTCATCCACGGAACATGTCACCTTGCTGTAGAAGGAGATCATCTTTGTCAAGCAAGACCTGCCTTTCATAAACCCATACTGACTGGGTCTGATCACTTGGTTACCCTGTAGGTGCCACATGGCACTCAGGATCATCTGCTTGATGAGCTTTCCTGACTCCAAGGTTAGACTGACAGGCCTGTAGTTTCTCTGACTCTCCTTCTGACCCTTGTTGTATATGGGCATCACATTTGCTAGCCACCAGTCAACTGGGACTTCCCCAAATAGACAGGACTGCTGATAAATGTTCGCAAGTGGCTTGGTGAACATTTTGGCCAGCTCCCTCTGTACCCTCAGGTGGATCCCATCCAGCCCTGTAGACTTGCATAATTCTAACTGTTTTAGCAGGAATTAATCATTTCCTCATAGATTAGGAGGCCTTCATTCTGCTCCCCATCCCTATCTACCTGCTCAGGTGTCTGAATCCCCGGAGAACAAGTGGTATTGCTGTTAAAGACTGAGGCAAAAAAAAAAAAAAAAAAAAAAAAAAAGACATTATGTATCTCAGCCTTTTCATCATCTCATGTCACTATGGTTCCTTCTACATCAAATCAAGAGTGGATATTCTCCTTAGTCCTCCTGGTCTAGTTTATGTCTTTATATGTGTAAATATATATATTGTCTTTAACAGCTGCAATCTGGTTGTGCTCCAGTTGGGATTTGGCCATTCCAATTTTCTCCCTGCACTGCCCCCGACATCTTTAAAGTCCTCCTGAGATCTTTACTAGAGATCAGCACTTAGGAAGGGGTGTTTCAAACTCAAGGAGCAGTCGAGACATGTCCCAACGCAAGGGGAGATCACTGCTGTGTGGACAGCTGCTTAGCAGGAAGGGTTCAAGAAATTTAAATGGTTGTCTTGTGATCAGGTTATGAAAAATGAGAAAAATAAGCATCAGACTCCTTGTACCTACAAATTCTGTTGTCCCCTGAGAAACTAGTCTTGGAAGAACCTGCTGCTATTCATAGGGTAATTGCATGATTGATGGTATGGTTTCCAAGCTCGTGAATATCAAAGTACATGGTGCAACCTGTTCCTGCTGGGGTAGTCAAAGTACAGGCTAGAATTCAGGAAGTTCCTGGCCCAGTCAGGATTAAGGCCTTTACTTCCTTTGGAGTCTGGATGAAAGTACCACCAGTTTGGTCAAGGACTTGAGTGTATCCATCACAGTAGCCAGCCCTGTGTGACCTCTCCCAGCCCATGGGCTTCCATAGGGACTGTGTTGGGGGAGGACATTTCTCTACCCCTGAATGCATCCTTGTTCATGCAGTATCTGCCCCATGGGTCTGTGGGGCAATGGGATTTGGTCAGTCTATCTGCGGAGATCTTCTCAACCCTATGGATCCCAGCTCTGCCCAGTGGCAGCCCAGGAGCACTGCCACCATCTCTCTCTCCTGGGTGAAGAGGTATCTCTGTGTGCCCTTCTCTGAGCCCATGCAGCGATTCACAAGGCATGTCTCTGCTTGGAGCTAATCACTGCATCGTGCCTGCACAGACCCAGGAGACCCTGGCCAGGCTGTCCTTGGAGATGAGCTCTGATGGTCCTCAGCCCATAGCTAGACCTGAGCACTGGCCTGGAGCACTGGCCTGGGAATGCACCCCACAGAAGAGCTCACACTGTGCTGGGGCCCTGTAGCATGTCCTCACCACATGCATCTTCCTGGTAGAAAGAAGATTGGATTCCAAAGTAATTTCAGCTGGGTGCTAACTGTGAGTGTTTCCCAAATCCCCTAAGATTGAAAAAATATTTTCACAGAATCACAGAATCATCTATGTTGGAAGGGACCTCCAAGATCACCTAGTCCAACCTATGATGTAAGACTAACAAGTCCTCCACTAAACCATATCACTAAGCTCTACATCTAAACATCTTTTAAAGACCTCCAGGGATGGTGACTCCACCACTTCCCTGGGAAACCCATTCCAATGCCTAACAACCCTTTCGGTAAAGATATTTTTTTCTAATATCCAACCTAAACTTTCCCTGGTGCAACTTCAGCCCATTCCCCCTTGTCTTGTCACTAGGCACGTGGGAGAATAGTCCAACCCCCACCTCAATACAGCCTCCTTTAAGGTATCTATAGAGTGCAATAAGGTCTCCCCTGAGCTTCCTCTTCTTCAGGCTAAACAACCCCAGTTCCCTCAGCTGCTCCTCATAAGACTTGTTCTCCAGACCCCTCACCAGCTTTGTTGCCCTTCTCTGGATTCGCTCGATCACCTTGATGTCCTTCTTGTAGTGAGGAGCCCGAAACTGAACACAGTACTCGAGGCACGGCCTCACCAGAGCAAAGTACAGTTGTTTGGTTCTTTTTCCAAAACAAACAAACAAAAAAAGTTATGAATTCCATTCAATGGGTGCATGTGCAGGAACAACTTTATTACCTAGCTCCACTACCATTATGACTGAAGAACATACCAGTTTCGTATTGACACTCACTTATACTGCATGGGCCATAGCTCTTGCCAAAGGTCGTCTCTAATTGAAGCACCTTCTCAGACAGTTCATGTTACATCAGGTACTTAGGGCCATATCTCAAGAAGTTTGGAATCCATCAGTCTCTATCAACAGAGATCCCACTATCCTTGTGGGACTTTCCCCTGGCATTTGGCTATGAACAAATTATCAAAACAAACAAACAAACAAAAAAAATAAAATTTCAAAGAAACAATCAGAAAAACCATGAACTTTCTCAGTCTTTGCTGGCACGTTATGTGCTCCAGGCCCCAGACATCTTTCTAGCCTCAGCTGGTCTATCTGAAACCTGTCAGGGTCTTTCTCATGCAGGGGAGCCCCACACTGGACATAGCAGTCCTGATGTGTCACCATATAGGGAG
Organism: Aythya marila; assembly: GCF_965140915.1. Taxonomy (NCBI): domain Eukaryota; kingdom Metazoa; phylum Chordata; class Aves; order Anseriformes; family Anatidae; genus Aythya; species Aythya marila. The sequence continues at coordinate 683,741 of NW_028137768.1, forward strand.
GAAGACTGATTTCCCTTCCCCTGATTTTGCTAATTGTCCTGGTTTCAGTTAGCACAGAATTAATTTTCTTCCTAGTAGCTGGTGGAATGCTGTGTTTTGGCTTAGAATGAGAAGAGTGCTGATAACACCCCGATGCTTTAATTGTTGCAGAGCAGTGCTTATACTAAGCCAAGGACATCTCAGCCTTTGCTCTGTCCTGCCAACGGGCAGGCTGGGGGGTGCAGTAAGAGCTGGGAGGGGACAGACCCAGGACAGGTGACCCAAACTAGCCAAAGGGGTATTCCATACCATCTGACGTCATGCTAAACAATATATAGGGGTGGCTAGCCGGGGGGAGGGGGCCGGACTGCTCGGGGTTAGGCTGGGCATCGGTCAGCGGGTGGTGAGCAATTGCATTGTGCATCACTTGTTTGTACATACTATTATTACTTTCGTATTATCACCATTGTATCATCATTATTATTATTATTATTATTATTTTCCTGTCTTATTAAACTGTCTTTATCTCAACTCACGGGCTTCACTTTCCATTTCTCTCCCCCGTCCCAGAGAGGGAGGGGGGAGGGTGAGCGAACGGCTGCGTGGTGTTTAGCTGCCAGCCGGGTTAAACCACAACAGTCTTTTTGGCGCCCAACGTGGGGCACGAAAGGTTGAGATAACGGCAGATCTGACCAGAGTGTGTTAAACTAAAATTGGTATAAGTATTAGACCTGCTTAATAGTCACTTGTCATAATGCTGATTGCTTTAATCTCAACTGTGCTGCGCCTGTTTTCCAAATTGAGTATTATAGCACGTTATTTTCCGTATGTGCTCTCTGTCATGTTGTTTCTCCTCTCCGGGCCCTGGTTTCAGACCATTATGGTACTGTGTGTTGTATCAGTGGCTTATGAGATGATGAAATATCTGGCCATGACTCTAACCTGGTATTTGTACTCAGTAACATCTTCGATTCTATACTTTGGAAACTGTATTTTGGAAACTATTAGCAATTGTATCTGTTGCCTTTTTTCATTAGGGAGTCAATCTGTGGAGGGGAAAGGGGAAGATAATTTTTCTTACTTGATCACTCTCCCTTTCTCCTTCACCACCCCTGTACCCTCCTTGATCACTCTCCCTTCCTCCTTCACCACCCTCTTATCCTCCGAGTTTATTACAATAGCTCTCCAAGATATTGAATATCCTTGGGATACTCAGACCAGCATAGTCCTGTTGTTCTGCCTCCTGAATGCACTTCAGGTTCTGCTTAAAGTTAAACAACTACTTAGGAAGCTCATCCGGAGATCTGCCCGGAGGCAGTATAGTTGTGGGTGGCAGGGAGTATGGGAGGATATGGGCAGGCATCTAGACCAGTTGGCACCCCCAGTGTTTTGGAAATTCACCCCTGAACAACTGCAAAATCCTCAAAAACTGGCAGAATGCTTGAATAAAAGGTGTCGCGATTCGGGAAGTTCCAAAGTAACACAAATCATTGTAACATGCTGGGGCCTGGCTTACGCCTATCGAGCTGCCATGGATACTGCTATCAACTTAGTGACAGACCCTGCGGCCACTCCAAGTCCCGTGACAGATCCAACGGCCACTGTGACCCCTACGGTGGACTCTGCAGCCGCTCCAGTCCCAGCTCCTGCAGCCGCTCCAGTCCCAGCTCCTGCAGCCGCTCCAGTCCCAGCTCCTGCAGCCGCTCCAGTCCCAGTTCCTGAAGCCGCCCCAGTCCCAGCTCCTGAAGCCGCCCCAGTCCCAGTTCCTGCAGTCGCTCCAGTTCCAGCTCCGGCCGCTACTCCAGTCCCAGTTCCTGCAACTGCTCCAGTCCCAGCTCCTGAAGCTGCTCCAGCTCCAGCTCCTGAAGCCGCTCCAGCTCCAGCTCCTGCAGCTGCTCCAGTCCCAGTTCCTGCAGTCGCTCCAGTTCCAGCTCCGGCCGCTACTCCAGTCCCAGTTCCTGCAACTGCTCCAGTCCCAGCTCCTGAAGTCGCTCCAGCTCCAGCTCCTGAAGCCGCTCCAGCTCCAGCTCCTACTGCTGCTCCAGTCCCAGCTCCTGCAACTGCTCCAGCTCCAACTCCAGCTCCTGTAGCCGCTACAGCTCCGGTTCCTGCAACTGCTCCAGCTCCTGTAGCCGCTCCAGCTCCTGTGGCCGTGTCAGAGAAACGAGCTGTAGCAGTGCAAGTTGACCCTGCAGAGGGCATTCCAACCCCTGTGGCAGACCCTGTAACAAAGTCAGAGAAACGAGCAGTAGCAGTGCAAGCTGCCCCTGTAGAGAAGGTGAAAATATGGTATAGAAATTCAAGTCGTTTAGAACGCAGAGAGTCTTCTGCCAATCCAGGTAAGGCTTCTGCCAAAACTAAGTATAGAGATGACGAAGATGATGACGACGCTGGGCCGTCAAGGATTCAGGAGGAGGAAGATGAGGATGCCGAAAGAGCAACAGTAACTACCCGAAGCCTAAACGAGCGCGAGCTACGAGATGTGCAAAAAGATTTTGGTCGCTGTATAGGTGAGCAGCTTGTCACCTGGCTGCTCCGGTGCTGGGACTCTGGAGCCAATTGTGTGGAATTAGACAGCAGGGAAGCCAAGCGGCTGGGATCCCTTGCTCGAGACGCCGGCATTGACAAAGCAATTGCAGATGGAGCACGACCCACCAGCCTCTGGAGGCGTCTCCTCTCAGCTGTGAGGGAAAGGTATCCCTTCAAGGAAGATATTTTATGTCTACCAGGCAAGTGGACCACTATGGAGAAGGGAATCCAGTACCTGAGGGAATTAGCCGTACGGGAAGTGATTTATGAGGATCCAGACCTCAAACAAACATCCACAGATCCAGATGAAGTCAAGTGTACACGACCCATGTGGCGGAAGTTTGTACGGAGTGCACCATCATCATATGCCAGCTCATTGGCAATAATGGCCTGGAAAGAGGATGAGGAACCCACAGTGGGTGAAGCGGCTAAACAACTCCGGCAGTACGAAGAAAGTCTCTCCTCTTCCTTACAGGCCTGCGTCTCAGCTGTGGAGAAACTTTCTGAAAAGGTTCACCAACTTGAAGAGAATCTATTGTCCTCCCCACCTGAACCAACCAGTGCCCACCGACCAAAGGAGAACACTTGGGAGAAACTTTCTGAAAAGGTTCACCAACTTGAAGAGAGATTATTCTCCTTCGCACCTGTACAAAGCAGTGTCTCAGCTGTCAGGGGTAGGCGTTCACCCACACAAGGAAGACGATATGGTGGGTACTCACCCCGTGCCACCCTGTGGTTTTACTTACGAGACCATGGAGAGGACATGAGAAAGTGGGATGGAAAATCTACCGCGACCCTAGAGGCACGGGTACGTGAGTTGCAAAAGAAAACAATCAGGAAAAAGGGATTCTCCGAAAAGTTTGCTGCTCCAACTTCCAGCAGACAGTCCTTCAAACACAGAAACGAGGAAGATTCTGACCAGGATTAGGGGGGCCCTGCCTCCAGCCAGGGGGAGGAAAGGGACAATCGAGTTTATTGGACTGTGTGGATTCGATGGCCTGGCACATCACGCGCACAGAAGTATAAGGCTTTAGTAGACACCGGTGCACAATGTACTATAATGCCATCGAGCTATAAAGGACCAGAGCCCATCTATATTTGTGGAGTGACAGGGGGATCTCAGCAGTTGACTGTATTGGAGGCTGAAGTGAGTCTGACTGGGAATGAGTGGGAAAAGCACCGCATTGTGACTGGTCCGGATGCTCCATGTATCCTTGGCATAGACTATCTTAGAAGAGGATACTGCAAGGACCCAAAAGGGTTCCGGTGGGCTTTTGGTATTGCTGCCTTAGAGACAGAGGGCATTAAACAATTATCTACCTTGCCTGGTCTCTCAGAGGACCCCTCTGTTGTGGGGTTGCTGAGGGTCGAAGAACAGCAAGTGCCAATTGCTACCACAACTGTGCACCGGCGGCAATATCGCACCAACCGAGACTCCCTGATTCCCATCCATAAGCTAATTCGTCAATTGGAGAGCCAAGGAGTGATCAGCAAGACTCATTCACCTTTCAATAGTCCCATATGGCCAGTGTGAAAGTCTAATGGCGAGTGGAGACTAACAGTGGACTATCGCGGCCTGAACGAAGTCACGCCACCACTGAGTGCTGCAGTGCCGGACATGCTGGAACTTCAGTATGAACTTGAATCGAAGGCAGCCAAGTGGTACGCCACAATTGATATCGCTAATGCATTTTTCTCCATCCCTCTAGCAGCAGAGTGCAGGCCACAATTTGCCTTCACTTGGAGGGGAGTCCAATATACCTGGAATAGGCTGCCCCAGGGGTGGAAACACAGCCCTACCATTTGCCATGGGCTGATCCAGTCTGCACTAGAGCAGGGGGAAGCTCCTGAACACCTGCAGTACATCGATGACATTATTGTGTGGGGTGACACAGCAGAGGAAGTTTTCGAGAAAGGGAAGAAAATAGTCCAAATCCTTCTGAAAGCCGGTTTTGCCATAAAACAAAATAAAGTCAAAGGACCTGCACGGGAGATCCAGTTTTTAGGAATAAAATGGCAAGATGGACGTCGTCAAATCCCAATGGATGTGATCAACAAAATAACAGCTATGTCTCCACCAACTAACAAAAAAGAAACACAGACTTTCCTAGGTGTTGTGGGGTTTTGGAGAATGCACATCCCAAATTACAGTCTGATTGTAAACCCACTCTACCAAGTAACTCGTAAGAAGAATGAGTTTGAATGGGGCCCTGAACAACGACAAGCCTTTGAACAAATCAAGCAGGAAATAGTCCATGCAGTAGCCCTTGGGCCAGTTCGAACAGGACCAGATGTAAAGAATGTGCTCTACACTGCAGCCGGGGAGAACGGCCCCACCTGGAGCCTCTGGCAGAAAGAACCTGGGGAAACTCGAGGTCGGCCTCTGGGGTTTTGGAGTCGGGGATACAGAGGATCTGAGGCCCGCTATACTCCAACTGAAAAGGAGATATTGGCAGCATATGAAGGAGTTCGATCTGCTTCGGAGGTGGTCGGTACTGAAGCGCAGCTCCTCCTAGCACCCCGATTACCGGTACTAGGCTGGATGTTCAAGGGAAGGGTCCCCTCTACGCATCATGCAACTGATGCTACATGGAGCAAGTGGGTTGCATTGATTACTCAGCGGGCTCGAATAGGAAACCCCAGTCGCCCAGGAATATTGGAAGTGATTATGGACTGGCCAGAAGGCAAATACTTTGGGATATCATCAGAGGAGGAGGTGGGTCATGCTGAAGAAGCCCCACTGTACAACCAGTTGCCAGAGAATGAAAAGAAATATGCCCTGTTCACTGATGGGTCCTGTCGTATTGTGGGGAAGCATCGGAGATGGAAGGCTGCTGTATGGAGTCCTACGCGACGAGTTGCAGAAGCTGCTGAGGGAGAAGGTGAATCGAGTCAGTTTGCAGAAGTGAAAGCCATTCAGCTGGCTTTAGACATTGCTGAACGAGAAAAATGGCCAGTTCTCTATCTCTACACCGATTCATGGATGGTAGCAAATGCCCTGTGGGGATGGTTACAGCAATGGAAGCAAAACAACTGGCAGCGTAGGGGCAAACCTATCTGGGCTGCTGCATTGTGGCAAGATATTGCTGCTCGGGTAGAGAACCTGGCTGTGAAAGTACGCCACGTAGATGCTCATGTGCCCAAGAATCGGGCTACTGAAGAACATCAAAACAACCAGCAGGTGGATCAGGCTGCTAAGATTGAAGTAGCTCAGGTGGACCTGGATTGGCAGCATAAAGGTGAATTATTTATAGCCCGATGGGCCCATGACACCTCAGGCCATCAAGGTAGAGATGCAACATACAGATGGGCTCGTGATCGAGGGGTGGACTTGACCATGGACGCTATAGCACAGGTTATTCATGACTGTGAAACATGTGCTGCAATCAAGCAAGCCAAACGGTCAAAGCCTCTTTGGTATGGAGGACGATGGCTGAAATATAAATATGGAGAGGCCTGGCAGATTGATTACATCACACTCCCTCAAACTCGCAATGGCAAGCGCCACGTACTTACAATGGTGGAAGCAACCACCGGATGGCTGGAAACATATCCTGTGCCTCATGCTACCGCCCGGAACACCATCCTGGGCCTTGAAAAGCAAGTCCTATGGCGACATGGCACCCCAGAAAGAATAGAATCAGATAATGGGACTCACTTCCGAAACAACCTTATAGACACTTGGGCCAAAGAACATGGTATTGAATGGGTGTATCACATCCCCTATCATGCACCAGCCTCCGGGAAAGTTGAACGATACAATGGCCTGTTAAAGACTACCTTGAAAGCAATGGGCGCTGGGACGTTCAAAAACTGGGATACGCATTTGGCAAAGGCCACCTGGTTAGTCAATACTAGGGGATCTACCAACCGAGCTGGACCTGCCCAATCAAACCTGTTACGTACTGTAGATGGGGATAAAGTTCCTGTAGTGCATGTAAAAAATATGCTGGGTAAAACAGTCTGGGCTACTCCTGCCTCAGGAAAAGGCAAACCTATTCGTGGAATTGTTTTCGCTCAGGGACCTGGATATACTTGGTGGGTAATGCAAAAGAACGGAGAGGTCCGGTGTGTACCTCAAGGAGATTTAATACTAGGTGAGAATAGCCCATGAACTGAATTGCACCATGTTAAATAGTATATTATACTGTATATTATCACTACCATGATTACTATAGGTGACTAATTAGAATGTATGGAAAAGAGTGTAACCTGAGCATGACATAAATGGTATGGAATAAGGGGTGGATAGATGTCCTGGTTTCAGTTAGCACAGAATTAATTTTCTTCCTAGTAGCTGGTGGAATGCTGTGTTTTGGCTTAGAATGAGAAGAGTGCTGATAACACCCCGATGCTTTAATTGTTGCAGAGCAGTGCTTATACTAAGCCAAGGACATCTCAGCCTTTGCTCTGTCCTGCCAACGGGCAGGCTGGGGGGTGCAGTAAGAGCTGGGAGGGGACAGACCCAGGACAGGTGACCCAAACTAGCCAAAGGGGTATTCCATACCATCTGACGTCATGCTAAACAATATATAGGGGTGGCTAGCCGGGGGGAGGGGGCCGGACTGCTCGGGGTTAGGCTGGGCATCGGTCAGCGGGTGGTGAGCAATTGCATTGTGCATCACTTGTTTGTACATACTATTATTACTTTCGTATTATCACCATTGTATCATCATTATTATTATTATTATTATTATTTTCCTGTCTTATTAAACTGTCTTTATCTCAACTCACGGGCTTCACTTTCCATTTCTCTCCCCCGTCCCAGAGAGGGAGGGGGGAGGGTGAGCGAACGGCTGCGTGGTGTTTAGCTGCCAGCCGGGTTAAACCACGACACTAATGCAGCCAAGGATGCACACGGACATCCTCACTCTAAAGGTACACTGTTCCCTTCTGTCCCACTTGTTGTCTGCCCAGACCCAAAGGGCCTTTTCTGCAGTATTGCTTGCCAACTGGTCATCCCAGCCTGGGCTGTTGCATGGAGTTGTTCCAGTGCAGTGGCAAAATGGCCATCACATTTGTCTTGCTTGAACTTTGTGGGGCTCTGGTTGGCCAATTCACCAAGCTGTTGAAGACTACTACAGCCTCCTGCTTCTCCTCATCAGAAGGGTCTGTCAGATCATCCTATGCATTCAAGCGGCACAATTTGCCCTTGCTGATTTCATGCCAGATATTTCCAGTCCTTTGTTCATCCTTCAGATGCTTGGAAATTGCTTCCAGGAGGATTTGCTCCATCACTTTCCCAGGGACTGAGGGGAGGCATACCTGCCTGCAGTTTCCCTGGCCTTTCTTCCTGGTCTTTCTGTAGATGGCAAGGACATCCCTTGTCCCAGGCATCAAAAACCTTCTTGACCACCACAGCCTATCCCAGTTGACAGAAACAGACACACAATGATGTTGGCCAACACCGTCAGCACCCCTGGCTGCAGCTCATCACATCCCATAGCTGCATATGTCCAATGAGCTCACTGAGAGTCTCTCCACAGGTCCTTGGCCACTACATCCTGTTCCCCCTGATCAGTTTGTCCACATTTTTCTTTGCCTTCCTCTTGCTGCTAGCACACTTACTGAAGGCCTTCTTGCTATTCTCTGCATCCCTCACTGGTTCCATTTCCAGCTGAGTTCTGGCTTTCCAAGTTGCATCCCTGCATGAACAGACAAGGTCTCTGTGCTCCCCCTGAGCAGCCTGGCCTCCTTCAGCCATCCAAGACCTTCCACCTAGGTCCACTGAACTCTGGTAGCCAGGGCAGTGATAGAGGTTCAGTGGGAGCAGCTCCTCCAGGACCTTCCTGAGAAAAGCTCTGCCCAGCCTGGGGATGCTCTCCCCTGAGCATTGGGAGATCAGAGGGACAAGGGCCAGGGAAGGTTGGAAGAAGACAGAACAGCTCTGCAAAGGGCCAAGGAGCACTCGCAGGATTAGGGGGTGAATACCTATGCCTTGGCCTTCACACTGCGTGTCTAGTGCCTCTGTGGATGGCCAGGCTACGGGATGATGGTGGGTGCCAGCCTGAGGGTAGGAGTGCTGGGATTTTGTGTGGGCTTCCATTGCAAATGGGACTGTGAGGAAGGCAAGTGGTCAGGCTCAGGCACAGGAGACTGCAGTGCCAAGGGTGGAAAAAGGGTGTGGACTGGCCTTGAGCCATGTGTGCTTGATTATATCTGTAACAGCCTGTATGGTTCTTGTGCTTGGAGGAGGTTCTCCTTGAAGATGAAGCAGCTGGCTGAGACCTCTTTGACCTTCTGGGCTACTTCCCATGAGATCCAGCCAAGGAGCTCCCAGAACAAGCTGAGATCTGCTCCTGGGAACTTAAAGGTTCTGACACTGGGATTTGTCTTGTGTACCTTCACTGGGGTTTGAATCCGCATCATCTCCTGTGCACTGACCCTCTGTGGAAGAGCTCATGTACCCGTGGCTCCGTACATGCTTGTGGCTCTGTCTCAAATATTCTCTCCAGAAGGTAACTACAAACATTGTGGCCCAGCTGTCCCTCCTCCTACATCAAGCCTCTCATTGAGCTGGGCCCATTCCCAGAGAAAATGGGAAGTGGCATCATGGGACAATCCTCTTTCCAGTGCTGAAGCAGATTTTGGGAAAGCATGGTGCTTTCCCTTGCATCAGCACCTCCATCTCATTCAGATGGGAGGAATATAACATCTGCTGGGAAGCCAGCTTGGACTCCAGATGCCACCACCATGCTCTGGGGACTTCCCTCTTTTAGCCACCAGCCACTGCTGTGTCCTGCTCCTTCTGCTGCCAATGGAAGGGCAGGTTCAGCACCCTTTGTGCCCTTGGCACCTTCTGCTCTCTGTGCCTTGCTGCCTCTCCCAGCTGCTCTTCCGAGGCCACTCACAGTTTTCCAACAGCATCTGTAGCAGTGGCTGTAAAGGAGAGGGGAGGTGCACCTGAAGAGCGGCACAAACCTCCTGCCAACAGGAATTGATTTCTTCCTCTTAGAGCACAGGAAGTCCTACCAAAGCATCTCCCAGCTTCACTGCTGGCAGGAGGATCTCCCATAAACACCTCTGCCTTGTGCCTGCTCCTGACTTCCCATACCCTTGGGCTGGACATTCTGCACGTCACAGGAGGTTCGGACCATTCTTCATGGCAAAGATCTCCACGGGACTGTCTCTACATCATGCCTTGCTTCTCTTTGAAGCTGTTTTGCTTCAAAGAAAAAATAATAAATAATAATAATAATAAAAAAATCTTTATGATACAAAGACATGCTTCAGGCCTGCCCAGTACTCCCACACTCATTCTCTGGCTATCCAGGTGGCCCTGAGGGTTGATGAGGCTCCTCTTCTGCAGAACATCATCTGAGTGCTCACATACCTCTCAGGACAGGAGGTAACACCATCGAGGTCCTGAACAAAGCTGCTGCAGGTCTACTGTACCACAGCGGTTGGTGTGAGGGCCAACCACATTCTTCTCTGGGACATAGTTTCTTTGCTGGTGAATATACCTGCAGACGCCATGTGCATCTGGTCTGGAAAAGGCACAGGCACACACCCCACCTGCAGTACCTGGCACTTGGTCCTTTCTGTTCATATACATAAACACACACATGTCCACTGTCACACCAGAGCCCTGCAGTAGCTGTTTTTTGGGACGTGACATTCTTCCTCCAAGGCATGTGGTTGAAGATCCCCGCTCCCTCTGGTAGCAGCACTGGAAACCCATTCACTTGAGTAGCTGTACTGGGACTCCACAGGCTGGAAATACTGCACTGAGCACCTTGGGGAGCTTTCCAGCCCAGAGCAAGGTTAGCACATGCCCTGAGCCAACCTGCAGTATCTCCAAAGTTTCCTCTTGGTCCTGGTATGGCCAGGGTGTGTGTCACCCAACGTGTCCAGTCAGGAAAGGCCTGGGTGTGCAGAGCTGGCCCATGGTAGCACAGTCCCTGTTCCTCTGGAGTGTGTGTGTGTGTCGGGAGAGGGGGGGGAGGTAGGGGGGAGGGAGGGGGTTTGATGCAAACTCCTAGGTAGCCCCTAGGGATGGGGTCTTTCTTATGAGGACAGACTTTAGTTTACCATTTGACAGGTTCTGCACAGGCAAGAACAGGACTCAGGATGGCATAACCCTTCAGGAACGACCTTTGGGATTCCCTCAAAAGACAGAACTCCTGGCTGTGTCATAGCTTGAGTCACTGCACTGCGTAGGCATACCAAAGTCCCACCATGACTGATGCAACCTCATACTTCCCTGCAGCCACCCCTCCAGTCTTCCTGAACTACCGTTGACACTGCAGACTCAAGCAAACAGAGACAAAAGGGAATGTAAGAATGCCAGTGCTGTACAAACTCAACAACGATACATACTAGTAAGCAATTGGAATACAAACTGAGCACCAGCTCATCACAAGCATCAAATCCATGTTTAATTGGTTTGAAAGTACTGAGCACAGGGCATTAGAAAAAGCATAATAGAAGGAGCTACATCTTCTCAGTGTGGACTCAGCAGCAGTGGCCCTGTAGAATGACAACCCATCTGACCTCTTGTCGTGGTTTAACCCGGCCAGCAGCTAAACACCACGCAGCCGTTCGCTCACCCTCCCCCCTCCCTCTCTGGGATGGGGGAGAGAAATGGAAAGTGAAGCCCGTGAGTTGAGATAAAGACAGTTTAATAAGACAGGAAAATAATAATAACAATAATAATAATGATAATAATATATAAATAATAATATAAACAATAATAATAATATAAATAATAATATAAACAATAATAATAATAATATAATATAAAGCAGTCCGGCCCCCTCCCCCTAGCTAGCCACCCCTATATATTGTTTAGCATGACGTCAGATGGTATGGAATACCCCTTTGGCTAGTTTGGGTCACCTGTCCTGGGTCTGTCCCCTCCCAGCTCTTACTGCACCCCCAGCCTGCCTGTTGGCAGGACAGAGCAAAAGGCTGAGATGTCCTTGGCTTGGTATAAGCACTGCTCTGCAACAATTAAAACATTGGGGTGTTATCAACACTCTTCTCATCCTAAGCCAAAACACAGCATTCCACCAGCTACTAGGAAGAAAATTAATTCTGTTCTAACTGAAACCAGGACACCTCTCATGACTTGGACAGGTGTACAGTTTGCTGGTTGAAGAACTGTCTGGATAGCTATGCTCAAAGAGTCTGAGTGAAGGGAGTTCAGTCCAGCTGGTGGACGGTCACCAGTGGCTTTCCCCAGGCCTCAGTACTCTGTCGACTTTTGTTTACTATTTTGATGGATGATCTGAATAAGAAGATCAAGTACACCCTCAGTACATTGTCAGGTGATGACAAGTTAGGTGGGACAGTTGATCTTCTTGAGGGTAGGAAAGCTTTGCAGAGGTATCTGGAAAGGCTAGATTGATGGACTGAGTCCAATCACATGACATCCAGGAGTCGTTAATGTTGGGTCCTGCCCTTGGGTCATAACAACCCCAAGCAGTGGTGTAGGCCTGGGGAAGAGTGTCTGGAAAGCTGCCTAGTAGAAAAGCACCTGGGGCTGCTGGTTGACAGATGGCTGAACATGAGGCAGTGGTGTACCCAGGTGGCCAAGAAGGCCAATGGCATCCTGGCCTGCATGAGAACTAGGGTGTCCAGCAGGACCAGGAAACTGACTGTTCCCTTGTATGCAGCACAGAATCATAGAATATTTTGTGTTGGAAGGAACCTTAAAGATCATGTAGTTCCAGCACAGCCCCCCACCCCATCATGGTCAGGGACCTGTTCCAATAGATCATATGTGCTTATGAGGTCACTGTCAGCTGAAGATCTGATAGGCCACAAGCAGGCCCATGGCAGCTGAACGTTCCTGTGATACCAGTGGTGCCTGAGTAGCTGACAGGCTGAGAGCAAGGATGGCCTGTGATGGGCTAGACACTGAGAGGACCCTGGTGCCTGAGAAGCCAGTAGGCCAGGAATAAGCACATGGCTTGTGAGGGTCTGTGGAGAGCTGATTAGTGACCAATTAGCTGATAGGTCAGGGCAAGGCCCATGGATTGTACAGGTACCTGTTTATATTGTATAAACTCTAGGATAGAATAAATCTTGTAGTTAAAATATAGTGAGAACAAAATATACGATATCTCGACCTTCTGTTATGCTGAAACTTGAGATAACTTGACCAAACTCGGCATTCCTGCAGCTTGGAAAACAACTGACTCAGCCAACTTGGCATTCATTAGCAAAAGGTGAAAAGTACATCATGAGGAAGACCTACAGTCTTCCTCCCAAAGGCCACTGCCCACGTCCCGAAGACCCCAGCACACAATTCTTGGGAGGCTTTGCGCAAGTGCAAGGACTGATAAGCTAATTAGCATACAAAGCAAGAGTAGGCGGGTTTAGGTAATGAATATGTATAGGCATTAATTGAATCTTCATTGTTTTGCTGTGTAAATATGAGATAGTTTGTTGCTTCGAACATGCACGTTAGGTGGAAGGATCCCCCGTGCATCCAGCGCTGACAATAAGGGATACTTCGTCACTTAGAAATTTTGGCTTTGATCTTTGAATCACTGTGAGGTCACTGGTGCCTGAGGAGCTGGCAGGCCTGGAACATGCCAAGAACTTGTGTAGGTGTTTTTGAGGTCATTGCTGTCTGAATACAGGTCAGGAGCAGGCCCATGGCAGGTGAGGATGCTATGGCATCACCAGGAGCTGGGCTGGACAGAATCATGAAATAGCCTGAGTTGGAAAAATTGAAGATTAGTGAGTCCAACTCCAGCCACCAGACAAAAATAAAATAAAAAAATATATATTTAATTAAAAAACTACAAAATCTAGAAATATGGCCGGTCCTCTTTAATATCTTCATCGATGATCTGGACGAGGGCATTCAGTGCACCCTCAGTAAGTTTGCAGATGACACCAAGTTAGGTGCGTGTGTCGATCTGCTTGAGGGTAGGAAAGCTCTGCAGGAGGATCTGGATAGGCTGCACCGATGGGCTGAGGTCAACTGCATGAAGTTCAACAAGGCCAAGTGCCGGGTCCTGCACCTGGGGCACAACAACCCCAAGCAGAGCTACAGGCTGGGAGAGGAATGGTTGGGGAGCTGCCAGGCACAGAAGGACCTGGGAGTGATGGTGGATAGTCAGCTGAATATGAGCCAGCAGTGTGCTCAGGTGGCCAAGAAGGCCAACGGCATCCTGGCTTGTATCAGGAACAGTGTGACCAGCAGGGCTAGGGAGGTGATCGTCCCCCTGTACTCGGCTCTGGTGAGGCTGCACCTCGAGTACTGTGTTCAATTTTGGGCCCCTCGCTACAAGAAGGACATGGAGGTGCTTGAGCGGGTGCAGAGAAGGGCGACAAAGCTGGTGAGGGGCCTGGAGAACAAGTCCTACGAGGAGCGGCTGAGGGAGCTGGGCTTGTTCAGCCTGGAGAAGAGGAGGCTCAGGGGCGACCTTATCACTCTCTATGGGTACCTGTCGTGGTTTAACCCGACCGGCAGCTAAACACCACGCAGCCGTTCGCTCACCCTCCCCCCTCCCTCTCTGGGACGGGGGAGAGAAATGGAAAGTGAAGCCCGTGAGTTGAGATAAAGACAGTTTAATAAGACAGGGAAAAAAAAAACAAAAATAATAATAACAATAATAATAATGATGATACAATGGTGATAATACGAAAGTAATAATAGTATGTACAAACAAGTGATGCACAATGCAATTGCTCACCACCCGCTGACCGATGCCCAGCCTAACCCCGAGCAGTCCGGCCCCCTCCCCCCGGCTAGCCACCCCTATATATTGTTTAGCATGACGTCAGATGGTATGGAATACCCCTTTGGCTAGTTTGGGTCACCTGTCCTGGGTCTGTCCCCTCCCAGCTCTTACTGCACCCCCCAGCCTGCCCGTTGGCAGGACAGAGCAAAGGCTGAGATGTCCTTGGCTTAGTATAAGCACTGCTCTGCAACAATTAAAGCATCGGGGTGTTATCAGCACTCTTCTCATTCTAAGCCAAAACACAGCATTCCACCAGCTACTAGGAAGAAAATTAATTCTGTGCTAACTGAAACCAGGACAGTACCTCAAGGGAGGCTGTAGCGAGGTGGGGGTTTGTAGTGGGTTTACGTGGCAAGGTTTTGGTAGCAGGGAGCCATAGGGGTGGTTTCTGTGAGAAAGATCTAGAAGCTGCCCCATGTTTGGGAAGGGCCCCATTGTTTTCCAGATCCGAGCCAATAAGCGATGTTGTTTTGCGCCTCTGTGAGAGCATATTTAAGACAGGGAAAAAACGCTGCGCCACACAGCAGCCGGGAGAGTCAAGGGAGTGGGAGAACAGCCTTGCACCAAGGTCAGTGTAGAAGGAGGGGGAGAGGTGCTCCAGGCGCCGGAGCAGAAGTCCCCTGCGGCCTGTGGTGAGGACCATGGTGAAGCAGGATGTCCCCCTGCAGCCCATGGAGTACCACGGTGGAGCAGGGTTCCACGCTGCAGCCCGTGGAGGAGACCACGGTGGAGCAGGTGGCCCTGCACCGACGGAGGCTGCCGCCTGTGGAAGACCCCTGCCGGAGCAGATTCCGGGCCGGACCTGTAGCCCGTGGAGAGGAGACCACGCAGGAACAGGTGACCTGGCAGGAGCTGCTGCCCGTGGGGGAGCCAGGTTGGAGCAGTTTTCTCCTGAGGGATGGACCCCGTGGTACGGACCCATATCTGGAGCAGTTCTGGAAGAGCTGCTGCCTGTGGGAAGCCCACGCCGGATCAGTTCATCAAGGACTGCATCCCGTGGGTGGGACCCCACAGCACAGGGGACGAGAGTGACCGAGAAGGAGCGGCAGAGGAGAAGTGCTGTAGACTGACCATAACCCCCATTCCCCGTTCCCCTGCGCCGCTCGGGGGGAGGAGGTGGAAAAGGGTGGATGGGGGGGGAAGGTGCTTTTGGTTTTTTTTTTCCTTTGTTTTCTCACTTCTCTCGCTTGTTAGTTGTAGGCAATAAATCTTACTATCTCCTTATGCCGAGTCTGTTTTGCCCGTTACAATAATTATTGCGTGATTTTCTCGTCCTTATCTCAATCCTTGAGCCCTTTTCACATATTTTCTCCCCATTCCTCTTTGAGGAGGGGGAGTGAGAGAGCGGCTGTGGTGGAGCTCGGCTGCCCACTCGAGCGGAACCACGACAGTCTTTTTTGGCGCCCAACGTGGGGCTCAAGGAATTTGAGATAAGATGATAGTTAGTAGAAGTAACGGGCAAAAATATGTGCAGGATGATTGTTAGGAATGTACAAGTTGTGAAGAATTAAGAAAGCAGTAACTGTGATATGTTAGTGTGGTGAAGGGACGAGGGGTGGTGTGTGTGTGTAAAATGTCCACCTTGTCGGTGCTGTGATGATGTTATGTTTACTTTGGTGTGGTGAATTCTTTTTTGTTTTGATTTAAGTGAATTTTGTGAAGGTTGTTGTGATAATTGTAAAGTAAGAGTATGTTGTGAGTAGTCTTAAATATGCTTTTAACAGAGGCGAGGGGTGGAATGTAGTGGGTTTACGTGGCAAGGTTTTGGTAGCAGGGAGCCATAGGGGTGGTTTCTGTGAGAAAGATCTAGAAGCTGCCCCATGTTTGGGAAGGGCCCCATTGTTTTCCAGATCCGAGCCAATAAGCGATGTTGTTTTGCGCCTCTGTGAGAGCATATTTAAGACAGGGAAAAAACGCTGCGCCACACAGCAGCCGGGAGAGTCAAGGGAGTGGGAGAACAGCCTTGCACCAAGGTCAGTGTAGAAGGAGGGGGAGAGGTGCTCCAGGCGCCGGAGCAGAAGTCCCCTGCGGCCTGTGGTGAGGACCATGGTGAAGCAGGATGTCCCCCTGCAGCCCATGGAGTACCACGGTGGAGCAGGGTTCCACGCTGCAGCCCGTGGAGGAGACCACGGTGGAGCAGGTGGCCCTGCACCGACGGAGGCTGCCGCCTGTGGAAGACCCCTGCCGGAGCAGATTCCGGGCCGGACCTGTAGCCCGTGGAGAGGAGACCACGCAGGAACAGGTGACCTGGCAGGAGCTGCTGCCCGTGGGGGAGCCAGGTTGGAGCAGTTTTCTCCTGAGGGATGGACCCCGTGGTACGGACCCATATCTGGAGCAGTTCTGGAAGAGCTGCTGCCTGTGGGAAGCCCACGCCGGATCAGTTCATCAAGGACTGCATCCCGTGGGTGGGACCCCACAGCACAGGGGACGAGAGTGACCGAGAAGGAGCGGCAGAGGAGAAGTGCTGTAGACTGACCATAACCCCCATTCCCCGTTCCCCTGCGCCGCTCGGGGGGAGGAGGTGGAAAAGGGTGGATGGGGGGGGAAGGTGCTTTTGGTTTTTTTTTTCCTTTGTTTTCTCACTTCTCTCGCTTGTTAGTTGTAGGCAATAAATCTTACTATCTCCTTATGCCGAGTCTGTTTTGCCCGTTACAATAATTATTGCGTGATTTTCTCGTCCTTATCTCAATCCTTGAGCCCTTTTCACATATTTTCTCCCCATTCCTCTTTGAGGAGGGGGAGTGAGAGAGCGGCTGTGGTGGAGCTCGGCTGCCCACTCGAGCGGAACCACGACAGGGTTGGCCTGCTCTCCCACGTGCCTGGTGACAGGACGAGGGGGAATGGGCTTAAGTTGAGCCAGGGGAGTTTTAGGTTAGATGTTAGGAAGAACTTCTTTACTGAAAGGGTTGTGAGGCACTGGAACAGGCTGCCCAGGGAAGTGGTGGAGTCACCATCCCTGGAAGTCTTCAAAAGACATGTAGAGCTTAGGGATATGGTTTAGTGGGGACTGTTAGCATTAGGTCAGAGGTTGGACTCGATGATCTTGAGGTCTCTTCCAACCTAGAAATTCTGTGATTCTGTGATTCTGTGATATATATTTATAAAATAAAAATTATCTATAATATGTATAAAAATAATATAATAAAAATAAAATAATGTGGTAATATAAAATATATAAAATATAATATAATACAATATAATTAATATAATAAAAAATACTGTATAACAGCATAATTCTGTGTAATATAACATAATACATGTATTAAATATAATATCTAATATGTAATATAAAATAATACATATAATATATAACAATATATGATCTAATATAATATATACCAATATAATATAATAATGTATATGTAAAATGTGTATTTTGTATATATTTATTAAAATATATATTTTATATAAAAATAACTAATATGTATATATATACGTATGTGTGTGTTTGTATATATATATGTAAAATAAACTATATGTCTGAGAGCATTATCCAAACACATCTTGGACTGCGCCAGGCTTGGAGCTCTGAGGAAGCTGGGAGGCACTGCAAGGCCATGCCTGGGCACGGGGCCAGGAGGAAACCACCGTCTTCCTGCCCGGGCGCCATGTCACGTGGGCTGCGGTTTGTGCACCTGCAGTGGCAGGCAGGCTCCAGCTCCCGACCCGCCGCGGGGAATAACGGCCCCTGGGTGACACGCTGAGAGCCAGGGAGACGCCTGAGGCTCTGGGCTGCAGCTCTGCTGCCAGGGCAGGCCCTGGACCAGCTCTGGCTGCTGCCGGGACCCCACAGGAGGCTCCCTGGGGAGGGACGGGACAGCCAGCGCTCCCGGCATGGGGCTCTGGCCCTGCCCAAGGGCCTTTCCCAGCTGCTGCTGCCAGCACAGCAGGGGCTGTAGCAGGGGCAGGGGCTGGTCTCTTCCCAGCCTGACACAGCCCTGCTGCAGGACCAGTCCCCTGGATCCCATGGCGCAAGGACAGCCGGACAATCGCACCTTGGGCTCTTGGATGCTACAGCTTAGGAGATGCTCTGTGCTCCCACAGCAGGCTGCAAGGGGTGTCAGAGCCAGCTGCCCCCACACCCAGCCTTACCCCACGATGATCTCCCACCGCAGTGACGTGAGAGCCGCAGCGGAGCCGTCCCTCATATATGGTCATGAAGAGCGCTGGAGAAGTTCATTGGAGAGCTGGGCTGCGTCGGAGGGGAGATAAGTGCCGATAACGTCTAAAAAGGTGCCTGCTGCTTCGATTGGCTCCTCCTGCAGCTGGGACAGCATCTGCACAGATATATTGCCTTCCCATCATCTCCATTGCCTCGTGGGTCCCCAGTAACTCCAGCAGCAGGGCTGTGCTGTCAGGACAGGAGCCTCAGGATGGGGACAGAGGGACTCCTGCCCCCTTGGGTGCTGTGTCTGCTCCTCTGGGTGAAGCCTTGCAGAGGTAAGTGCCAGCTTCTCTGTTCCACAGCCTTGGGACAGTGGGCAGCAGTGGGGCCATTGGGATCTCTCTGGGAGTGGGGTTGTTTTCAGGCACCACTGATATGAGAGGCAGAAGGTTCTCAGTCTCTCAGCTCTGTTCTTTAATCTGTGCCTGTCTGGGTGGGAGGTGGTAATCCATTTTCATATCTCCCATGTTTTTGGCAGCCCAAGCCTGACTTCATTTCTAGACACCTTGTCCTTGGGTAACCTTTTGCGACCCCTTGTTCCCCAGCACTGTGCCTCTGGATCTGGAGGAGTCCCAGACAATGAGGGTGGCTCTCAGTGATCTCCAGGGCACAGCCAATGTCTGGGATGCCCCAGGGGGGTTGTGTGCTGTTCCCTGCCCCTGGGATCTGGAGAAACACTGACTCCAGGAGGGCAGGTTGTGTCCCATTAACAGAAGGGGACTGGGGCATCTGCACCGAGAGGTGTTCTTCTTGGGGGTCCTGGTCAAGCACAGGGG
Source organism: Aythya marila (assembly GCF_965140915.1). NCBI lineage: Eukaryota > Metazoa > Chordata > Aves > Anseriformes > Anatidae > Aythya > Aythya marila. The sequence goes on from NW_028137768.1 coordinate 702,889, forward strand.
CCAGTCTGACAGCAGGGATGGGGAAGAGATGTGGACTGTTGGTATCCTTGTGATCAACTCTGTGCTCTGTAGGGACACAGGAGGTCCTGAGTTTGATGGTGGGTTTGGGAGGTGCCTGTGGCAGACAATGGGTAATGGAAGCTGCTCAAGGGGCATGGGTCTGTTTGGGGGAAACTGGGATGGGGAGGAGTGGGAGCCCTGTGCAGGGCTGGGGGTTGTGTGTGGGTGGGCATGGGCAGGACAGCGGGCCACTTGGGTGGGAGGAGGTGGTGAGGGCTGTGGGGCAGCAAATGGCCCAAGAGGGCTAGAGCTGGGTATCCCCATCCCAGCATAGCCCATGGGGAGAGGAGGAGCCCCCCACTGCCCCTGAGATAGCCTATGGGGACAGGGATCCCACCCTGGGAACTGGGAGTCTGCCTGGGGAGGGGGTCCTCACAGACCTGTAATGTGGGGCTCAAAACTCTCCTGACCCTTCCTGTGTTGGTGTTTGAAGGGGCTGCGGAGGTGAGGCTGGCGGATGGCGGCAGTCGCTGTGCTGGGAGAGTGGAGGTGAAACATCAGGGCCAGTGGGGGACCGTGTGCCATTACGACTGGGACATGACCGATGCTGCAGTGGTTTGTAGGCAGCTGGGCTGTGGGGTTGCTCTCAAAGCTCATCGGAATGCACACTTTGGGCCGGGATCTGGACGCATTTGGATGGATGATGTTGGCTGTCGTGGCACCGAGTCTGCCCTGTCTGACTGCACACACACAGAATGGGCTGAAAGATACTGTGATCACAGCTTTGATGCTGGAGTGACATGCTCAGGTAAGGACTGAACTTCTTCCCTACTTCTGGGATGGGGACACTTCTAAGGGACCCGGCTGTGACCTCAGGAAGCAACAAGTGGACACCAGAACATGGCTCCACCCTTCCCCACTGTGCTGGCTGGATCCCATCTTTCTCTTCCATTCACCCAGGCCCTGTCTGGCAGGCTGGTCCCTATGCCAGAGGAATCTAGAGCAGCTCCCCCAGCCACCAGCAGCCTCAGGGAAGGGCGTGCAATGGCCCAGGACTTTTGGGGTTGTACCCCCAGCAGACACGAGAACCTCAGCCAAAGCAGAGAGGCTGCTCAGAGGGCAGGAGCACTGGGCTTGCACAGAGGAGCAGGGAGGCAAGTGGCACCTTGTTCCTGTCCTGGAGTCACCCCATGAGAGCCAAGCCCCGCAGACACGGCCCCTCCAGGCAGTGCTGACCTGAAGCCCAGCCTCTCCTGCCTTCCCTGTGCCCCAGGGGCTGTGCCACCACCTCCTGGCTCTCCTCTCTGCCTGCCCTCACACTGGGAGCTCGTGTCAGCCCAGGGCTGCTCTCTGCCTGCTTTGCTGATCCATGCATGGTAGGTGGCTGGGGACGTGCATGCCCAGCACCACACTGTCCCTCCCTGAGGACACCCCTTTGCGGAGGATCCCCTGAAGTGCCCCATCTAACAAGAGCTCCCCAAGAGCCCCACCATTCCCTGGGAACAGCGGGGCTTTTTGGCAGATCCAAGAATTTCTTGTAACTGGTTTGAGCCTTGTGGGGAACAGCAGGCTGAAGTAGCCCTGAGTTCCTGAGCCTGTTTCCGTGGGCCCATGTGCTGTGGGTGTTGCTGTGCTGGGTCTGGGGCTGGGCAGCCCAGGGACTCCGGGCAGCAGCAGTTTGTCTGAGCGGTGCCTGTGGCTGGGGGCTGGGAGAGAGGGCAGCTCATGGGTGCTGGGCTGGATTCTGAGGATCAGAAGGGTAGTCCTGACCTGCTTGTGCCATCAGCACCCACGGAGAACTGCTGGGCTGGCCGTGGGGCTCTGCATGTGGCCACCTCAGGGATGAGGTGGGAGGTGGGCACGGAAGTGCCAGAGGGCTCTGGGAACTCACAGGTCTCCTTGGTTGCCCCAGGATTTGTCCGGCTGGTCGGAGGGGACAGCCCCTGCTCAGGAAGTGTGGAGGTCTACGACAGGGACCAGTGGAAAGCTGTCTGTCACTCCCACTTTGGTGCCAAAGCTGCCGAGGTGGTGTGCAGGGAGCTGCAGTGTGGCACAGCCCTGTCTGTCCATGGGGCAGCTCAGCTGGGAGAAGGGGCCGGTCCTGTCTGGGACAGAGAGCTGCAGTGTGTGGGGAATGAATCCGTCCTCTCCTTCTGTCCCATGGAGACTCCCAAGGACAAGGCCTGCACCCACAGCAATGGCACTCATGTCACCTGCACACGTAAGGACTTGGGGTATGATGGTGCCCATGGGGGCTGTGGTGGGGGAAGGAGAGAAGGGTGGGCACTGGGTTGTGCTGGGTGGGGGACAGGTGGGGTGAGGGGGTGGTCTGCGGCCCTAAAATTAGAGTGCTGCAGGAGACAGGCACGCTGTCCCTTTGGCCTCTCCTGCAGCTCCTGTGGGAGCAAGAGCACAAATGTGGCCTCTCTCACCCTCCTTTGTCCTTGTGTACACAGGGTTCAGGCTGGTGAACGGCAGCACAGCGTGTGAGGGCAGGGTGGAGGTGGAGGTGCTGGGGACGTGGGGGACCCTCTGTGCCTCCCGCTGGGACCTCTCGGACGCCCACGTTCTCTGTCGGCACCTCGGCTGTGGCTTTGCTGAGTCCATTCCTGGAGGAGGGCATTTTGGGAGAGGAACCGGCCCCGTCTGGAGAGACTCGTTCCACTGTGACGGGACTGAAGCCCACCTGGGGCAGTGCGCGGTGACTGCCCTGGGGGCCTCGCCGTGCTCTCAGGAGAACGCTGCTGCTGTCATTTGCTCAGGTGAGTGCTGGGCAGTGCTGCAAAGTCCATTTGCCCCTGGTGTGTGACACGGCCACCCACAGCTGGGGACCCCACGGCAGTGCCAGGCTGAATTTCTCCTCTCGCCAGGCCCCAAGTCCCTGCGGCTGGTGGGCGGAGGGAGCCGGTGCGATGGGCGCGTGGAGGTCTTCCAGCACGGGACGTGGGGCAGAGTCCTGGATGAGCAGTGGGACATGCAGGAGGCCAGCGTGGTGTGCCGGCAGCTGCAGTGCGGAGAGGCAGAGGCAGCCTACACCCCCGTGAGGGCCGAGCGAGGACCAGGACCTGTGGGGCTGCGTGGGGTGCGGTGTGCAGGGCACGAGGCTAACCTGAGCCTCTGCAACACCTCCCTGCCTGAGAGCACACCGGCAGAAGGGATCATGGAGGACGTGGGGGTCGTGTGCCGGGGTGAGTGGTGCTGCACGTCCCCCAGGTGTGGGGCTGGGAGGGCAGCCAGCCCCTGACAGCCGGGGTTCTCCCTGCTGCAGGGAGCCAGCGGGTGCGGCTGGTGGACGGGGCCGGGCGCTGTGCCGGGAGAGTGGAGATCTACTACCAGGGGCACTGGGGCACCGTCTGCGACGACGCCTGGGACCTGGCCGACGCCGCCGTCGTTTGCCGCCAGCTGGGCTGCGGAGGGGCCCTGGAGGCAGCCGGCTCTGCTCGGTTTGGGGAGGGCTCCGGGCAGATCTGGCTGGATGGCGTCAACTGCTCCGGGGCCGAAGCTGCTCTCTGGGACTGCCCTGCTGAGGCCTGGGGGCAGCACGACTGCAGGCACAAGGAGGACGCGGGAGTCATCTGTTCAGGTCTGTGCTGGGAGTGGGGCTTTGAGCTGGGGCCAGTTAGGCTGGGTGAGGGCAGAACCAGGTAGGGCCAAGGCCATCAGTGGCTGACATCCAAGGATGTCCCTGGGGCCTCTCCTCCTTCCAGAGTTCATGGCCCTGAGGCTGGAGAACAGCGACGGCTGCTCTGGGCGCCTGCAAGTTTTCTACAACGGGACGTGGGGCAGCGTTTGCTTCAATTCGATGACCACCAAGACGGTGTCACTGGTGTGCAAGGAGCTGGGCTGTGGGAATGAAGGGGAACTGGAAACAGATTCTAGCTCTGCTGAGCTGTCTGGCACCGCGTGGCTGGATCGCGTGGAGTGTGGGAAGAGCAACAGCTCCTTCTGGCAGTGTCCATCTGCTTCTTGGCATCCGCAGTCGTGTACTAACCGCCGAGAAGAGGCCAACATCACCTGCAATGGTAAATCTGAGCCATCAAGGCACCAGGTCCTGTTGCCCACTGGGCATGGTGAAATGCAGAGAAGGAACCCAGAGAGGCTTTGACTTCCTGCTTTAGACCCTGTTGCTGCTGGTGGCACAAAGGTGACTTCAGCTCTCAGAGCCACCCATGTCCACCAGCAGCAAACAGCCGGGCTGCCAGCAGCTGCCTGGGGGATGCAGAGGCAACTGCAGGCAAGGTCTGAGAGGAGACCATGCAGGGCTTTCAGGAGTCCCCCCTCCTGGGACAGCCTCCTGCTGCTCTGTGAACCAGGGACCCTGTGGGGCCGAGCACTTGGTTCCCCCCTGCAGTGCCATGTGTGTCCCCTGAGTGAACAGGGTTCTGCTGCTGCCCTGACCCAGCATGGGGATGTGCAAGCAGAGGTCAGCTCTGCTTTCTTCTGCATGACCCCCAGAGCAGCCCTTTTCAGCCCAACTTCTCTTTCCTTTGGGACATGGACAGAAAGGTCGCAGGTGGCTGCATGCCCCAACTCCACCAGCTGCACAGATAGGGAGCTGCCCCTGCACGTGCCCCCTTACCTGGCAGGGCTCCCCCAGTTGTCCTGGTGCCATGGGACATCGCTGCCTCCCCAGACAGGGAGAAGATCCGTACCGTGGGAGGCAAGGACGGCTGCTCGGGCAGAGTGGAGATCTGGCACCGCGGCACCTGGGGGACGCTGTGTGACAATGCCTGGGACATGCGGGATGCCGAGGTGGCGTGCAGGCAGCTGGGCTGTGGCCCCGCGGTCTATGCCCTGGGCCAGGCTGCTGCTGGAGAGGGGACGGGCCCCATGTGGCTGATGGAGTGCAGGGGGACGGAGCTGTCTCTGCAGGACTGCTGGGCCCAGCCAGGGAACAGCAGTGCCTGCCAGCATAAGGCAAATGCGGCTGTGCATTGCTCAGGTGAGCAGTGGGGCTGGGAGACATGGCTGGGGGATTGGCAAGGAGCTGGCTTGGGCATCTGCTCTTCTGGATCTTGGCATGGCCCCGGTGCTGGCCTGAGCAAGGGTGTTTCTGCAGAGTGGGGGGCTGGTGTTGGGTGGGGAGCAGCCTCTGTGGGGCTGGATGTGCCAGCACATCCCCTGGGCTGCCTGCACTGTCCTGTGAGCAGCCCAGAGCAGTGGTGCTGGGCCCTGTCCTTGCCACCCTGCCCAGCCCCACAGGAGGGACAATTCAGGGGGCACATGCTGGGGTCATTTGCCAGGGAGGCTGCCTGGTGCCACAGCCCCAGCCTCTCAGCCCAGCTCCTCTGCTCCCCTGCAGCTGCACCCAGGACAGCAACACCCCCCTTGCAAGCAGGTAAGCTGTCCTTCCCCAGGGCTGGGGCTGTCCATGTCCACGCTGTGACCCACAGCCAGGGGAAGGGGCTCCTTGCTGGGCTGTGAGACTCCCAGAAAGCCGAAGGAGCTGGGAGAAGTCTGTGATGGACCCAGCAGGGTGGGAGCTGCCCCATCACCCAGCCCTATCCGCCCCCCCAACCCCTGCTGCCTTGTGTGGTCAGGAGTGGCATGTCCTGCCCCCAACCTCTCCCATGCCTGATGCTGCCCCTGCCATGTGCCTGCCCATGCAGATCCCCCACGGGGCCGTCCAACCACCAGCAGCGATAGAATCTCGGTGCCTGTCGTCATCTGCATCATCCTGGGGGCCCTCCTCTGCCTGCTCCTGGCCCTCCTGGCTGGGCAGGTGCGAAGCGCCAGGGCTCAACGCAGAGGTGGGTCCTTCCCCAGTGGTCCTGGGGGTAGATGCCTCCTGGCAGGGCTGGGGGTGCTGGGGGTGTTGGTGTTCTGGGGCACAGAAACAGAGCCGTGTGCTGCCTCCTGCCCCATGTGCTGCCCCACTGACTGACAGACCATGGGGCACCAACATCAAGGGGTGGAGAGAGTCCAGAGCCTGAGGCATCAGTTCTGGGGTGAGAAGAGAAATGTGAGAGCTGGGCTGGGTGAGAAGGGGAGGATGCACTGCTGGCAGTGCTCTGGGCAGCACTGGCAGGAGGAGCATGGGGCAGTGGAGTCCATCACCGTGGTGTCAGCCACCTCCCAACAGGGCACGGGCTGTGCTATTGATGTGTGGGGCAGAGATGGAGCAGCTCCATGAGAAGGGGAAATGAGGGAACTGGTGTAGGGTCTGCAGTGGGATGTGACCCAGGGACCAAAGGGGCACAAGGGCTGTCTCCAAAGGGATGGTGTGAGGCTGCCCCAGACCATCTCCATTTGGGATGCTGCCCTCCCTGGGGATGTGGTTGCAGTGCCAACACAACACAGTGGGGCTGTGCTGTGGGGACAGCCCTGTGCTGGCCTAGGGAATGGGGCTGAGGGAACCCAGTGGGGTCCTGTCCCTCTCTGCCCATTCCCAGACCAGCCCTGCCTCTGTCCCCAGGCTCCGGGAGAGCTGGGGAGCCCTTCCCTGAGGCCGTGTATGAGGAGATCGCTTACAGCCTGGCGTGGGAGAAGCAGGCGAGGTTCAGTCTCTCAGGTGGGTGCAGGTCCCTGTGGAGGCACATCTGCGGGGACCTTTCTCCCTGCCCCAGACCAGGGCTGTGTCCTGCAGCTCCTGCCCATGGTCCCCAAAATCGCTGGGCTGTGGGGATTTTGGGAGAGCATCCAGGTGCTGAGCCCCAAAGAGGAGCTTCCTCCACACCGGCTCTGCCCATCCCAGAGGGGATAGCTCCTCTGTGCCTGGCCCTGAACCAAGGACTAAGTGAAGGGCTTTCCCAGGGCAGCTGTTGGAGTTCCTCTGAGAATTGTCTCTTTCCAAGGAACTGGTCTCCTCCCCATGCACCCCCAGCTCTGTGGGTGCCCATCCCCAGCAGTGCTGACCACCAGTCAGGGCAGCAGGGCTCATCCCACAGCACCCACTGCAGCTCTCTGCAGCCTCCTTTTCAGAGGGGTCCCTGACCCAGATGCAGCCCTACCCCAGGCACATGAGGAGGAGGATGGTCTGGGGCCACACCCAGGGATAAGAGGTGGGCGGGGGGGAGGAAGGGCTCCATTTCTCCTCCCTGCAGACAGACCAGACGGGCAGCAGTGACACCAAGTGTTATCATCAGAGCTGGAAGCATGAAGGCTCTGCTGTGACCCTGACACCAGCAGCATGTCAGCCCTGTGTCCCCACACACCCTCCCATCCTCTGCTCTGCAGGACATCTCTTCTCATTGCCACCACCTTCCCTCTCCTTTCAGATGTCCCTGTCCTGCCCGGAGGTTCCCCAGCAGATGGCTATGATGATGCTGGGGAGGTTTCTGACCCTGGGGAGGATCCTGTCCCTGGGCAGGGGGACTGGGAAGTGCCCAGGACACCAGAGGAAGGAGATGGGCGCAGGGATGCAGTCACAGGTGAGAGGGCAATGCAGCACTGCCACTTCCTAGGTGCCAACCCCAGGCCTAGGAGAATCCATGGCATATTGAAAGCCTGACCATCCATGGAGAACCTGTCCTGGGACATTTTGTGGGGGCTGGAGAACGGGCTGAATGTCTCAGTCTGGTAAAGACGAGGAAGCTGATAAACAACTCTGAGGGGCACCCCACAGGCCCAACCACAACAGCCTGCCTTGATGCTTACAGGGGGAAGCCTGCACTCCCGGAGAAGTGCTGGGGTCCCTGGAGCTGAGGGAGACACCTCGTCACCTTTCCTGGGGAGCACGGGCTATGACGATGTTGAAGAGGTGTCTCTGGCATGTCCCCATGAGGACACCCAGGATGTGACACCAGAGCCCCGTGCGCAAGAGTTCCAGAGCCCCAGGCCAGCAGAGCCCAGCCCTGCTGAGCAGCTGGGTGCAGCCGGGAGGGAGGAGAGCTCAGTGCCACTGGGAGAGCCGTGAGTGCCAGGGAATTGTCTGGTCTCCCTTTTCCAGCAGTCAGCAGATGCACATGGGTATTTGCCTTCTTGGTATTCCCCTGTTTTTATGCTGTGTGTTGGTATTTGTTCATATTAAAACCCTCTGGGGGCTTTGCCCCAGGCCCAGTGCTTCCCTGCCCAGGTGTCAGGGTGTCTCCCTGAGGCTGATGGAGTGGAGAAGAGCTCAAAGATGCAGCGGTTGGGAAGGGACACATCTTAGAGCCAGCAGGATCAGGGTCTGGCTTTGGGTCTGACAGAGCCCCTGGTCCCTGGACACTATTCCTGACAGAGACATTTCCGTCCTGACAGCCACAGGCAGTTTCCATGCAAAGTGGATCTCTGGGAAGCCCCATGAGACACTCCCTTGCAGTGCCCACCTTCTGCTGCCTTGGGCCCCCATGAAGCCCAAGGATGTCTTCCCAGCACCCACAGGCAGGGAAAGATCAGGTAAAAGAGCTGAACGGGGAGATGTCTTGGACCCTTGGGCAGGACTTGGCACCAGCTCCTGCTAGTGGGTCCCCACAGCCTTCCAGCTCTTCCCCAGCAGGCTCCTCTGCTGCAGGCTGGGAGGTGCTTTTGGTAGTGGGATGGTGGGCTGGAACACCTACTGGAGCATCTATTTAATCCCTTTGGGTCATCTCTCATGGCTGTGTATAGTCTTCTCTGGGTGAAGAACTGGCTGGAGGGCCATGCCCAGCGGGTTGTGGTTAATGGAGTTAAGTCCAGTTGGTGTCCCTTTACAAGTGGCATCTCCCAGAGGTTGGTACTGGGGCCTATCTTGTTTAATACCTTTATTAATGACCTAGATGAGGGGATTGAGTGTACCCTCAGTTAGTTTGCAGACGATGGCCTGAGCAGCCATTCCTGCAGCCCCTGCCCGTGCTGCCCACAGCCCCCCATCTTGTGGTGCTGCTCTGCAGAGCAAGGGGGCTGTGGTGCACAGGGCCGTGGGGGCACTCTGCAGGGCCGTGCTGGTCAGGCTGGGAAGGCAGAGCCAGCTGGTGGGGGGCGCTGCCACTGACTGCCTCCCACACAAGTGGTTCCTTGGCCATGGATAGCCGGCACAGATAGCCGGCCTTCTGCAGAGTCAGAGACTCATGGAATATTCTGAGCTGGAAGGGACCCACAAGGATCATCGAGTCCAACTCACTTCCAATGTCAGGATATGTTTTGGGGTGATTCACTGTATTCAATCTATGAAATTTCACCAGAGGTATAACAACCAATTCAACAGAGAGCTTTCCCTATGCCTGCTGTGTTCCCTGGAGTTGCAGAGCTCTGCTTTTCCTGCTCCCACCCAGATTTAGCACCTCAGGGTGGCTCCACCTGGGACGTGCCCGTGCTCTATGGGCTCCACGTGCTACTGACTCCCTGGCACACACTGTCCCTGCCGAGCGCTTGGGCTCTCCTGACAGCTCCCGCTTTCCTCCAGAAAGATGCCTGCCATTATCCCTCTCACCTACTGTGTACAGAGGCAGGTGAATTCACTGTCTCTGTGGGTGCTGTCCAAGAACAGGGAACAATCACAGGTGCAGCCTGGCAGTGCTGCTGTGGCAGGACCCTTCTCCCCTCCACCTCTGCCATGTGCCCCTGAAGCTCCACCACAGGTCTACAAGGAAGGGTATCAGGCAAGTAAGTCAATGCATGATCCTTTCTTTTACTGAAGTACAAAGAAAGCCTGACCCACAATTTATACAAAGACTTGGAGTCATGTGAGACAGGTACATACAGTGTAGGAAGGTATGAACAATGATATTTCTTTGTGGGAAACACTATGAGGAGTAAAGCAAAGTAAAAAAGAAAAAAAAAAAAAAAAAAGATTTCTGGGTCTGTATACAGTTAACATTAAGACCATATGCAATTTATTCCTTCTGAAAAACATCCAGTCATCACTTTCCATACTACATCCTTGAGCTCCTGATTCCTCATGCTGTAGATGAGGGGGTTCACTGCTGGAGGCACCACTGAGTACAGAGCTGCCAGCAAAAGATTCAGGGAGGAGGAGGACATAGAGGGGGGTTTCAGGTAGGCAAAAAAGGCAGTGCTGAGAAACAGGGAGGCAACAGCCAGGTGAGGGAGGCATGTGGAAAAGGCTCTGTTTCATCTCTGCTGTGAGGGGATCCTCAGCATGGCCCTGAAGATCTGCACGTAAGAAAGCACAAGGAAAACAAAACACCCAAAGGCTAAACACACACTAGGCACAAGAAGCCCAGCTTCTCTGAGGTAGGCATTTGAGCAGGAGAGCTTGAGGATCTGGGTAATTTCACAGAAGAAGTGATCCAAGGCATTGCCTTGGCAGAGGGGGAAGGAAAAGCTATTGGCAGTGTGCAACACAGCATAGAGAAAGCCACTGCCCCAGGCAGCTGCAGCCATGTACACACGATTTCTGCTGTCCATTATTGTCCCGTAGTTTCAGCTGAGTCAAACCAGGCATCTCATATTTTGTTTGCAGTTCAGAGGCTAGAAGGGGGCTTAGCTGCCTCCCCGTGCTTCACAGAATCCCACTGGAGTTGAGATTCCTCTTGCCTTGGTTCTGGTGGGTACAGGCAGCATGTAAGCGGCTTGTCTCAGCTCTCAGCACTTTGAATGGAGAAAGAGACCAAGAGGGAGCTGTTCAGAGGCAGACACCAGGTGATATTGGAGATGGCAGAGTGACATCTGAGTGATATTTGAAGTGCCTAATTCTTCTGGGCCATAAACAGAGATTTTATTATTGCATGTACAATATAATATAAATGTAGCCATTGCTCAATAGCAATGAATAAATAAAATAAAAATAAAATAATAAATAAATAAATAAAATAAATAAAAAAGAAATAAAAGAAATAAAAGGCATGCTGTGACCTGGTTGCCATCACTGGAACGTGGTGGGACCACTCTCATGACCGGAGTGCTGCAATGAATGGTTATGGGCTCTTCAGAAGAGACAGACAGGACAGAAGGGGTGGTGGTGTGGCTCTCTATATTAGGGAGTGTTTTGATGTTGCAGAACTTCAATCTTGGAATGATATTGTTGAGTCCCTGTGGGTCAGGGACAGAGGGAAGGCCAACAAGGCAGGCATCCTGGTGGGGATATCTTATTGACCGCCAAACCAGGATGAGGAGACAGATGAGGCGTTCTACAAGCAGACTTTGAGCTGGTCAGGACACTGGTTGGCAGAGTGCCTTGGGAGGCAGTTCTGAAAGGCAGAGGGGTCCAGAAAGGTTGAGCACTCTTCAAGAAGGAAATCTTCAAGGCTCAGGAGCAGACTTTCCATCCCCACGTGCCCAAAGATGAGCCAGCAGGTCAAGGGAGGTGATTGTCCCGCTCTACTCTGCGCTGGTGCGGCCTCACCTCGAGTACTGTGTGCAGTTCTGGGCACCACAGTACAAAAAGGACATGAAACTGTTGGAAAGTGTCCAGAGGAGGGCTACGAAGATGGTGAAAGGCCTTGAGGGGAAGACGTACGAGGAACGGCTGAGGTCACTGGGCCTGTTCAGCCTGGAGAAGAGGAGGCTGAGGGGGGACCTCATCACAGTCTACAACTTCCTCGCAAGGGGTTGTCAAGAGGCAGGAGACCTTTTCTCCATTAACACTAGTGACAGGACCCGCGGGAACGGGGTTAAGCTGAGGCAGGGGAAATTTAGGCTGGACGTCAGGAGGGGGTTCTTCACAGAGAGGGTGGTTGCACACTGGAACAGGCTCCCCAGGGAAGTGGTCACTGCACCGAGCCTGTCTGAATTTAAGAAGAGATTGGACTGTGAACTTAGGCACATGGTCTGAACTTTTGGGTAGACCTGTGCGGTGTCAAGAGTTGGACTTGATGATCCTTAAGGGTCCCTTCCAACTCAGGATATTCTATGATTCTAAGACTGGCCTGGCTGAACAGAGAGTTGTGGCTAGAGCTTAGGAAGAAAAAGAGGGTTTAGGACCTTTGGAAAAGAGGGTAGGCCACTCAGGAAGACTATAAGGATGTCATGAGGCTGTGCAGGGACAAAATTAGAAAGGCCAAAGCTCATCTGGCACTCACTCTCGCTACTGCTGTTAAAGATAACAAAATGTTTTTATACATACAGAAACACAAAAAGGAGGACTAAAGAGAATCTTCATCCTTTACTGGATACAGGAGGAAACTTAGTGACAAGAGATGAAGAAAAGGCTGAGGTGCTTAATACCATCTTTGCCTCAGTCTTTAGCGGCAAGACCAGTTGTTCTCTGGGTACCCATCCCCCTGATTGGTGGAAGGGATGGGGAGCAGAATGTGGCCCTCATATTCCATGAGGACATGGTTGGAGACCTGCTACAGCACTTAGATGTACACAAGTCAGTAGGGCTGGATGGGATCCACCTGAGGGATCCCAACCCTCATCCTCCAGTAGAGAGGTGGGCAGTAGTCTATTCTCCCATGTGCCCTTTTATAGGACAAGGGGGAATAGGCTAAACTTGTTCCAGAGGAGGTTTAGGTTGGATTTTGGTAAACACTTCTTTACGACGAAGGCAGGAGGAGCCTGGCCAGGAGAGATGTAAGATTTGGGGGAGGAAAGAGGAGCTTGGACAGCAGAAGCTAGCTATTTTGAAGAGGTAAGAATATTCAGGAAATGTTGATCCCACCATAAAGCTGACTTGAAGCAGCCATGTGAGGCCCTTACCCTATTTTAACCTCTTACATTAATACCTAAATCTAAATGCCACTCCACACCCTGGCAGGAATCCACCACTCTAATTTTTGACCACAATATCCCCTGAAGCCAAAATTAGTCCATAACCCCTTTCCATTACCTTTCCTCTCTTGCTCACCCTCATCCCTGCCCTTAACAATACCACTAAAATGCTCTATTTAACCCTAGTCTTCTTGCAGACCTAAACAAAACCTTCAATCAAACAACTTGCCCATACCCTAACCACAGACCTGACACCACAAGCAGAACAACAAACCGTCCCACTAAACATCTGCTTAATCTCTCACCCAGAAAGGTTTGCCATAGTCCCTAATGCCATAACATGAACAACTAACTTCCAAAGCCTGTCTTCCTGTGCATTAACCTGCTCACCTTTAACCCTTTTCCTAACCCTTAACATAGGTTCTTGTTCTCTTGGGGCAGGTCAGGAACCATGAGATTCCTGTGCAGTCACATTGCATTCAAAGATGAACGTGAGGGGCCATGGATTTGATCAGCTTGTAGGCCACAAGGAGGAGATGGGTGGGAATGCTCTGATGAGCTCAGCTCTACCTCAGGATCTCCCAAACCAGCAGGAGGAACTGGCCTGTGAAAGGGACTGTGAGGTCACTTCTGTCTCTGCAGTTGATAGGGCAGCAGCAGGAACGTGTCACAGAAAGGGACTGTGAGGTCACTTCTGTCTGAAGTAGCTGACAGGTCACACTTATACCCTGGATCTGTACTTTTCATCTGATAACTGCCAGTGGTCCTGGTAGACCAGCAGAAGGCACCTGGTTGGCATGCTGACTGTGGGATCCCCTCTACCTACATACTCAGGAGGACCCAGACAGAAAGAAGGCCCTCATATGGGTTGTCCTGTCCCTTCTGTTTGAGTACACAACTGGACAGCAGGAGGCACAAGGCTTGGGTATGTCTAAACAAGAAGCTGCAAGGCCAGCAGCAGGACCATGGCTTGGAAGATGCTGGTGAGGTAGCTTCTGTCTGCTTGGCTGACAGGCCACAAGAAGGCCAATGGGTTGGGATGCCTACTTTAGGACTGGTTTCCACCCTGATGGAATTTTCTTTATTAGTAGGAAAGAGCAGGAGAGAAAAACCTGCCAGAAAATGCACCTTGGAAGGTTGGCATTGGCCATGAAGAAGACAAAATGTCCCAAAAAAAGAGTTGTACTGTGGTGCTAGAGGTCACCCAAAGAGTGTCTTTGATCAGACACTTTGATCAGTTTTGTGTTTCAAGGAACAGCTGGAGAGGGTTGACAAGACATTGGTGAAACCAGAGAAATGCCAGGATGAAAGCAAGGTGGTGAACAGAGATGGGTGTCTGCAGCCATCAGGGAAACTGGACAAGGTGTGGGGCAGCACAGGGAAGTCTGGAGGTGACAATGAGATGGGTGCTGTCAAGAAGAGAAGGCCCCAGCAGCCCTGACATTTTTGTCCCCTTGGATAGGGCTTCTGAGGAGATGAGATACAGTCATTGCAAGGGGGCTTATTGCTTTCTTGAGACCCTGTGCAGAGGCAGGGAGGTGTCACACCACTGTTCTTCTTGGGGCATCACACTGCCCACCATATCCCACAGACCCCAAGCAAGAGCCCAGAGCCAGACATGGGAATGCAGGACATTCCCTTCCAGTGGCTTGAGTCAGGGCCTGGACCTTTTACTTCAACACAATAAACCCTAACTTTTCTCAGCACAGTGCTTTGCCTATCTGTAATCATGGCCTCCAATTATCTGCCCTAACAAGTCCCTGAGGAGAATCTCTTGGTAACAGCCCTCAGTGGGGCCCATTAATACACCAAGTCACTTCAACTTTTCCTTCTGACTTTATGTTCTCAAGTAGTTGCATCATTCTCCTCTCAGTACTTGAGTTTCACAGACTGAGCACCAAAATCCACCATGGAACTCATTAAAATGCAGAAACACCTAAGAAACCATATGTCTTCCCTAGTTTTATTCAAGTCTTCAAGACTTGGACAACTAATTGGGGAGCTTTCATAGTGTAGTTGAGGAGGAAGATTTCAAAAAGCACCTAATAAAAGTCTCTTCTCATTTTAAAGGATGAATTTTGTTGCATTTCAGTTTTGAGCATCTTTCTTCAATTGATATTAACCCAGGGCTTCCCCTATGGAGACGTCCATAGGGAGGAAAAGCAGAGTCTTGAGGCCTGACAGTGCATGGGCAACCTTGCTCCTCACCACCCCAACCCTGACATTTCTCTCATTGGCCACCTGGTGCTTGTATCACTTTCCCTTACACCACACTTCTGCACTGAAGTCTGCAGCTGGATGTTACAGCCCCTTTGCACCAGCTCCCACCTGCTTTCCTTAGAGACCTGTCTACACACAGAAGGGTTTTTCCTTATTTTAAAACAAACAACAAGAAAACATGCAGCAATTTTCCAAACAGCAAAGCAAGCACCTCATCTTATATGTCTCCAGTCAGATTTATAGGTATTCAGATTAGTATGATTCCATATGATCTTAATTCCATGATAAATGATGAGGAGCTTGCTACAGAAACCATTAGGCAGACTGCTAATCGATGGGCAACCTTGAACTCAGTGAAGCTCAAAGCAGTAACTGGGTCAGTGAGAGCGGTCTGAATGATCAAAGAGTAAGGGGAGGACAAAGCAGGAGAACCATGGGAAGTGCATAGGTCCAGACAGGCATCTCGAAAGGGGACATTCAACAGGGATTGTTTATTCGAGATGGGTGGAAGTACCTGGAAGATGAGGGTGTACACCATGATGGAGAAAGCAATGAAATGCAAGTACAGGTGACCATCAGTATTTCTTCTCCTGTGATGAATATAGATCCTGAAAATTCACCTGAAGGATGTAGATCCTTTGGGGCCAGCCATGGCTCTGGAAATGGAGGTCCATGAAGCTGTAGGACTCCTGGTCCCTTGCCTGGGAGATCCCCAGCACAGAGTGCCTGTGTCCCACAGGTCCAGCCCCAGTCCCCAGGCCAGCACAAGAGACCTGGCCCAGGCACAGGGCAGCTCCAGATTCCCCTCCAGGATACCATTTGCCATCAGTCCCAGCACATCTGGGACACTCCCAGGCCAGTGAAAGGCCAGCTACTATTTGCTAGGCTATGTGCAACCAAGAAGACATCTCACAGTCTTTCAGTGATCTCTAGGGGACTCTGATCCATGGTGAAGCCCAGAAAAGTAACAGGCCTGTCCAGGGAAGGTGTCCTGGGTTGTATTTCTGACACTATCTTTGGAAGATGAGTGCAAAGATATGGCAGAGATGCCACTGTGGAGACATCAGGACTGTCACCTAGATACTCGTGATCTGAGGGCTAAGAGAAATGCAAAGGAACAAGAGAACAAAGTGGAAGCCAAAAGAGAGCAGCAGGGAAACAGCCATTTCCTGCTGCTGGCCATGGCCATGGCTCCAGGGAAGCAGCAGCCCCGACCTGCAGGCAGCAGAGAGGCAGAGCCCAGTGGGCAGTGAGGGACAGCCCCAAAGGCCACTGGGGCTGCTCCTCCATGTGGCAGCTGGGCTCTCGGTCTGAGCTCTTCGTGCATGCTGGGGCTGCTCCCCCAGGTGCAGAAGAGATGGGAGGAGATGGGACATGAGACCAGTAAAATTCTGCTCTCTTCTTTATTGTCATTATCTGCACAAGAAGCCCACTTATATAAGTACATTAGAGCATTGGGTCAAAACTTAAAAACAAACAAACAAACAAAAAAACACATAGCAGACACTAAGAATAAAAGTAAGACAAATTCACCAGCTTTAGACGGTATTAATAAATAAATAAAATTAAAGACAATTGTCGTAACAGTTTATTTCAGAAAACGTCAGTGTCCTGAAACGATTGTAGGCACATGATTAATGTAGAAGAAGAATGTCTGCAAAGACTTGCTTGAAGCATGTATTCAAAGAGTTTCCTCACTGCATCCCTGAGCTCCTGGTTCCTTATGAAGTAGATGAGGGAAGTCACTGCTGGAGGCACCACTGAGTACTGAACCGCCAGCAAAAGATTCAGGGATGAGTACAGAACTGCCACCAGCAGGTCCGTGGATGGGGTGGAGAAAGAAGGGAACTTCAGGTAGGCAAACGAGCCAGTGCTCACAAACAGGGGGACCAGAGCCAGGTGAGGGAGGCACGTGGAAATGGACAGTGGCAGTGTCCACCCTGTTGGTCCTCCCAGTGTCTCCTAGGAGGCCAGCACATCCCAGACCCTCCCCAGCTCTCCACACCTGCCTCTAGTCTCCCCAGCTAAGCCCAGCCCAGCCCAGCCTGGCCCAGCAGAGCAGCCTAGGCTGGGATGGCAACAAAGCAGCAAATGGAGAAGTGGGGGGTCAGTGCAGTGTCCCTGCTGCTGCCATCTGCAGGAGATACCCCAGGACACTACTCACCAGGGAAGCCTGCAACCACCCAGGCCAGCCTTATTCCCCAGAACAGCACCACACTGCTGGCCCTGGGGCTCCTCAGGCACCACCACTGCACACACACAGAGCCCTGCTCTGCTCCCAGGACACCCCATGACCCACACAGTCTTGTCCCAGGCCAGCACGTCTGGGCTGGCCTGAGCAGCCATTCCTGCATCCCCTGCCCATGCTGCCCACAGCCCCCCAGCTGGCAGTGCTGCTCTGTAGAGCGAGGGGACTGTGGTGCATGGGGCTGTGAGGCACTCTGCAGGGCCGTGCTGGTCAGGCTGTGAAGGCAGAGCCAGCTGGTTGGGGGCACTGCCACTGAGTGCCTCCCACACAAGTGGTTCTTTGGCCATGGAGGGTGCACACAGATAGCTGGCCTCCTTCAGAGTCAGAGACTCATGGAATAGCCTGAGCTGGAAGAGACCCACAAGGATCATTGCATCCAACTTATTTCCAATGTCATTAGATGTTTTGGGGTGATTCACTGTATTCAGTCTACAAAATGTCAACTGAGGTATGACAATGCAGCAGACTGCTTTCCCTGTACCTGCTGTGTTCCCTGCAGTTGCAGAGCTCTCCTTTGCCTGTTCCCACCCAGATTTAGCACTATATCTATACTTCAAAAAGTTACCTTTACTTTGCAATATCCATGGGAGTAGCTTTGGGAGAAGAGCTGAGCCTTCAGGCACTGCCCTCAGCAGATCCTTCTATGCTGCAGATGCTGGTACGGAGCCAGCTGTATTAGAGAAGTGCCCCTGGCCTGTCCCTGCCTGTGCACACAGAACTGCCCCGGAGCAGCACGGTGAGCAAGAGACAAGAGCAATGAGTCCTCGCAGCAACACAAGGGCTCTGTAGGAGAGTACGAGGTGAAAGGGAGAGCAGCTTGGGAAAGAAGAAGCTCTGGGGCTCCTTGGCAGTGCTGCTGTACCAGGACACTTCTTCCCTCCACCCCTGCACACAGCCAAGTGCCCCTGCAGCTTCACTGCAGGTCTCTGAGGGAGGATCGTGGGCAAGCATATCACTGCAGGGTTGGTTTTTTTTTTTTATTTAAATACACAGAGAGCCTGCCTCCTTGTTTACACCAAGTCCAGGAGTCACATGGGACATGTAGATACTTAAATGAAAGAATATGAACAAAGACATTTCTTTGTGGACAATAATTTCACAAGCAATATAAAGAAAAATATATACTCAAACAAAATAAAAAACTAACAAACAAACAAACAAAAAAACTAACCTGCATCTGGGCCTTTAATGAGTTACATTATGAATGATATGCAGAAAAAGAACTAGACAGTGGGTTCGAGAGCATCCTCTGCAAGTTTGCAGGTGACACTAAACTCAGTGGTGCAGTTGATGCAATAGAAGGGAGGGATGCCATCCAAAGGGATCTGAACTAGCTTTTGAAGTGGGTCCATGAGAAACTGAAGATGTTCAGCAAGTCCAAGTGCAAGGCGTTACACCTGTCTCAGGGCAATCGCAGACATGAGGACAGACTGGAAGAAGAACGCATTGAGAGCAGCCCTGCAGAGAAGATTCTTGTTGTCGTGGACATGAACTGTTCAACATGAGCCATCAGTGCGAGCTTGCATCCCAGAAGGCCAACTGCATCCCGGGATTCATCAAAGGATGAGTGGCTAGAAGGTCGAGGGAGGTGATTGTTCCCCTCTACTCTGCTATTGTGAGGCCCCACTTGGAGTACTGAATCCAGGTTTGGCGCCCCAGCACAAGAAGGATGTTGATCTGTTAAAACAGGTCCAGAGGAGGGCCACAAAGATAATCAAGGAGCTGGAGCACCCCTCCTATGAAGGAAGGCTGAGAGAGTTGGGTTGGTTTAGCCTGCAGAAGAAAAGGCTTTAGGGTGAATTCATTGCCTACAAACCACCTGTCTGAGCTGGAGCAAAAGCCCAGTGCAGGGAACGGTGGTTACGAGGGGCTGTCTGTGATGATTGCGTCTTCTCAGTAATTAAAGGGGGCATAATAAAAGATGGAGAACAACTCTTTGCTCAATCAAATAATGACAGGACAAGGGGGAATGGTTTTAAACTAAAAGAGCAGAGATTTTGATTAGAAGTTAGAAGGAAATTCTTCACTCAGAGGGCGGTGAGGCACTGTAAGAGGTTGCCCACAGAACTTCTGGATGCCCCATCCTTGGAGGTCTACAAAGCCTGGGTGGATGGGGCCCTGGCAAACTTGATCTAGTGGGTGGCATACTTGCCCATGGCGGGGGGGTTGCAACTAGATGATCTTTGAGGTCTCTTCTGAACCAGGCAGTTCTATGTTTCTATGATTCTAAGACAGGCAGTTTATTCCTTCTGAAAAACACTCATTCATCACTTTCCACACCGCATCTTTCAGCTCCTGGTTCCTCATGCTGTAGATGAGGGGGTTCACTGTTGGACTCACCACCGAATACAGAACTGCCAGCAAAAGATTCAGGGAGGAGGAGGACATGGAGGGGGGCTTCAGGTAGGCAAATATGGCAGTGCTGGTGAAAAGGGAGACTACGGCCAGGTGAGGGAGGCACGTGGAAAAAGCTTTATGTCGGCCCTGCTGTGAGGGGATCCTCAGCACAACCCTGAAGATCTGCATATAGGACAGCACAAGGAAAACAAAACACACAAATAATAAAGAGGCACTAACCACAATAAGCCTAGCCTCTTTGATATAGGCATCAGTGCAGGAGAGCTTGAGGATCTGGGGAATTTCACAGAAGAACTGGTCCAGGGCATTGCCTTGGCAGAGGGGAAGGGAAAAGGTATTGGCAGTGTGCAGCACAGCATAGAGAAAAGTACTGCCATAGGCAGCTGCTGCCATGTTGACACAAGCTCTGCTGTCCATTATTGTCCTGTAGTGCAGGGGTTTGCAGATGGCAATGTAGCGATCATAAGCCATGATGGTGAGAAGATAAAACTCTGCTGTGACAAATGTGACAAACATAAAGACCTGGGTAGCACAACCGAAGAAGGAAATGGCCCTGGTGTCCCACAGGGAATTGGCCATAGCTTTGGGAACAGTGGTGGAGATGGAGCCCAGGTCGATGAGGGCGAGGTTGAGGAGGAAGAAGTACATGGGGGTGTGGAGGTGGTGGTCGCAGGCTATGGCTGTGAGGATGAGGCCGTTGCCCAGGAGGGCAGCCAGGTAGATGCCCAGGAAGAGCGCGAAGTGCAGGAGCTGCAGCTCACGTGTGTCTGCAAGTGGCAGGAGGAGGAACTCTGTGGGGAAGCTGCTGTTGGACATTTGCTGCTTC
This sequence comes from Aythya marila, assembly GCF_965140915.1. Lineage (NCBI taxonomy): Eukaryota > Metazoa > Chordata > Aves > Anseriformes > Anatidae > Aythya > Aythya marila. The sequence goes on from NW_028137768.1 coordinate 723,054, forward strand.
TGGGCATAGCAGCCTATTTATGGAGGAATTTAAAGAGGCAAGTTAGAGAGAGTTTTCTGAGCAAAACCTAAAGCATATCTCATTGAAACATCCTCAACAAGACACACTGCCTTTTCCAGGGAAGAATACATGCTTCTGCCTGGAGCTTTTGATTTGGTTGCCTAAGAATGCCTGAGAGATCAGGTTAGTCAACTTTGCTCTCTGGAAGGGCCAGTACTGCCCTGTAGGTACATGATAAAGACCACCAGGGACTGGTGGTAGTCTCTGAGACAGGTACCTGCCCCAGGTAGCAGGCTCTGGGAAGCAGACAGACTCCCCCCTACTCTTCTGGGTGGCCTCCTTCCTCCCACAGCTTCTCCCCGCAGTGTCCTGGGCAGCTCCCCAGGCAGGCTGAGTGCTGAGCCTGGCAGGCAGCAGAGGCCCTGCCCCAGCACACAGCCCCTGGGGCACAGCAGGGACCCTGCTCTGCACCACAGCCCTGGCCAGTCCTGCCTGCACAGCCCGCAGCCAGCCCCTCTAGAAGGAGCCGTCACGTCCTGTCCCTCTGACAGCTTTGTAAGGTAATCCCTGCTCTGGAATTTGTCATTTTCCTCTTATTCAAAAAAAACTCCTCCTGAGTCCTGAGTCCTCCTGAAAGCTCCCATAGGCTGTGGGTTTTTCCAGCAAATCTGCAGATGGCACCAGGAACAACAGCTGCATTGCCCTGTAGCCAGAGACTTACCCTGTTCAGGGTTGTGAAGATTTCTCCCGCAGTGAGCTCTCAGCATCCCCCCTCCACACTGCCTTTAACATCTCCCTCCCTTCTCTCACTGCCCTTGTCCCCTGCAGGCAGTACCCCCAGCCCTGCTGCTGTGCTGTGCAGAGGAGCTGCTCCTGGGCAGAGCTGTCTCTCTGCAGTGCTGCCCGCTTGCCAGGAGCTCCCTTTCGGTCCAGGAGCCCAGCCCAGCTCATCAGCACAGGGAGCTCTTGACAAGTCCCTGGGCCTCCAGGGAAATCAACTTTGAATCACACTCAAGCAGTCTTTTGGGATACAACCACTGCTCTAAAGTTTTGATCGGGACTTATTTCCAGTGCTGTCTTTGCTCCTAATTCCATAGAAGATGTTGGCAGGAGAATCATCTATTCTTGTCCCATTATGTGACCAGACACCCTCAACGTGAAAGGCAGGGTGAATACCACCTCTTCCAAGCACTTGGAGATATTGGTGGGATGCTGTGGAGTGTGTGTGGGGGAAGAGATGACACAACTTTTCCACAGAAACTCAAATCTCTCTGTCTACATATGCTACAAAACCACTTGTCAGCCCACAGAGTCAAGAAACATACAATGCTTTGGGTTAAAGGGACCCCAAAGACCTTCAAGTTCCAGTCCCCCCTGCCATGGGCAGGAACAAATCCTACTAGTGTTGCTCAAGGTCCCATCCATCCTGGCCCTGGACACTATCAGGGAGGGGGCATCCAACACTTCTCTCAGCAACCTGTTCCAGTCCCTCACCAACGTCCCAGTGAAGATTTTCTTCTTTAGATTTAATGTAAATGTACTGTCTTGTAGTTTAAAGGGATTGCCCCTTTCCTAGAGCTACAATCCCTGATAAAGATTCTATCCCTATCTTTCTCCTATTTTTCTCCCCCGGTTCTGTTAAGGAGGGTCAGGAAGACAGTGGCTGCGTTGTGCTTCGCTAACAGCTGGGGATAAACCACAAAACATCTGAGGACACAAACCTGACTGACAATTGATAAAGGAGGCAGTGAGGGAACCAGACATGGTCAATCACACTGACTGAAGATAGCACGGGAGAGAGAGAAAATATTTATTCCAGTGAGATTATCTGATCAGGGATTTGTTGGTATGGAAACCAATAGAAAAGGGGGAATGCTGGTTAAAGGGTATGAGAAGAGGCTGAAGACACTTGGGTTGTCTAGTCTGGAGAAAAGAAGGCTGAGGGGTGACCTCATTGTCCTCAACATCTTCCTGAGTGGGGGAAGTGGTGAGGGAGGTGATGAGCTTTTCTCCTTGGTAACTGACCACAGAAGGTATGGGAATGGCACAAAGCTGCACAAGAGGACGTTCAGATGGGACATCAGGAAAAAATTTTGTACTGTGAGGGTGGTTAAATGTGGAACAGGCTCCCTAGAGACCTGGCTGATGTCCCATGCCTGTCAGTGTTCAAGAGGTGTTTGGAAATTGCCAGAAATTAATCATGGATTTTTTTTTTCCTGTATATATGCCCATAGCTATGTATATTTATATTCATAACTCTGAATATTACTATAGAATCATAGACTATCCGAAGTTAAAAGGGACACATAATGATCATTGAGTCCAACTCCTAGCTCCACATGGGTCTACCCAAATGTTTTTATAAACAATGTGGATGTAGGACTAGAAGGTGTTTTGAGCTAATTTGCTGATGATACTAAACTTGGAGGAGTTGTTGACTCCATTGAAGGTGGAAAAGCCTTGCAGAGATAGATTGGAGAGCTGGGCAATCACCAACTGCATGAAGTTTTAAAAGAGCAAGTGCTGGGTCCTTTAGCTGGGATGGGGCAACCCTGGCTATGCTTTCAGACTGGGGGACGAGACGCCGGAGATCAGCCCCACAGAGAGATATCTGGGGGTTGTGGTTGACAGCAAGCTGAATATGAGCCAGTAGTGTGCCCTGGCAGGCAGGAGAACCAACTGTATCCTGGGGTGCATCAAGCATGGCTTTGCTAGTTGGTTGAGGGAAGTGACTGTCCTGCTTTACTCTGCGCTGATGTGGCCTCTCCTTGAGTACTGTGTGTGTTCTGGGCACCACAGTACAAAAAGGACATGAAACTATAGAAGAGTGTCCAGAGGAGGGCAACGAAGATGGTGAAGGGCCTAGAGGGGAAGATGTATGAGGAGCGGAAGAGGTCACTTGGACTGTTCAGCCTGGGAAAGAAGAGGCTGACGGGAGACCCCATTGTAGTCTACAGCTTCCTCACGAGGGGGAGTGGAGGGGCAGGTGCTGATCTATTCTTTTTAGTGAGCAGCAGGACCCGGCACTTGGTCTTCTTAAACTTCATGCAGTTGGTGATCACCCATCTCCCTAATCTGTCCAGATCTCTCTGCAAGGCATTTTCACCCTCAACAGAGTCAACAACTCCTCCAAGTTTAGTATCATAATCAAATTAGCTATAAACACCTTCTAGTCCTACATCCAAGTTGTTTATACAAACATTTAATTGAACTGGCCCTAAAACGAAGCCTTGAGGGACCCCACTGGTGACTGGCTGCCAACCTGATGCGGAGCCATTTACCACAACCCTTTGAGTGCTACCCGTCAGCCAGTTATTCACCCAAGGTATGATATTTTTGTCCAGCTATATGCTGGACATTTTGTCCAGTAGGATCATATGTGAAACTGTGACAAAAGCTTTACTGAAATCCAAAAAGATCACATCAGCTGATTTCCCTTGATCAATTAGCTGGGTGATCTTATCATAAAAGGAAATCAATTTTGTCAAACAGGACCTACCTCTCATGAACCCATGTTGACTGGGACCAATGACTGCATTGTCCCCCAAGCACACTTCATTAGCTACCAGAACAATCTTCTCCATACTTTTACCAGGCACTGACATGAGACTAACAGGCCTGTAGTTACCAGGGTCTTCTTTCTTGTCCTTCTTGAAACTGGCACGACATTTGCCAACTGGGACCTCTCCACATTCCCACGACTCTTATAATAATTGAGAGAGGCCCTGTGATAATGTCAGCCAGCTCTCTGAGCACTCTGGGATGAATCCCATCCGGACCCATTGTCGTGGTTTAACCCGGCCAGCAGCTAAACACCACACAGCCATTCGCTCACCTTCCCCCTTCCCTCTCTGGGATGGGGGAGAGAAACGGAAAGTGAAGCCCATAAGTTGAGATAAAGACAGTTTAATAAGACAATAATAATAATAATAATAATAATAATAATAATAATAATAATAATAATAACAATGATGATAATAGTACTACTACTAATAATGTGTACAAACAAGTGATGCACAATGCACCTGCTCACCACCTGCTGACCAATGCCCAGCCTAACCCCGAGCAGTCCGGCCCCCTCCCCCGGCTAGCCACCCCTATATATTGTTTAGCATGACGTCAGATGGTATGGCATACCCCTTTGGCTAGTTTGGGTCACCTGTCCTGGATCTGTCCCCTCCCAGCTCTTGCTGCACCCCCAGCCTGCCCATTGGCAGGACAGAGCAAGAAGCTGAGACGTCCTTGGCTTAGTATAAGCACTGCTCTGCAACAATTAAAACATCGGGGTGTTATCAGCACTCTTCTCATCCTAAGCCAAAACATAGCATTCCACCAGCTACTAGGAGGAAAATTAACTCTGTCCTAACTGAAACCAGGACACCCATGGACTTGAATGGATCCAGGTGTAGCAGCAAATCACACACACTTTGAGGGTCACTTGGGCATTTATCATTCCCACTGTCACGGTTCTCCAGCTCAGGGCACCCAGGGTCCTGAAGCCCATCCTCGGCATTGAAGACGGAGGCAAAGAAGGCATTAAACATCTTTGCTTTTCCTATGTCCTTGTCTGTGAGGTGACCTTCCCCATCAAGTAGAGGATCTATATTTTCTCTGGTCCTCCTTTTTCTATTCATATATTTAAAAGAAAACTTTTTATTGTCACCCACAGATGTGGCCAGCTTCAACTCTAATTGGGCTTTGGCCACAGGAATCTTCTCCCTACAAACGCAAACAGCATCCCTGTAGTCCTTCCACTTTGCCTGACCTTGCTTCCAACAGCCATACACTTTCTTTTCATCCCTCTGCTCCAGAATAAGATCCCTGGTCAGCCAAGCTGGCCTGCTTCCCCACCTTCTTGACTACCTATGTTTTTAGGATGCAGTGTTTAAAGACTGACCAGCACTGATGGATGCCGACACCTTCAAAAGCAGTTTCCCAGGGGACCTTGCTAACTAGTCCTCTGAGCAGCCTGAAGTCTGCTCTCCCCATATCCAGGGCTGAAGTTTTGGTAGCAGTTTTCCTCCTGTCACAAAAATTTTATGCTCAACCACTTCATGGTCACTATGACCAAGACAGCCACCAATTTCCACAGCCCCCACAAAACTCTCTGTATACTCCAGCAACAGATCTAGGAGGGCACCTTTCCTAGTTGTCTCCCTTAACACTTGCACCAAGAAGTTATCATCGCGGTGCTTTAGGAACCTCCTGGACCTGCTTGTGTCAGCCTTGTGATATTCCCACTTGACATCTGACAAGGTTTTGCACTCCATCACTTAGCTTATCACCGGCGGGCCTTATTTTATCCCTTTCCCCCTTCAACTCTAGTTTAAAGTCCTGTCTATCAGCTCCACTAACTCCTGGGCAAAAATCCTTCTCCCCCTCTGAGAGGGGCGCATCCCATCTGGTGCCAGTAGGCCCAGTGTCGCATAGACCTTCCCATGATAGAATCATAGAATCATAGAATCATAGAATATCCTGAGTTGGAAGGGACCCTTAAGGATCATCAAGTCCAACTCTTGACACCGCACATGTCTACCCAAAAGTTCAGACCATGTGACTAAGTGCACAGTCCAATCTCTTCTTAAATTCAGACAGGCTCGGTGCAGTGACCACTTCCCTGGGGAGCCTGTTCCAGTGTGCAACCACCCTCTTGGTGAAGAACCTCTTCCTGCTGTCCTTTCTGGCTCCTGGTGGCTCCCGAGTGGCCTCAGTGCAGGAAAAAGCCTTGCCTGCCTCAATGCCCTCTCTGCTACAGAACACATCTGCCCTGGAACCAATCTCCTTATTTGTGATCACAAGTTTGTGATTTCTTTATTCTGGAATGCCTGGTAGAGTTTCTGGGAAGTTTTCAGTAGTATTCTTGTACCAGCTGTACTCCAGGTTCCCTTGGGGAAGAACATGGTTTTGAGAATTACCCCACTCACTGGGTAACCTTGAGAAGCAGGGATTACAAACACCATAAAGGCCTCAAAACACAGGATTGTCATACACTCTGACTGCACAGTCCAGCCCCTTCTCCCCTGAGTCAGAAGGGACCTCTAGAGGTGTCCACTACCATCATCTTCTCTGAGCAGTGATAGCTTTACAGGTAGACGACATTAGCTCTCAGCATCCCCCCCTCCACTCTGCCTTTAACATCTCCCTTCCTTCTCTCAGCCACCCTTGTCCCTTGTCCCCTGCAGGCAGTGCCCCCAACCCTGCTGCGCTGTGCAGAGGAGCTGCTCCTGGGCAGAGCTGTCTCTCTGCAGTGCTGCCCGCTTGCCAGGAGCTCCCCTTGGTCCCAGGAGCCCGGCCCAGCTTAGCAGCATAGGGAGCTCTTGACACGAGGGAACTCCAGGGAAATGATTTTGAATCAGGCTGAAGCAATCCCTGATGTTCCCTCTCTGAGCTGGGGAGAGACACTTACTTCCAGTAGTGTCATTTCTCCTACTGGAAGAAGATTCATCAAAGAATCACCTTGTCTTCTTCCACTTTTAGGCAGGACACCCAGAATGTGATTGGCAGGGATCACATTTTCCCATGCTGAGGGAAGTGATCACAGGGAGTCAATTGATGCATCTCATTCTGAGTTTGATGTCCTAGGCCTGTAATGGGGCCCAGAACCTTCCTTATCAGCCACAAACCCACACAATTTGGGATTTCTTTCACCTCTGCTCAGATATGTAAAAAATAATATAGGCTAAATTCCCACAGTAATTACAGGAGATAGAGAAGAGCAGTGAGTTGTTCAAATGTAAACACCATTTGACATTTGAGGTGCACAAAGATGTCTGTCTTAGCGGTAATCCTTTAAGTTAGGACTTCAGAGACTGGGAATGTAGGTATTAGAGTTTTGTCAGTGCAGACTGCCTAAAAATGTGGCCTCCCTTTGTGCCTTGTCACTCACCTGGGAGCTGTCCCTTGTCATTTAGCTAAATAATATAAACCTCCCCTTTAACATCTCTCTCTCCTCCCCAAAATTGGGAGTAGATTAATGGAGAAGTGGCAATTTAGAGACAGTACTTTCTAAAAGGTGTTTGAGAGCTTAGGCACATGAGTGGACTGCCCTACATCTAGTAAATTAGGAAGCTCTATCAATTGCCTTGAGGGTAGAGGGGCCTTACAGAGACATCTTGATAGATTAGAACATTGGTCAGTCGCCTACAATATACAATTCAATAAGAACTAATGACAGATTCTGTACATCAGACCATGTATTCCTGAATGTACATATAGACTGAGGGACAAGTGGATGGAGCATAACTCTGAAAAAAAGGGATCTGGGGGCTGTGGTTCATGGTAAGCTCAGGATAAGTTAACAATGTTCCCTGCATGGACCATGGTGGAGTTGATCCTGCGGGAGGGCAGCATAGCTCTTCAGGAGAGCCATCTTTGGCCCCTTCAATATCTGCTTGGAAGAGTCCTTTGGAGTAAGGCCCTGTATTGAAGAGCAGTCCAAGAAAGGTGGTTAATATTCCAGGACCACCCCCTCCAACATCAAGGGCAGTCCAACCCAAGAAAAACAAACTCAGGTAAAAACAGCAAGAGGCCTGCATGGATGAACCAGAAGCTTCTCACCAAACTCCAGCGCAGAAAAGAAGCATAGACAAGGTGGAAACAAGAACAGATACCCTGAGAGGAATACAGAGGCCTTGTGGGAGCATGTAAGGAAGCATGTAAGCATATCGGAAAACTAAAGCACAACTCCAGTGGAATTAGGACAAGGATGTCTAAGGCAGTAAAGAGAGCTTCTAGAAGTACACAGGTGACAAAAGAAAGGTCCTAGAATATGTGGACCCACTGCTGAATGAGGCCCAGGATCTGTTGATACAGGACAGGGAAAAGACAAGAGGTGTTGAATTCCTTTTTCACGTCAGTCAGTACTGGCAAGACTGCCCTTCAGGAATCCCTAGTCACGAAGAATGGGGAGAGTCTGGAAGGAAGATGTACACTTGGTGGGAGTGGATCAGGTCAGGGCATACTTGACCAAATGGGATACACATATCTATGGGACCTGACGGGATTCACCCATGACAGCAGAGAGAGCTCCCTGATGTCCTTGCGAGGCCACTCTTGGTCATCTTGGATCATTCCTGGTGAGTAGCAGAATGTCCATCCTAGCTCCAAGAAGTATTACTTGCAAAGGCAAATGCCATGTTTCCTAACATTCTCCACACCATCAGTAAAACAAACAAAAAAAAAATTAGTGTTGTTTAAATAGCTCAATAAATGCATATCTTTTTATTTATGTCTCAGACTTTTTTTTTTTTTTTTCCAGACTCATTTAGCCTCAACTTTGCCTTCCAAACAAAGACTTTTGTAGCCTCTTCCGTCTTCTAAGACTCGGTCACATGTTAAAGGAAAGATGAAAACAAAACACTCTTCCAGACAGCTGTTGCACTGGGGTTCTCCACGGATAAGGTGTGTTAGTGCAGAGGGTAAATGTTTATGAGAGTGTTTAGAAACAGTCATGGAGAGTGTCTACAAAGCATCAAGGGTTTCTGTTTCTCATACTGTACCCCATGCCATGTAGGTTGGAATTGTGCAGGACATTGTGATGGGACACAGCCAGGAGAGCTAACCCAAAGTGTTCAAACTGATGTTCTTCACCATCCAGCAACCCCCTGCAGCCTACCACCTGACTACCAAAAGCATGCCGTGCACACCAAATACACCTGTGAAGAGCAGCTGAGAGAGATGGGATTACCTTGAAGAAAAGAAGACTCCAGGAGATATTATTGTGGTCTTCCAATACATAAATGGGGCCTACCCACATGTGTAGTGACTAGACTAGACTAGACTAGACTAGAACAGAGTAGTTTAGTTGGAAGAGACCTTCAAAGATCATCTAGTCCAACTACCTGACCTCTTCAGAGCTAAACAAAAGTTACAGCATGTCAATGAGGGCAATGTCCAAATGCTTCTTGAACATTGACAGGCCTAGAACTGCAAGCAGGTCTCAAGGAATCCTATTCCAGTGTTTGACCACCCTCACAGTACAGAAATTTTTCCTACTCTCCAGTCTGGACCTCCCCTGGTGCATCTATGTGCCATTCCCACACTTTCTCTGATCAGTTCCCAGTGAGAAGAGGTCATCAGCTCCCTCTCCACTTGCCCTCCTAAGACAGTGGCTGAAAGCAATGAGGTCGCTCCTCAGCCTTCTTTTCTCCAGACTAGACAAGCCAAGTTTCTTCAGCCTCTCGTCATTGGACATTCCCTTTTACTAGTATTCCCTGTTTTCCCTTGGTTTCCCAACTGACAAGATTCCTGGTCAGATAACCTCGCTGGAAGAAGCGTTTTCTCTCTCTCCCATGCTCTCACCAGTCAGTGTGACTGACCAGGTCTGGCTGCCTTCACTGCCTCCTTTATCACTTGTTGGTTAGGTTTGTGCCCCAGATGTGTTGTGCTTTATCCCCAGGAGGTAGCCAAGCACCACACAGCCACTCTCTCCCTCCTCTCTCTTAACAGAACAGGGAGAGAAAGATTGGAGAAATATCTGGAGAAACTCTATCAGGGAGTGTAATGATAGGACAAGGGGCAGTGCTTTTAAGCTAGAAAAGAGTAGATTTAGATCAGATATAAAGAAGAAACTCTTCACGCAGTGGGTGGTGAGACACTGGAAGAGGTTGCCCAGAGAAGTGGTGGATGCCTCTCTCCTGGTAGAGTCCAATGTCAGGTTGGATGAAACCTGGAGCAAACTGGTCTAGAGGGAAGTGACTCTGCCCATTTAAGAGTGACTGGAACTAGACCTTAAGGTCCCTTCCAACCCCAAACATTCTATGATTCCGTGAGCTTGCTGGCCAACAATTGGTTGTGTAGTCTGTGTAGACAGAGGGATTTCATTTGCTGTGAAAAAGATTCCTTCTCCTCAATGTTAACAAGTGCTTGGAAGAAACAGAATACAGCTCTCAGTCAATTTGTGGGTGTCCTAACTAATAAAAGGTCAGGAAAAATGATTCCCATAATGAACTCTTATTTTGATTTAGGAGAAAAAATATAACTGGAAGTAGGTGTCTCTCTCTAGCTGACAGAAGGAAGAGCAGTGATTACATCAGTTTGATTCAAAGTTTTTTTCCCCTGGAGGCCCAGGGACTTGTCAAGAGCTCCCTGTGCTGCTGAGCTGGGACAGGCTCCTGGGCCCAAGGGGAGCTCCTGGCAAGCGGGCAGTGCTGCAGAGAGACAGCTCTGCCCAGGAGCAGCTCCTCTGCACAGCACAGCAGGGCTGGGGGCACTGCCTGCAGGGGACAAGGGCAGTGAGAGAAGGGAGGGAGATGTTAAAGGCAGTGTGAAGGGGGGAAGCTGAGAGCTCACTGCAGGAGAAATCTTCACAGCCCTGAACAGGGTAAGTCTCTGGCTGCAGGGCAATGCAGCTGTTGTTCCTGGTGCCATCTGCAGATTTGCTGGCAAATCCCACAGTTTATGGGATCTTTCTGGAGGACACTTAAGAGTTCCTAAGATAGGAGAAGAACAAGGTCCAGAGCAGGGACTACCTGCCAAAGCTGTCAGAGGGACAGGACATGAGGGTTCCTTCTTTAAGGGCCAGCTGCAGGCTGTGCAGCCAGAGTACAGGCAGGGGTGGCCAGGGCTGTGGTGCAGAGCAGGGTCCCTGCTGTGCCCCAGGGGCTGTGTGCCAGGGCAGGGTCTCTGCCGCCTGCTAGGCTCAGCACTCAGCCTGCCCAGGGAACTGCCCAGGGCACTGCTGGGAGAAGCTGTGGGTGGACGGAGCCCCCTGAAACAGGCAGGACAGGCAGGGTCCTGCTGGTGCCCAGAGGCTGCTGCCTGGGGCAGGCTGCTAAGAGGTCCACAGCACCCCCAGGCCATCTTTGGGGGAGATTCTTGATGGGGAGCACCAGCGCCTGCACTATCTAAACGAAAGGCACTCTCAGGAGTCTATGCTTCTGTTTTGCTGCCATGAAGGACAGTAAGGAGAATTGTAATGGATCAGTCCCTGATATTCTTTACTATATACAGCAGGGTAGTACTGACACTTCCGAAGCCCACAGAGGACACAGAGGATTAACCTGATAATTATTGTATCCCTATGGAAAAATAAAATAAAAATAAAAACTAAATATTTTACAAGACATAGCATGTATTCTTCACAGGGAAAAGACTGTGATTCTTGCTGAGAAGGTTTCAGGGAAATTTGGTTTAGGTTTTGCTCGGAAAACACTATCTAAAATTCCTCTTTAAATTTCTCAATGGACAGACTAATACACCCAAAGCCAGCAAATGTCCAACAGGAGCTTCCCCACAGAGTTCCTCCTCCTGCCATTCGCAGACACACGCAAGCTGCAGCTCCTGCACTTCGCGCTCTTCCTGGGCATCTACCTGGCTGCCCTCCTGGGCAACGGCCTCATCCTCACCGCTGTAGCCTGCGACCACCGCCTCCACACCCCCATGTACTTCTTCCTCCTCAACCTCGCCCTCCTCGACCTGGGGTCCATCTCCACCACTGTTCCCAAAGCCGTGGCCAATTCCCTGTGGGACACCAGGACCATCTCCTATTCAGGATGCGTTGCCCAAGTCTTTTTTCTCTTCTTCTTGCTTGGAGCAGAATATTCCCTTCTCACCGTCATGGCCTATGACCGCTACGTTGCCATCTGCAAACCCCTGCACTATGGGACCTTTATGAGCAGTAGAGCTTGTATGAAAACAGCAGCAGCTGCCTGGGGTGGAAGTTTTTTCTATTCCCTGCTGCACACGGCCAATACATTTTCCATACCACTCTGCCAAGGCAATGCCCTGGACCAGTTCGTCTGTGAAGTCCCCCAGATCCTCAGGCTCTCTTGCTCGGATGCCTACCTCAGGGAACTTTGGGTCATTGCAGTTAGTCTTTGTTTAGCTTTGGGGTGTTTTGTTCTCATTGTGCTGTCCTATGTGCAAATCTTCAGGGCTGTGCTGAGGATGCCCTCTGAGCAGGGCCAGCACAAAGCCTTTTCCACGTGCCTCCCTCACCTGGCTGTGGTCTCCCTGTTCATCAGCACTGGCACAGTTGCCTACCTGAGACCCCACTCCATCTCCTCCTCATCCCTGGATCAGGTGGTGGCAGTCCTGTACTCGGTGGTGCCTCCAACGCTGAATCCCTTCATCTACAGCATGAGGAACCAGGAGCTGAAGGATTCCCTGAAAAAACTGATTCTGTTGGCGGTACTTCAGCAGGACTAAGCCACCCATATTTATGCACATTTTTTGTTGTTGTTGCAGTTTGTTTGTTTGTTTTCTTGTGCTTTGGACATTTTTCTCTGACTACCCTGTTTGGGCATGAATGTCTGGATTTGTCTCACTCCTCCAGAGGCACAAGCCCAGTCCCTCTGTCCCAGAAGCCATCTTTAAATGTATTTATGTCAGAGCTGTACTCCTTTTCCACCTCTCTGTAATAAAAGGGGATGTCTTCAGTGCTGTGTCTGAAGTTCGAGACTTTTTTCCATTTGATGGAGTCAAGAATACGCTCAAGAAATTGCACCCTAACAGGGCCTGCTGTTAACCTTGTGTTCTCCATGTGCGGCTGAGATCATCGGGTGATTTTATAGGGAATTTTGGGATGGATTCAGCTCTCACCTGTGGGTGCCCAGAGCCACTGGAGATGGGACTGGTCAGGACATATCTGCTCAGGGGTGTCCAGCATGTGACAGGACTCGTGTCAGATGCTGATGTCTGAACCCAGGAGAGCACAGGGATTATTCACAGACAGCCCGTTTCTAGGGGTGGGCAGCAAATGCAGCTTCAGATCGTCACCCAAAGGGCTAAGTGGAAAACTACCTGGGCTAATTAGGGCTCTGTAGTCCAATGAGAGGCAGCAGAGACACAGAGGTTGCAGGGAAGGGAGCCTGAGGAATGACTCACGTCCCCTTCAATGAAGAACCATACCTGGGATCTAAGGACATGGTCTGAGCCACTTGAAAGTCCCTGTGGTTGCCCTGAACTCCTACAACAGCCACAGATCGCACGGATGTCCCTGGAGAAGGGGCTGCAGGTGGTCAGGTTGTGTTGCTTCCCACAACCGTGCTGTTCCTCTGGGTGGTGGCAAGTTTTCCAACGGGATCAAAGAAGGTAAAGCAAAGTGACAGCAAGCAGGCTCAGCAGGTCCTCGGCACCCCAGCACAGAGCCACAGTCCCATAACCTCCGGCAGGAAAAAAATTTGTTCCCCTCCTCCAGAGGGAAACAAAACCCGTCTGGGCTTTCCTTGCTTCTTAGACAATTTCCAGCAGCTCGCGCAAGAAGTCAGTGCTGATGAGAGGTCTGCGACTCAAAGGTGCTTTAGCCTGACCCAGGAAAGAAGCTCCTGTGAGGAGGTGACATGCTTTGACCCGCTGAAAATGCCTTCATGAGCTGGTACCCAGGAGGAAATGGGCCAGGAAGGGCAGGAGCGGGAGGGAATGGGATCACACAGGCACAACCCCATCCTGCTGGCTGCAGTGCTGGGCGTAGACTCAGCAAGAGAGGCAGGCTACTTGGCTCTTCCCCCTAAAATCCCTAAAGCCCTAACCCTAAAATCCCTTCCAACCCTAACCCTAAAAACCCTAAAGCCCTAACCCTAAAAACCCTTCCAACCCTAACCCTAAAATCCCTTACAACCCTAACCCTAAAAACCCTAAAGCCCTAACCCTAAAAACCCTTCCAACCCTAACCCTAAAATCCCTTACAATCCTAACCCTAAAAATCCTAAAGCCCTAACCCTAAAAGCCCTTACAACCCTTACAACAAGAGGCTCTGCTCCGTGGGCTCCAGGAACCAAACTAGCATGGTGTCCCACAGAAAAATTCTCAGTAAAGCTGTTTGTCATTACAGAATCACCCAATAATTAGGACTGGAAGAGTCCAGTCCAAGCCCTTCAAGCATCATTAGCAGGAGCAGGATTTCCAGGACTGCATCTATACATGCTTTGAGTATCTCCAAGGAAAGAGACTCCGAAACCTCTGTGGGTGGCCAGTTTCAGTGGTCTGTACTGGTGCTTGGGGTTATTCCTCTGCAGGGCAGGACCCTGCACGTCCCCTTGTTGACCTTCATGAGGTTCCCCTTCACCCAACCCTCCAGCCTGTTGAGGTTCCTCTGAATGGCAGCACGGACCTCTGGGGTATCGGCCACTCCTCCCAGCTTGATGTCATCCAAAAACTTGCTGAGGGTGCCCCCCGTTCCATCACCCAGGTCTCTGATGAATAAATTAACACTGGACCCAGTACTGGCCCCTGGGGAACACCAAGGTGCCACCCAAGAATTTGAACGGAAAAATCACGGAGAAAGACTCTGGACTCCGAAAACTAGATTGGTTAAAAGGGCCAGTATGGATTGGAACTATGTCAGGGTGGAGTTATCATACAAATGATAAAATATACTGAATAAAAATAAAAATAAATCATAAAAAGAAGGAACCAAATGTAACAGCGGTCCCTCCCAGGAGGCACGCAGCTCGAGCTGTCCATCGTATGAATTGCTAATAAATAAAGACGAAGGAGAGTCAATCCGATCTACTGAAAAGGCAATTCCCAAAAAAAAATACTGGAGGGGGCAGAAGCGTAAGTCCTTCAACACAAGGTGGCAGCAGCGTAATTCCTTCAACTCGAGGTGGCAGCAATGTGGTTCCTTCAACACGAGGTGGCAGCAGCACAACTCCTTCAATACAAGCGGCCGCAGAAAGATTCCTTCAACCGCTGCCCTTGTCTCACTCCAAGAAGGACATGGAGGGGCTGGAGCCCGTCCAAAGAAAGGCAACAAAGTTGGTGAAGGGTCTGGGGAACAGGGCTGCTGAGAGAGCTGGGGTTGTCTAGCTTGGGGAAGAGAAGGCTCAAGACCTTCTTGTACTTTACAACTACCTTAAAGGTTTCCGTGGGGTGAGGATTGGGTTCTTCTCCCAAGCACCAAGTGATAAGACAAGAGGAAATGGCCTCAAGTCGCACCGGGGGAGGTTTAGATTGGTTATTAGGGGAAATTTCGTCACCGAAAGGGTGGTGCAGCATTGGAATGGGCTGCCCAGGGAATCAGTTGAGTCGCCATCCCTGGGGGTCTTCAAGAAACACATAGATGTAGAGTTTAGTGGTAGGTTAAGGGTTGGACCAGGAGATCTTAGAGGTCTTTTCCAACCTCAGTGATTGTATGATTCGGTGCTTCAGCTGCACAGAGCTGTGCTGGGGAGCTGATCGTGATGCGATATGGTATGGAACATCCCTTTGGACACCTGGGGTCAGCTGTCCTGGCTCTGTCCCCAGATCCAGAGCACAGCACCACACCAGCTACTAGGAAGGAAAATAACTCTAACCCAGCCAAAAGCAGGAAATTATCCACCCCTTCTTCCATAACATCTATGTCATGCTCAGGTCTTACTCTTCCCAATACAGTTACTCATCCTCTTCCTCATAAGTTACTCATCCTTTGATATACACACATATCATTCTCTTAATCTATGAGTTGTCCCATGGATTATTCTTGACAGTAGATATCCCATAGATGATTCTGGATCATTTCATGCTGAAACCAGCCCTGGTTCCATCACCGCTGAACGTGTCCAGTTCTGGTCAGCATCACTTTTTAATTAACCCGGGTTATTCTTACCGTCATGCCACTGATGTGACGTAGAGCAATCATAGTGGTGATGACATTCGGTATTATACAGTAATTAACATCAGCTCATTAACTCATGGGCTGTCCCCACCCAACATTAAATCCCTTTGAGGTACACATCGGACCACCCCATTCCTCTGCATCACCCACCAAGGAAAACCATGTTCTTGAGCAAAACCTATCCCAAAAATGGGTTTTCGTTTGCCTGAGGCAGGCACATCCCAGACTCCCTTCCCCAGCATGTTTTTTTACGTGCACTACAAGAACTTTATCCCCTTCTACAGTATGTAACGGGTTTGATTGGGCAGGTCCAGCTCAGTTGGATGATCCCCTCGTGTTGATAAACCAGGTGACCTTTGCCAGCTGTATATCCCAATTTTTGCATGTCCCAGCACCTTCAGTGTAGTCTTTTACAACCCATTGTATCCCTCGATTTTCCCTGGCGATATCAACTCAATACCATGCCCTTTGACCCCAGTGTCGATAAGGTTGTTTTGGAAATGAGCCCCATCATCTGACTCAATTCTTTCCGGGGTGCCTTAACACCGTAAGATCTACTTTATGAGGCCCAGAATAGAATTCCTGGTGAAATGGGGCACGGGACATGTTTCCAGGCACCCGGTGGCTGTTTCCACCACTGTAGGCACATGGTGGGTTTGTGGGAAGGGGATAAAACCAAACAATCCCTGGTTATTATTATTATATATATATAGAACTATATCTCCCTGGAGATATTAGTGGGGTCTGAGTGGGGAAATTGGGGTTCTGGGTGGGAACTGGGAGCTCTGGGGATATTTGGTGGGGAAATGGTGGTCCTAGAAAAGTAATGGGGGGCTTTGGGGTTCCCTGGGTGGGTTCTGGGGTAATTAGAGGAAAGTGAGGGCTAGATCTTGGGGTGGTCCCAGGGGGTTCTGGGGATATTTGGATGGGTCTGAGGGGGGAAATGGGCATTCTGGTGTGGAAAAGTGGGGGTTCTGGGGGAAAAAATGGGGGCCTTGGAGGATGGTGGGGGGAGATGTGGGGGGAAATGAAGGGTCCCAAGGATACTGGGGTGGGAAATGAGGCCCTGATGGGGTCCTGGGGGATGCTTGGGGTGGGGGGAGGGGTTCTGGGGATATTGCGGGAGGAGGTCTGAGGGGGGGGAAATGGGAGATTGGGGGAAATGGAGGGCTCTGGGGAGGCCCTGGGGGGCTCCTGGGGGAGCTCTGGGGTTATTGAGGGAGTCTGAGAGGAATATGGGGTTCTGGGGGGCAAATAGAGGTACTGAAGGGTATTCTGGAAGATTCTTGGGGAGGCTGAGGATAGCGAGGGGTTCCCAGAGGGAAAGTGGGTCATTCTGGGGGGCCCTGGAAATATTAGGAGGGTCTGGGAGAGCCTACGGGTTCCTGGATGCTCCCCTTTCATCCCACCCTTTGCTCAAAAACCTTGTTTTTCCCCCCATTTTGCAGCCAGGCTTTGCCACGGTGGCAAGGAGTCCTTGGGGACACTGAGGACCCCCCCACCCCCCACGTGCTTCCTGAATGTACCTTATCCCCAAAAATGTCCTCCCCAAAATTCACACACACACTCGTGGACGTAGCAAGGGACAAGCAGAACAGGGGGATCCTTGATTTATTGGGACCCCCCCCCCCTTAAAACAGAGGCTTCAATGCCCCAGGGCAGCTTGGGGGAACTGCCTCTCAAGCCCTGCTTTACGGGGGAGAAAAATAGCACTTTTGGGGTCCTTTGGGGTGAGAACAGGCTCTTTGGGGTGAGAAAAGCCATTCTGGGGTCCTTTCAGAGGGAAACCTGGTGGTTTGTGGTGAGAAAAACTGGTTTGGGGTCCTTTTGGAGGGGAAGAGTCCGTCTGGGGTGAGAAAAGCCTTTTTGGGGTCTGTTAGGTACATGAGCTGGTGGTCTGGGGTGAGAAAAGCCCCTTTCAGAACGTTTTAGAGGGGCACGTGGCATTTTGGGGTGAGAAAAGTTGTGTCAGAGTCCATTTGGAGAAGAACATGGCAGTTTAGGGTGAGAAGAGCAATAGTTGTGTCTTTTAAGAGGAACCTGGTGGTTTAGGATGAGGAAAGCCATTTTTAGATCCTTCAGAAGGGGAACAGGCTTTTGGGGATGAGAAAAGCCAGTTTTCAGTTCTTTTTGAGGAGAGCCTGGCCATCTGGGGTAAGAAAAGATATTTTTTTGGTCCTCTAGCACAGCAACAGGGGCTTTGGAGCGAGAAAAGGTCATTTCAGAGGTGAGTCTGGTATTTGGGGCTGAGAAAAGCCACGCGTGGGTCCTTTGGAAGAGGAGCACGGTGTTTTGGCGTGATAAAAATCTTGATGGGCCTGACGGGAGGGGAACCAGCAGGCTGGGATCAGATAAACCTTTTTGGGGTCTGTTTGGAGGGGAACAGTTGGTTTGGGGTGAGAACGGCCCTACTGTGGGCTTCCCTACAGGCAGCTGTTCTCCACCCTATAGCCAGTTCTCCTCCACCCTATGGCCAGGTTCTTCTCCACCCTATGGCTGGTTCTTCTCAACCCTATGGATGATTCTCCACTCTATGATTGGTTCTCCACCCTATGGTTGGTTCTCCACCCTATAGCCGGTTGTTGGCCTCCACCCTATGGATGGTTCTTCTAGACCCTATGGATGGTTCTTCTAGACCCTATGGATGGTTCTTCTCGACCCTATGGACGGTTCTTCTCGACCCTATGGATGGTTCTCCATGATATGGATGATTCTCCACCCTATAGATGGTTCTCCACACTATGGTTGGTTCTCCACCCTATGGTTGGTTGTTGACCTCCACCCCATGGATGGTTCTCCACCCTATGACCAACTCTTGACCCCCCCCCCACCACCAATTGGCGTCCTCCACCCTCCACCTGGTTCTCCCCCACCCTATATCCAGTTGTCCCCCCCACCTACGCCTGCTCCTCTTTCTCCCCGCGCCTCCCCGCCCCCAAGCCTTCCTCCTCCTCCCCCTCGCCCCCTTCTCCCCACCTCAACGCCTTCTTCAGCCGCGCCCAGAAGAGGGGCTGGGCGGGGGGCTCGGGGGGCCAGCGCAGGTAGGTGCGGCGCAGCAGCACCCGCCGCATGCGGTGGTAGGCGGACAGCTCGGCGTCACCCACGTCCTCCAGCAGCACCAGCACCAGGACGTCGCGGCGCTCGTCCAGCAGCCGGTAGCTGGCCAGCTGCACCTCCATGGAGCACCACTCGCTGCGCAGGTAGCTGCGGCTCACCACGCACACCGTCTTCCGGCTGTTGTAGACGGCGTCCACGATGTTGTCGATGATGCTGCGGCCCGGCTGGAAGTCGCGGTGGTGGAGGCAGAGCCGGAAGGAGTCGCGTTCCAGCTCGGGCACCAGCTCCTGGAGCACCCAGCTTTCGTCGGCCGAGTTGTAGGACACGAAGCTGTCGTAGACGTAGCGCTCCTCCTCCCGCCGCCACTGCTGGTTGACCCAGCAGCGCAGCAGGTACCAGTGGTACTTCAGCCGCCAGTAGGCGCGGTGGTAGACCACGGGCACCACCAGCAGAAGCAGCACCACCGGCACCGTCCCGGTGAAGAGGTAGAAGCCCAGGTCCAGGAAGCAGACGCGGGTGTCGAAGCTGTGGACGTAGGCGTGGTGGCGCAAGCCACAGGTGTAGTTGTAGGGGTAGACCACCTGCACGCGGCTGTTGTTCAGCCAGCTCTGCAGCCACGTGTTGTCACATGTGCAGCTCAGCGGGCACTTGCGCAGGTCCAGGTAGCGCAGGGAGGGCAGCCGGCTGGCCACGCTGTAGTTGAAGGTCTTCAGCTCGTTCTTGGCCAGCTTGAGCACCCGCAGCCGGCTGAGGTTGCCGAAGACCTCCAGGGTGAGCGAGTGCAGCCCCACGTTCTCCAGGTCCAGGGTGAGCAGGTTGCCCAGGTTCCTGAAGACGCCGTCGGGCAGATCCTGCATCCCGTTGCTGCTGTCGGCCAGCGTCAGGAACGTCAGCTGGCCCAAATCCTGGAAGACGTCGGCGGGGATGGCCAACAGCTTGTTCTGCGACAGCGAGAGCGACCGCAGCCCCACCAGCCCCTGGAAGAAGCGGTGGGGCAGCACCTTCAGCCCGTAGGGCTGCTGCGCCTGCATCTTCAGGTCGTAGAGGCGGCTGAGGTTGCAGAAGGGGGGCTGCTGCCGCTGCCGCTGCGTGATGTACTGCAGGTTGTTGGCCTGCAGGTCCAGCACGCCCAAGGTGGCCTGCACCGGGGCGAAGACCTCGCTGCGCACCTCCAGCAGCCGGTTGCGGTCCAGGTACAGCTTGCTCAGGACGGGCACCCCCAGCAGCGAGCGGGAGGCCAAGTGGCGCAGGTTGTTGCCCCCCAGGTCCAAGGTCTGGAGGCTGGCCAAGCCCCTGAAGACGCCGGGGAAGAGGACAGAGACGCGGTTGTTGCGCAGGTTGAGGGTGCGCAGGCTGCCGAGGTCGACGAAGGAGCCCTGGTAGAGGTCGGTCAGGAGGTTGTTGTCCAGCCGCAGCTCCGTCAGGTTGCCAAGCCCCCTCAGAGCCTCCCGGTCCAGCCGGGCCAAGCTGTTGATGTTGAGCTTCAAGACCCGCAGGGCCGGGGCGTAGGCGAAGGCCCCGGGCCCGATGGTCAGGATGCGGTTGTAGCGGAAGGAGATGTTGGCCAAGCGCGGCAGCTCCGCCATCCCCCCGCAGGAAGGCAGCCGCTGCAGGAGGTTGTGCTCCACCGTCAAGGCCTCCAGCTCCCTCCGCTGCTCCCCCCGCAGCAAAGGGCCCACGCAGCCCACCCACCGCAGCCGGTTGTAGGACAGGTCCAGCTCCTTCAGCAAGGGGCAGGAGGCCAGCGTGCCGTTCGGCAGCTTCTGCAAGCCGTTGTGCTGCAGCTTCAGCCTCCGCAAGGCCCGGGGGCCCTTCAGCTTCTGGCACACCTTCTCCACCCCGCCTTTCCCCAGCGTCAACCCGGAGAAATCCAGGCTGTGGGGGCGGACGTCGGAGACCTCCAGCAGGCGGAAGACGTCCAAGGGGTTGCCGGAGAGGTGGAGGAGGCTGAGGTTGCGCAGGCGGAGCGGGGCGAAGGCCTCGGCCCGCGCGATGCCGTTGTAGGAGAGGTCGAGGGTCCGCACGTGCCGCAGGGTGGCCGGGCTGGCCCCCAGCAGCCCCCCCAGCGAATTGTTGCACAGATGGAGGTTGACCAACGAGGCCGGCAGCGGCGGGCCCGGCCCCAGCGCCGTCAAGTTGTTGCAGCACAGGTCCAAGGTCCGCAGCCTCCCCAGCCCCTTCACCGCCTCCGCCACCGCCCCCAGCCCCTCCAGCCGCCCTCCCCGCAGCGACAAGCAGCGGAGGTTGACCAAGGGCGCCAAGGCCCCCGGGGACACCGAGCCCAGCGGGTTCCTCCGCAGCCACAGCGACGACAGGTTGCCCAAGCCGGCGAAGACGCCGTCGTCCAAGGCGGCCAAGCGGTTGTAGGACAGGTCGAGGGCCGAGAGCTCCCCGAGGCCGTCGAAGGCGCCGGGGGCGAGGGTCTGCAGGCGGTTGTAGGCCAGGTCGAGGGTGCGGAGGCGAGGCAGGCGGGCGAAGGAGGCCGGCGGCAGGAGGCGCAGGGCGTTGTGCGAGAGGTTGAGGGCGTAGGTGCGGGGCGGGAGGTCGGACACGGCCGGCCCCGGGGACTCCAGGTAGCGTTGGATGCAGCGGAAGAGTCCCGGGTCCCAGGCGGCCTCGATGCAGTTGCGGAAGCCGTAGGGGAGCGCGGGCGGAGGCAGCGTCGCCGTCACCGCCACCGCCACCAGCAGGGCCAGGGGGTGGCGGGCGGGGAGGAGGAGGAGGAGCGGGAGGAAGGAGGAGGAGGAGGAGCGGGAGGGGCGGGGCCTGGGGGGAGATAGGAGGGTTGGGGGCGGGGCCAGTAGGACCCGGTGATGCCCAGGATAACCCAGTGACCCCTCCCAGTAGGACCCAGTGCCACCCAGTATAAACCAGTGCTGCCCAGGATAACCCAGTGACCCCTCCCAGTAGGGCCCAGTGCCACCCAGTATAAACCAGTGCTGCCCAGGATAACCCAGTGACCCCTCCCAGTAGGACCCAGTGCCACCCATTATAATCCAGTGATCAGTTCCAGGATAACCCAGTGGCCCCTCCCATTAAGACCCAGTGCCACCCACTATAATCCAGTGACCCTTCCCAGGATGACCCAGTGATCCCTCCTGGTAGAACCCAGTGATGCCCAGTATAAACCAGTGCTGCCCAGGATAACCCAGTGACCCCTCCCAGTAGGACCCAGTGCCACCCATTATAATCCAGTGATCAGTTCCAGGATAACCCAGTGGCCCCTCCCAGTAAGACCCAGTGCCACCCACTATAATCCAGTGACCCTTCCCAGGATGACCCAGTGATCCCTCCCGGTAGAACCCAGTGATGCCCAGTATAAAACAGTGCTGCCCAGTATAACCCAGTAACCCTTCCTAGGATGACCCAATGCCATCCAGGAAAACCCAGTGATCCCTCCCAGTAGGATCCAGTGCTACCCAGTATAAAACAGTGCTGCTCAGTATAACCCAGTGACCCCTCCCAGTAGGACCCAGTGCCACACAGAAGAACCCAGTGCAACCCAGTATAAGCCAGTGACCCCTCACAGTAGAACCCGCTGCCCTCTCACTACCCTTCTCCCAGCATAACCCAGCACCCTCTCCCAGTATACCCCACTGCCCCCCCAGTATAACCCAGTGCCCCTCTCCCCAAATAACCCACTGCTGTGCAGTATAACCCAGTGCCACCCCTCTGCCCTCCTCCCAGTATAACCCAGTGCTGCTCAATATAATCCATTGCCACCCCTCCCTTTTCCCAGTATTACCCAGTTCCCCCTCCCAGTATACCGCACTGCTTCCCAGTGTATCCCAGTGCCCCACTCCCAAATAACCCAGTGCTGTGCAGTATAACCCAGTATTACCTCCCCTGCCCTCTTCCCAGTATAACCCAGTGCTGCCCAGTATAATCCAGTGCCACCCCACCCCTCTCCCACTATTACCCACTACCCCCTCCCAGTATACCCCACTGCTTCCCAGTATATCCCAGTGCCCCACTCCCAAATAACCCAGTGTTGTGCAGTATAACCCAGTATTACCTCCCCTGCCCTCTTCCCAGTATAACCCAGTGCTGCCCAGTATAATCCAGTGCCACCCCACTGCCTTCCTCCCAGTATAACCCAGTGCTGCCCAGTATAATCCAGTGCCACCCTACCCTTCTCCCACTATTACCCACTATCCCTTCCCAGTATACCCCACTGCTTCCCAGTGTATCCCAGTGCCCCACTCCCAAATAACCCAGTGCTATGCAGTATAACCCAGTGCCACCCCACTGCCCTCCTCCCAGTATAACCCAGTGCCATCCAGTATAACCCAGTGCACCCCCACCTCCCAGTATAACCCAGTGTACAACTGGAAAGGGGCAGGGAGGTGAGGATTTGGGGACAGGGACAGGACAGGACTGCGTGGGCCCCGTTACCCCCTCACCGTGCCATCCCGTCCGCTGGTTCGGTCATCCTCGGCTGCTTTCTCCTTTTTGGGGTGGAAAAAGGAAGTTTTGGTATCACTTCATGTCAACGCTGACGTGGGCGGTGGGGGGCTCCTGTCACACACCATGGGGGGGGGGGGGCGGCGGTGGCACCTGTCCCCAACATCTACGTCAACCGGGTCCCCATGCCCCCAGTGTCCCCAAGTCCCCCCCCCATGTCCCCATATCCCTATCTACCCATGTCCCCCCATGTCCCCAATGTCCCCCCCATGTCCCCAATGTCCCTATGTCCCCCCACACATCCCCCAGCTTCCCCCCCATGTCCCAAATATCCCCCCATGTTCCCATATCCCTGCCTACCCATGTCCCCCCCACGTCCCCATATCCCTATGTCCCCCCACGTCTCCCCACATCCTCCCATATCCCCATGTCCCTCCCATGTCCCCATAACCCTATGTCCCCCCACGCCCCCCCCACGTCCCCATATCCCTACATCCCCCCACGTGTCCCCCATGTCTGCCCACATCCCATCCATGTCCCCAATATCCCCCCATGTCCCCATGTTCCTACCTACCCACATCCCCCCCAACGTCCCCCATGTCCCCATATCCCCCCCCATCTCCCCCCCATGTCTCCCCACATCCCCTCCACGTCCCAAATATCCTCCCATGCCCCTCAAGTCCCCCCCTTATCCCTACCTACCCAAATCCCCCCCATGTCCCCAACGTCCCCCCACGTCCCCATATCCCTATCTACCCACATCCCCCCATATTCCCAATGCCCCCCATGTCCCCAGTGTCCCCGTGTCCCCCCACACCCACGTCCCCTCCATGTCCCCATGCCCCCCACCGCTTTCGTGCCCTCTCCCACCAGGTGCTGCTCTCACTTCCCTTTCCCCCCCGCCCTGCACCGTGCGACCCACTGGTTTTGGTTCCTCCTCGGGGGGGGAGGGCACTGGGTAGTGCAGTGCGGGACTGGGTGCAACTGGGTTGTACTGGGAGGGGGGCAGCAGCTGAGGTCGGGTGGTAGAAGGGGAGCGGTGGGCGAGGACAAAGGGAAGGGAAGGCAGAACGAGGTGGGGTGGGTCCCAGGAGGCTCTCAAGGCCTCTAATGAGTTCTGGAGGCCTCTAATGAGCACCAGAAGCCTCTAATGAGTGCTAGAGGCCACTAACGAGCACCAGGGGCCCCTAATAAGTGCTAGAGACCTCTAACAAGCAACGGAGGCCTCTAATGAGTGCTAGAGGGCTCTAACAAGAACTAGAGACCTCTAACGAACTCCAGAGGCCTCTAACGAGCACCAGAGGCCTCTAACCAACTCTAGATGACTCTAACGAGCACTGGAGGCCTCTAATGAACTCCAGAGGCCTCTAATGAGCTCTTGAGGCCTTTGACAAGCACTAGATGTCTCTAACGAGCATCAGAGGCCTCTAATAAGTGCTAGAGGCCTCTAACAAACTCTAGAGGCCTCTAAGGAGCACCAGGGGCCTCTAACGAGTGCTAGACACCTCTAATGAATTCTAGGGGATTCTAATGAGCACAGTTGACTGACCGGGGCCCACAGAACAGTTTGGGTTGGAAGGGACCTCAAAGCCTACCCCGTTCTAAGCCCCCCCACCATGGACAAGGACGTCTCCCATCAAACTAGGTTGCCCAGGGCCCGACCAACCTGGCCTTGAATACACCCAGGGATGGGGCACCCACCACCCCTCTGGGCAACCTGTTCCAGTGCCTCACCACCCTCAGAGTGAAGAATTTTTTTCTGAATATCAAATCTAAATCTCCCTTCTTTTAGTTTAAAACCCCTTTTCCTGTTGCCCTCTTCAGATACTGGAAGGTCTCTACAAGGTCTCACTGGAACCTTCTCTTCTCCAGGCTGAACAACCCCAAATTTCTCAGCTTTTCTTCGCAGAAAAAAAGATTTTTTGAGATGTCCTACCTCCCTCTGATATCGGGGAAGGCCAAGCTCCCCTTTAAGTGGAGAGGCCAGGTCTGGAGCAGCTCGTGCAGAAGATGTGTTGTGGATTTCAAAGAAAATGGTTGATCTTCTGTCCTCGGCATGTTCCTTGTTATGACCAACACCGTAGACCAGTGGATTTTGGAGAAAATTCCTGAGAGAGTGGAGGCCACGATGCAGATGGAGGCTCGGATAGCAGAGGCTGTGGAGATGTGGTGGTTTCACCCTGGTGGGCAGCTGAGGTCCGCCACGCCGCTCGCTCAAAGGAAATGGGGGAGAAAATGTGATGGGGAAAAAAAGACTCACACATTGAGATAAGGACAATATAATTAAAGGGGAAAAATTAAAAAATAATAATAATAAGTAAATAAATAAGAGGTTAGGCCCATTACGCTGCTTGCTCAAAGGAGGAAGGGGTGGGGGGGGAGAAAATATGATAGGGGAAATATGGCTCATGCATTGAGATAAGGATAATTTAAATAAAATGAATAATAATTTAAAAAAAAAAAAAAGGTTAAAAATAAATAAAAGGTTAAAATAAAAGCAAAGGCCACGCAGAAGCAATGAGAGAGCAAACAGTCTTTCTCTACTTCCCATCAGCAAGTGCTCTTTGGCCGCATTTTGGGAAGCAGGGCCTCTGCGCATCGCGGGTGGTTGGGACGCTTTCATAACAAGCCCCCATCCTCCTCCTTCCCCTTTCATGATTTTTTTTGTTGTTTTTGGTTTTTTGTTTGTTTTTTTTTTTTGCCGTGTGACATCTCAAGAGCTGCGCAGGAGGTGGCCATCTTAGAAGAGCCCTGCCACCAAGGGGAGGAGGATTTACGAGAGCATTTCAGGATGTGGCGCGGTGTCAAACGTAGAGCCCCCGACCGCTGTGAGAAGATGGCAGCCTCCGTCCCCACCACTGAGGTCAGCACGGCCGCTGGAGAAGGGGAAGGGGGAAAGTGGAGGGAGGAAGGCTCCTGCCCCAACCCCGACGTGGTGGCCTCTGTGTGAACGAGCGGCTGGAGAGCACATAGCTCTGCCTGGGGGTGGATGGAGAAGAACTTTGAGAAGAAACCCAAGAAGGACCTCATGAAGAACCTTCAGAACGTCAATAAGAATGTCATGAAAACCCCAAGAAGGACCCCAAGAAGGACCTCATGAAGAACCTCCAGAAGAAAGTCAAGAAGAATGTCATGAAAAACCCAAGAAGGACCTCAAGAAGAACCCCAAGAAGAATCTCAAGAAGAACCCTGTTAAGAGCCCCAAGAAGAATCTCAATAAGAACCCCAGAAAGATCCTTGATAAGAACCCCAAGAAGAACCCCAAAAAGGTCCTCATGAAGAACCTCAAGAAGAATCTCGATAAGATCCCCAAGAAGAACCTCATGAAGGACCCCAAGAAGAACCCCAAGAAAGACCCCAAGAAGAACCCCAAGAAAGACCCCAAGAACCTCGATCAGAACCTCAAAAAGAACCCCAAGAACAATCTTAAGAGGAACCCCCCCCACCTGGAGTACTGGGCCCAGTTCTGGGCCCCCCAGTCCAAGAGAGACCCGGACATACTGGAAAGAGACCAACAGAGGCCCATCAAGACCAGATGGCCTCCAACCTCAACCATGCCGAGGTTATAACTGGGTTATACTGGGAGGAGGGCAGTGGGTTGCACTGGTTGGCACTGGGTTAGACGAGGAGGAGGGCTCTTGGTTTCACTGGGTTATACTGGGAGGACGCACTGAGTTCCCCAGTGCTATACTGGGAGAGCTTTGTGGAACTGGTGCTGGGAGCGGGGCCTAAACTGGGAGGGGGGTGGAGATGGGGTGTGGACCCCAAATTAATTACCCAAATTGGCCCAGGGATCACTAATGATGGCCCAGGGGGTGTTGCAGGCACAGGGTGGGGGCGGAGCCTGGGAGAAGGGGGCGGAGCCATGTGCACCAGGGGGCGGGACCAAGCACAGTTCCTTGGGGGATTGAAAGAGACCCCAAATTGGCCGAAATTGCCCCAGAAACCCCAAATATATGCCCTAGGGGCCCCAAATAATCCCAGGGACCCCTAAAATCCATCCAAATACCCCCAGCGACCCCCCAGCTTCCCTCAGGGACCCCAAATGCCCCCAAGACCCCCCCGAAAAAAATGCCCCAGGTACCCCAAATACTCCAGGGACCCCAATTACCCTCAGGGATCTTCCAACATCCCCTAAGTGCCGCCACGGACCCCCCCAAATAAATACCTCAAGAGCCCCCCAGATACCCCCAGGGACCCCAAATAAATGCCCCAGGGAGCCCCAATGCCCCCAGAGATCTCAAAAACCCTCCAAATACCACCAGGGACCCCACAAAAAACCTTTCGGGGACCCCAGCACATTTCACCCTGACTCCCCCGTTCCCCCCTAAATACCTCCAGAGACCCCCAAAATACCTAAATAATGCCTTTAACCCCCAAAAGAGCCCAGCTTCCCCCCAGATATCCCCCAAGGACTCCGTAATACCCCCAGAGACCCCAAAGTACCCCTAGGGATGCCCCAAATCCCTCCAGAGACCCCCAAATGCACCCAGAGACCCCCCAACTGCCCCTAGGGACCCCCAAAATACCCACAGAAACCCCCTAAATCCCACAAGGGACCCCCAATGACCCTCAGGGACCCCCCCCCAACCCCTCCCCAGTGACCCCCAAATCCTTCTGAGACCCACAATGACCCCCAGGGACCCCTAATTGCCCCCAGGGACCCCCAAATCCCACCAGAGACCCTCAATGACCCCCCAGGTACTCCCCCAAATCCCTTCAGGGACCCCCTAATGATCCCCATGGCCCCCCCCAAAATTTCACTAGGGATCCCCGATGACGCCTAGGACCTCCAATTACCACCAGGGACCCCCCCAAATACCCCCAGGAACCCCCCCAAATCCCACCAGAGACCCCAAAAGACCCCCCAGGAACCCCCCAAATCCCATCAGGGACACCCAAATCCCCACAGGGACCCCCAATTACCCCCAGGGACCCCCCCCCAACCCATCCCAGTGACCCCCTAATCCTTCCTGAGTCCCTCAGTTACCCCCAGGGACCCCCAAATTCCACCAGGGACCCCCCAGGAATCCCCCAAATCCCATCAGGGACCCCCAATGACCCCAGGGACCCCCAATGACCCCCAGAGACCCCCAATGACCCCCCAGGAACCCCCCAAATCCCACCAGGAACCCCCCAAATAACCCCAGGAAACCCCCCAATTACCCCCAGGGACCCCCTAAATCCCACCAGGGACCCCCAGGGACCCCCAGAGACCCCCAATGACCCCCCAGATACCCAAAGACCCCCCAGAAACCTCCCAAATCACATCAGGGACCCCCAGGGACCCCTAAAAACCCCCAGGAACCCCCCCAAATGCCATCAGGGACCCCCAATGACCCCAGCGACCCCCAATGACCCCCAGGGACCCCCCAAACACCCCCAGGAACCCCCCAAATCCCACCAGAAACCCCCCAATTACCCCCAGGAAACCCCCCAATTACCCCCAGGGACCCCCTAAATCCCACCAGGGACCCCCAGGGACCCCCAGAGACCCCCAATGACCCCCCAGAAACCCCCCAAATCCCATCAGGGACCCCCAATGACCCCAGCGACCCCCAATGACCCCCAGGGACCCCCCAAACACCCCCAGGGACCCCCCCAGATCCCCCCAGGGACCCCCCCCCCAGAGAGTTCGTGGGCGGGGGGGTCCCCGAGATCGTTTTGGGGGGGGGGGGAAGAGGGGGGGGAAGCCCTTAAAGG
>NW_028137767.1:0-28824 GCF_965140915.1 Aythya marila
ATTCAGCCTTTTCCACCAAAATGAACAAGGAAAACACAACGAAACAAAACAGAGACCACAAAACACGTCAAAAAACACCCCAAAAATGAATTCGATCACCCCCCAAAAAAAACAGAAGAAAACCCCAAATACCATGAATCCACCCCAAAAGTCCCCCTAAACCTACCTGATGTTCTCCAAAACCCACAATTTACACTTTTCCACCATGATGACCACGGAAAACCCAACGAAACCCAACGGAGAACCCAAAACACGTCCAAAACACCCCAAAAAAGAATTGGATCACCCCAAAACTGGAACAAAATCCCCAAAACCATAGATCCACCCAAAAACACCCTAAATCTACCTGATGTTCTCCAAAACCCACAATTTACACTTTTCCACCATGATGACCACGAAAAACCAATGAAACCCAACGGAGACCCCAAAACACGTCAAAAACATGCCAAAAAACAACTGAATCAGTAGAAAAAATAACAGAAGAAAATCCTAAAAGCCATGAATCTGCCCCAAAAGTCCTCATAAACCTACCTGATGTTCTCCAAAACCCACAATTTACACTTTTCCAAGCATGATGACCACGGAAAACACAACGAAACCCAACGGAGAACCCAAAACACGTCCAAAACACCCCAAAAAAGAACAGGATCACCCCCAAAAACGAAAGAAAACCCCAAAAAGCACCGGATCCAATCCCAAAACCACTCTAAACGTACCTGATGTTCTCCAAATCCAAATGTCCACTCCCAACCACCATAAAACCCATTAGGAACTCAACGAAACCCAACGGAAACCCCAAAAACACCTCAAAAACACCCAAAAAAGAACTGGATCAGAAGAAAAAACACCAAACACTATGAATTTCCCGCAAAACCACCCTAAACTCACCTGATCTTCTTCAAAAACCCACAATCCACTCCCATTTACCTTAAGGACCAACGAGAATCCAACTAAAACCCACGGAGACCCCAAAACAAGTCAAAAACACCCCAAACAAGAACAGGATAACCCTAAAAAAGAAAGAAAAACCCCAAAAAAACATAGATCCAACCCAAAACACACTAAACCTACCTGATGTTCTCCAAATCCCCAAAGTCCACTCCCAACAAACTTAAAACACATTTAGGAAATCAACGAAACGCAACGGAAACCCCAAAACACGTCAAAAACACCACAAAAAAAAGCGGGATCACCCCAAACCGAAAGAAAACCCTAAAAGCCGTTGATCCACCCAAAAGTCCCCCTAAACCTACCTAATGTTCTCCAATACCCACAATTTACACGTTTTCACCATGATGAACAACAAGAACCCAACAAAACCAACGGAGACCCCAAAATATGTCAAAAACACCCAAAAAAGAATGGGACCACCCCAAAAACAGAAGAAAACGCTAAAAAAAAAACAGAAGAATTCAACCAAAACCACAGATTCACCACCCAGAAAAACTTAAACTCACCTGATATTCTCCAAAACCCACAATTTACACTTTTCCAACATGATGACCAACAAGAACCCAACAAAACCCAACGGAGACCCCAAAACACATCAAAAACACACCAAAAAAGAACGGGATCACCCCAGAAAAACAGAAAAAAAAAAAAACAAAAAAAAACAAATACCATGAATCCACCCCAGAAGTCCCCCTAAACCTACCTGATGTTCTCCAAAACCCACAATTTACACTTTTCCACCATGATGACCACGGAAAACCCAACGAAACCCAACGGAGAACCCAAAACACGTCCAAAACACCCCAAAAAAAGAATTGGATCACCCCAAAACTGGAACAAAATCCCCCAAAACCATAGATCCACCCAAAAAACACCCTAAATCTACCTGATGTTCTCCAAAACCCACAATTTACACTTTTCCACCATGATGACCACGAAAAACCCAATGAAAACCCAACGGAGACCCCAAAACACGTCAAAAACATGCCAAAAAACAACTGAATCAGTAGAAAAAATAACAGAAGAAAATCCTAAAAGCCATGAATCTGCCCAAAAGTCCTCATAAACCTACCTGATGTTCTCCAAAACCCACAATTTACACTTTTCCAGCATGATGACCACGGAAAACACAACGAAACCCAACGGAGAAACCCAAAACACGTCCAAAACACCCCAAAAAAGAACAGGATCACCCCCAAAAACGAAAGAAAACCCCAAAAAGCACGGATCCAATCCCAAAACCACTCTAAACGTACCTGATGTTCTCCAAATCCAAATGTCCACTCCCAACCACCATAAAACCCATTAGGAACTCAACGAAACCCAACGGAAACCCCAAAAACACCTCAAAAACACCCCAAAAAAGAACTGGATCAGAAGAAAAAACACCAAACACTATGAATTTCCCCGCAAAACCACCCTAAACTCACCTGATCTTCTTCAAAACCCACAATCCACTCCCATTTACCTTAAGGACCAACGAGAATCCAACTAAAACCCAACGGAGACCCCAAAACAAGTCAAAAACACCCCAAACAAGAACAGGATAACCCCTAAAAAAGAAAGAAAACCCCAAAAAACATAGATCCAACCAAAAACACACTAAACCTACCTGATGTTCTCCAAATCCCAAAGTCCACTCCCAACAAACTTAAAACACATTAGGAAATCAACGAAACGCAACGGAAACCCCAAAACACGTCAAAAACACCACAAAAAAAAGCGGGATCACCCCCAAAACCGAAAGAAAACCCTAAAAGCCGTTGATCCACCCCAAAAGTCCCCCTAAACCTACCTAATGTTCTCCAATACCCACAATTTACACGTTTTCACCATGATGAACACAAGAACCCAACAAAAACCAACGGAGACCCCAAAATATGTCAAAAACACCCCAAAAAAGAATGGGACCACCCCAAAAACAGAAGAAAACGCTAAAAAAAAAAAAAACAGAAGAATTCAACCAAAACCACAGATTCACCACCCAGAAAAACTTAAACTCACCTGATATTCTCCAAAACCCACAATTTACACTTTTCCAACATGATGACCAACAAGAACCCAACAAAACCCAACGGAGACCCCAAAACACATCAAAAACACACCAAAAAAGAACGGGATCACCCCAGAAAAACAGAAAAAAAAAAAAACAAAAAAAAACCAAATACCATGAATCCACCCCAAAAGTCCCCCTAAACCTACCTGATGTTCTCCAAAACCCACAATTTACCCTTTTCCACCATGATGCCAACGGAAAACCCAACGAAACCCAACGGAGACCCCAAAACACATCAAAAACACCACAAACAAGAACGGAATCACCCCCAAAACTGGAACAAAATCCCCAAAAAGCACGGATCAAATCCCAAAACCACCCTAAACCTACCTGATGTTCTCCAAAACCCACTATTCAGCCTTTTCCACCAAAATGAACAAGGAAAACACAACGAAACAAAACAGAGACCACAAAACACGTCAAAAACACCCCAAAAATGAATTCGATCACCCCCCCAAAAAAAACAGAAGAAAACCCCAAATACCATGAATCCACCCCAAAAGTCCCCCTAAACCTACCTGATGTTCTCCAAAACCCACAATTTACACTTTTCCACCATGATGACCACGGAAAACCCAACGAAACCCAACGGAGAACCCAAAACACGTCCAAAACACCCCAAAAAAAAATTGGATCACCCCAAAACTGGAACAAAATCCCCCAAAACCATAGATCCACCCAAAAAACACCCTAAATCTACCTGATGTTCTCCAAAACCCACAATTTACACTTTTCCACCATGATGACCACGAAAAACCCAATGAAACCCAACGGAGACCCCAAAACACGTCAAAAACATGCCAAAAAACAACTGAATCAGTAGAAAAAATAACAGAAGAAAATCCTAAAAGCCATGAATCTGCCCCAAAAGTCCTCATAAACCTACCTGATGTTCTCCAAAACCCACAATTTACACTTTTCCAGCATGATGACCACGGAAAACACAACGAAACCCAACGGAGAACCCAAAACACGTCCAAAACACCCCAAAAAAGAACAGGATCACCCCCAAAAACGAAAGAAAACCCCAAAAAGCACGGATCCAATCCCAAAACCACTCTAAACGTACCTGATGTTCTCCAAATCCAAATGTCCACTCCCAACCACCATAAAACCCATTAGGAACTCAACGAAACCCAACGGAAACCCCAAAAACACCTCAAAAACACCCCAAAAAAGAACTGGATCAGAAGAAAAAACACCAAACACTATGAATTTCCCCGCAAAACCACCCTAAACTCACCTGATCTTCTTCAAAACCCACAATCCACTCCCATTTACCTTAAGGACCAACGAGAATCCAACTAAAACCCAACGGAGACCCCAAAACAAGTCAAAAACACCCCAAACAAGAACAGGATAACCCCTAAAAAAGAAAGAAAACCCCAAAAAACATAGATCCACCCCAAAAACACACTAAACCTACCTGATGTTCTCCAAATCCCAAAGTCCACTCCCAACAAACTTAAAACACATTAGGAAATCAACGAAACGCAACGGAAACCCCAAAACACGTCAAAAACACCACAAAAAAAAGCGGGATCAACCCCAAAACCGAAAGAAAACCCTAAAAGCCGTTGATCCACCCCAAAAGTCCCCCTAAACCTACCTAATGTTCTCCAATACCCACAATTTACACGTTTTCACCATGATGAACAACAAGAACCCAACAAAAACCAACGGAGACCCCAAAATATGTCAAAAACACCCCAAAAAAGAATGGGACCACCCCAAAAACAGAAGAAAACGCTAAAAAAAAAAAAACAGAAGAATTCAACCAAAACCACAGATTCACCACCCAGAAAAACTTAAACTCACCTGATATTCTCCAAAACCCACAATTTACACTTTTCCAACATGATGACCAACAAGAACCCAACAAAACCCAACGGAGACCCCAAAACACATCAAAAACACACCAAAAAAGAACGGGATCACCCCAGAAAAACAGGAAAAAAAAAAAAAAAAAAAAAAAAAAACAAATACCATGAATCCACCCCAAAAGTCCCCCTAAACCTACCTGATGTTCTCCAAAACCCACAATTTACCCTTTTCCACCATGATGCCAACGGAAAACCCAACGAAACCCAACGGAGACCCCAAAACACATCAAAAACACCACAAACAAGAACGGAATCACCCCCAAAACTGGAACAAAATCCCCAAAAAGCACGGATCAAATCCCAAAACCACCCTAAACCTACTGATGTTCTCCAAAACCCACTATTCAGCCTTTTCCACCAAAATGAACAAGGAAAACACAACGAAACAAAACAGAGACCACAAAACACGTCAAAAACACACCAAAAATGAATTCGATCACCCCCCCAAAAAAAACAGAAGAAAACCCCAAATACCATGAATCCACCCCAAAAGTCCCCCTAAACCTACCTGATGTTCTCCAAAACCCACAATTTACACTTTTCCACCATGATGACCACGGAAAACCCAACGAAACCCAACGGAGAACCCAAAACACGTCCAAAACACCCCAAAAAAAAATTGGATCACCCCAAAACTGGAACAAAATCCCCCAAAACCATAGATCCACCCAAAAAACACCCTAAATCTACCTGATGTTCTCCAAAACCCACAATTTACACTTTTCCACCATGATGACCACGAAAAAACCCAATGAAACCCAACGGAGACCCCAAAACACGTCAAAAACATGCCAAAAAACAACTGAATCAGTAGAAAAAATAACAGAAGAAAATCCTAAAAGCCATGAATCTGCCCCAAAAGTCCTCATAAACCTACCTGATGTTCTCCAAAACCCACAATTTACACTTTTCCAGCATGATGACCACGGAAAACACAACGAAACCCAACGGAGAACCCAAAACACGTCCAAAACACCCCAAAAAAGAACAGGATCACCCCCAAAAACGAAAGAAAACCCCAAAAAGCACGGATCCAATCCCAAAACCACTCTAAACGTACCTGATGTTCTCCAAATCCAAATGTCCACTCCCAACCACCATAAAACCCATTAGGAACTCAACGAAACCCAACGGAAACCCCAAAAACACCTCAAAAACACCCCAAAAAAGAACTGGATCAGAAGAAAAAACACCAAACACTATGAATTTCCCCCGCAAAACCACCCTAAACTCACCTGATCTTCTTCAAAACCCACAATCCACTCCCATTTACCTTAAGGACCAACGAGAATCCAACTAAAACCCAACGGAGACCCCAAAACAAGTCAAAAACACCCCAAACAAGAACAGGATAACCCCTAAAAAAGAAAGAAAACCCCAAAAAACATAGATCCACCCCAAAAACACCACTAAACCTACCTGATGTTCTCCAAATCCCAAAGTCCACTCCCAACAAACTTAAAACACATTAGGAAATCAACGAAACGCAACGGAAACCCCAAAACACGTCAAAAACACCACAAAAAAAAGCGGGATCAACCCCAAAACCGAAAGAAAACCCTAAAAGCCGTTGATCCACCCCAAAAGTCCCCCTAAACCTACCTAATGTTCTCCAATACCCACAATTTACACGTTTTCACCATGATGAACAACAAGAACCCAACAAAAACCAACGGAGACCCCAAAATATGTCAAAAACACCCCAAAAAAGAATGGGACCACCCCAAAAACAGAAGAAAACGCTAAAAAAAAAAAAAACAGAAGAATTCAACCAAAACCACAGATTCACCACCCAGAAAAACTTAAACTCACCTGATATTCTCCAAAACCCACAATTTACACTTTTCCAACATGATGACCAACAAGAACCCAACAAAACCCAACGGAGACCCCAAAACACATCAAAAACACACCAAAAAAGAACGGGATCACCCCAGAAAAACAGGAAAAAAAAAAAAAAAAAAAAAAAAAACAAATACCATGAATCCACCCCAAAAGTCCCCCTAAACCTACCTGATGTTCTCCAAAACCCACAATTTACCCTTTTCCACCATGATGCCAACGGAAAACCCAACGAAACCCAACGGAGACCCCAAAACACATCAAAAACACCACAAACAAGAACGGAATCACCCCCAAAACTGGAACAAAATCCCCAAAAAGCACGGATCAAATCCCAAAACCACCCTAAACCTACCTGATGTTCTCCAAAACCCACTATTCAGCCTTTTCCACCAAAATGAACAAGGAAAACACAACGAAACAAAACAGAGACCACAAAACACGTCAAAAACACACCAAAAATGAATTCGATCACCCCCCCAAAAAAAACAGAAGAAAACCCCAAATACCATGAATCCACCCCAAAAGTCCCCCTAAACCTACCTGATGTTCTCCAAAACCCACAATTTACACTTTTCCACCATGATGCCAACGGAAAACCCAACAAAACCCAACGGAGAACCCAAAACACGTCCAAAACACCCCAAAAAAGAATTGGATCACCCCAAAACTGGAACAAAATCCCCCAAAACCATAGATCCACCCAAAAAACACCCTAAATCTACCTGATGTTCTCCAAAACCCACAATTTACACTTTTCCACCATGATGACCACGAAAAACCCAATGAAACCCAACGGAGACCCCAAAACACGTCAAAAACATGCCAAAAAACAACTGGATCAGTAGAAAAAAAACAGAAGAAAATCCTAAAAGCCATGAATCTGCCCCAAAAGTCCTCATAAACCTACCTGATGTTCTCCAAAACCCACAATTTACACTTTTCCAGCATGATGACCACGGAAAACACAACGAAACCCAACGGAGAACCCAAAACACGTCCAAAACACCCCAAAAAAGAACAGGATCACCCCCAAAAACGAAAGAAAACCCCAAAAAGCACGGATCCAATCCCAAAACCACTCTAAACGTACCTGATGTTCTCCAAATCCAAATGTCCACTCCCAACCACCATAAAACCCATTAGGAACTCAACGAAACCCAACGGAAACCCCAAAAACACCTCAAAAACACCCCAAAAAAGAACTGGATCAGAAGAAAAAACACCAAACACTATGAATTTCCCCGCAAAACCACCCTAAACTCACCTGATCTTCTTCAAAACCCACAATCCACTCCCATTTACCTTAAGGACCAACGAGAATCCAACTAAAACCCAACGGAGACCCCAAAACAAGTCAAAAACACCCCAAACAAGAACAGGATAACCCCTAAAAAAGAAAGAAAACCCCAAAAAACATAGATCCAACCCAAAAACACACTAAACCTACCTGATGTTCTCCAAATCCCAAAGTCCACTCCCAACAAACTTAAAACACATTAGGAAATCAACGAAACGCAACGGAAACCCCAAAACACGTCAAAAACACCACAAAAAAAAGCGGGATCACCCCCAAAAACCGAAAGAAAACCCTAAAAGCCGTTGATCCACCCCAAAAGTCCCCCTAAACCTACCTAATGTTCTCCAATACCCACAATTTACACGTTTTCACCATGATGAACAACAAGAACCCAACAAAAACCAACGGAGACCCCAAAATATGTCAAAAACACCCCAAAAAAGAATGGGACCACCCAAAAACAGAAGAAAACGCTAAAAAAAACAGAAGAATTCAACCAAAACCACAGATTCACCACCCAGAAAAACTTAAACTCACCTGATATTCTCCAAAACCCACAATTTACACTTTTCCAACATGATGACCAACAAGAACCCAACAAAACCCAACGGAGACCCCAAAACACATCAAAAACACACCAAAAAAGAACGGGATCACCCCAGAAAAACAGAAAAAAAAAAAAAAACAAATACCATGAATCCACCCCAAAAGGTCCCCCTAAACCTACCTGATGTTCTCCAAAACCCACAATTTACACTTTTCCACCATGATGACCAACAAGAACCCAACAAAACCCAACGGAGACCCCAAAACACATCAAAAACAACCACAAACAAGAACGGAATCACCCCCAAAACTGGAACAAAATCCCAAAAAGCACGGATCAAATCCCAAAACCACCCTAAACCTACCTGATGTTCTCCAAAACCCACTATTCAGCCTTTTCCACCAAAATGAACAAGGAAAACACAACGAAACAAAACAGAGACCACAAAACACGTCAAAAACACCCCAAAAATGAATTCGATCACCCCCCCAAAAAAAACAGAAGAAAACCCCAAATACCATGAATCCACCCCAAAAGTCCCCCTAAACCTACCTGATGTTCTCCAAAACCCACAATTTACACTTTTCCACCATGATGACCACGGAAAACCCAACGAAACCCAACGGAGAACCCAAAACACGTCCAAAACACCCCAAAAAAGAATTGGATCACCCCAAAACTGGAACAAAATCCCCCAAAACCATAGATCCACCCAAAAAACACCCTAAATCTACCTGATGTTCTCCAAAACCCACAATTTACACTTTTCCACCATGATGACCACGAAAAACCCAATGAAACCCAACGGAGACCCCAAAACACGTCAAAAACATGCCAAAGAACAACTGGATCAGTAGAAAAAAAAAACAGAAGAAAATCCTAAAAGCCATGAATCTGCCCCAAAAGTCCTCATAAACCTACCTGATGTTCTCCAAAACCCACAATTTACACTTTTCCAGCATGATGACCACGGAAAACACAACGAAACCCAACGGAGAACCCAAAACACGTCCAAAACACCCCAAAAAAGAACAGGATCACCCCCAAAAACGAAAGAAAACCCCAAAAAGCACGGATCCAATCCCAAAACCACTCTAAACGTACCTGATGTTCTCCAAATCCAAATGTCCACTCCCAACCACCATAAAACCCATTAGGAACTCCACGAAACCCAACGGAAACCCCAAAAACACCTCAAAAACACCCCAAAAAAAGAACTGGATCAGAAGAAAAAACACCAAACACTATGAATTTCCCCGCAAAACCACCCTAAACTCACCTGATCTTCTTCAAAACCCCACAATCCACTCCCATTTCCCTTAAGGACCAACGAGAATCCAACTAAAACCCAACGGAGACCCCAAAACAAGTCAAAAACACCCCAAACAAGAACAGGATAACCCCTAAAAAAGAAAGAAAACCCCAAAAACATAGATCCACCCCAAAAACACACTAAACCTACCTGATGTTCTCCAAATCCCAAAGTCCACTCCCAACAAACTTAAAACACATTAGGAAATCAACGAAACGCAACGGAAACCCCAAAACACGTCAAAAACACCACAAAAAAAAGCGGGATCACCCCCAAAACCGAAAGAAAACCCTAAAAGCCGTTGATCCACCCCAAAAGTCCCCCTAAACCTACCTAATGTTCTCCAATACCCACAATTTACACGTTTTCACCATGATGAACAACAAGAACCCAACAAAAACCAACGGAGACCCCAAAATATGTCAAAAACACCCCAAAAAAGAATGGGACCACCCCAAAAAACAGAAGAAAACGCTAAAAAAAACAGAAGAATTCAACCAAAACCACAGATTCACCACCCAGAAAAACTTAAACTCACCTGATATTCTCCAAAACCCACAATTTACACTTTTCCAACATGATGACCAACAAGAACCCAACAAAACCCAACGGAGACCCCAAAACACATCAAAAACACACCAAAAAAGAACGGGATCACCCCAGAAAAACAGAAAAAAAAAAAAAAACAAATACCATGAATCCACCCCAAAAGTCCCCCTAAACCTACCTGATGTTCTCCAAAACCCACAATTTACACTTTTCCACCATGATGCCAACGGAAAACCCAACGAAACCCAACGGAGACCCCAAAACACATCAAAAACACCACAAACAAGAACGGAATCACCCCCAAAACTGGAACAAAATCCCCAAAAAGCACGGATCAAATCCCAAAACCACCCTAAACCTACCTGATGTTCTCCAAAACCCACTATTCAGCCTTTTCCACCAAAATGAACAAGGAAAACACAACGAAACAAAACAGAGACCACAAAACACGTCAAAAACACCCCAAAAATGAATTCGATCACCCCCCCAAAAAAAACAGAAGAAAACCCCAAATACCATGAATCCACCCCAAAAGTCCCCCTAAACCTACCTGATGTTCTCCAAAACCCACAATTTACACTTTTCCACCATGATGACCACG
The DNA here is from genome assembly GCF_965140915.1 of Aythya marila. NCBI lineage: Eukaryota > Metazoa > Chordata > Aves > Anseriformes > Anatidae > Aythya > Aythya marila. The sequence continues at coordinate 11,042 of NW_028137767.1, forward strand.
GAAAACCCAACGAAACCCAACGGAGAACCCAAAACACGTCCAAAACACACCAAAAAAGAATTGGATCACCCCAAAACTGGAACAAAATCCCCCAAAACCATAGATCCACCCAAAAAACACCCTAAATCTACCTGATGTTCTCCAAAACCCACAATTTACACTTTTCCACCATGATGACCACGAAAAACCCAATGAAACCCAACGGAGACCCCAAAACACGTCAAAAACATGCCAAAAAACAACTGGATCAGTAGAAAAAAAAAACAGAAGAAAATCCTAAAAGCCATGAATCTGCCCCAAAAGTCCTCATAAACCTACCTGATGTTCTCCAAAACCCACAATTTACACTTTTCCAGCATGATGACCACGGAAAACACAACGAAACCCAACGGAGAACCCAAAACACGTCCAAAACACCCCAAAAAAGAACAGGATCACCCCCAAAAACGAAAGAAAACCCCAAAAAGCACGGATCCAATCCCAAAACCACTCTAAACGTACCTGATGTTCTCCAAATCCAAATGTCCACTCCCAACCACCATAAAACCCATTAGGAACTCCACGAAACCCAACGGAAACCCCAAAAACACCTCAAAAACACCCCAAAAAAGAACTGGATCAGAAGAAAAAACACCAAACACTATGAATTTCCCCGCAAAACCACCCTAAACTCACCTGATCTTCTTCAAAACCCACAATCCACTCCCATTTCCCTTAAGGACCAACGAGAATCCAACTAAAACCCAACGGAGACCCCAAAACAAGTCAAAAACACCCCAAACAAGAACAGGATAACCCCTAAAAAAGAAAGAAAACCCCAAAAAACATAGATCCACCCCAAAAACACACTAAACCTACCTGATGTTCTCCAAATCCCAAAGTCCACTCCCAACAAACTTAAAACACATTAGGAAATCAACGAAACGCAACGGAAACCCCAAAACACGTCAAAAACACCACAAAAAAAAGCGGGATCACCCCCAAAACCGAAAGAAAACCCTAAAAGCCGTTGATCCACCCCAAAAGTCCCCCTAAACCTACCTAATGTTCTCCAATACCCACAATTTACACGTTTTCACCATGATGAACAACAAGAACCCAACAAAAACCAACGGAGACCCCAAAATATGTCAAAAACACCCCAAAAAAGAATGGGACCACCCCAAAAACAGAAGAAAACGCTAAAAAAAAACAGAAGAATTCAACCAAAACCACAGATTCACCACCCAGAAAAACTTAAACTCACCTGATATTCTCCAAAACCCACAATTTACACTTTTCCAACATGATGACCAACAAGAACCCAACAAAACCCAACGGAGACCCCAAAACACATCAAAAACACACCAAAAAAGAACGGGATCACCCCAGAAAAACAGAAAAAAAAAAAAAACAAATACCATGAATCCACCCCAAAAGTCCCCCTAAACCTACCTGATGTTCTCCAAAACCCACAATTTACCCTTTTCCACCATGATGCCAACGGAAAACCCAACAAAACCCAACGGAGACCCCAAAACACATCAAAAACACCACAAACAAGAACGGAATCACCCCCAAAACTGGAACAAAATCCCCAAAAAGCACGGATCAAATCCCAAAACCACCCTAAACCTACCTGATGTTCTCCAAAACCCACTATTCAGCCTTTTCCACCAAAATGAACAAGGAAAACACAACGAAACAAAACAGAGACCACAAAACACGTCAAAAACACCCCAAAAATGAATTCGATCACCCCCCAAAAAAAAACAGAAGAAAACCCCAAATACCATGAATCCACCCCAAAAGTCCCCCTAAACCTACCTGATGTTCTCCAAAACCCACAATTTACACTTTTCCACCATGATGCCAACGGAAAACCCAACAAAACCCAACGGAGAACCCAAAACACGTCCAAAACACACCAAAAAAGAATTGGATCACCCCAAAACTGGAACAAAATCCCCCAAAACCATAGATCCACCCAAAAAACACCCTAAATCTACCTGATGTTCTCCAAAACCCACAATTTACACTTTTCCACCATGATGACCACGAAAAACCCAATGAAACCCAACGGAGACCCCAAAACACGTCAAAAACATGCCAAAAAACAACTGGATCAGTAGAAAAAAAAACAGAAGAAAATCCTAAAAGCCATGAATCTGCCCCAAAAGTCCTCATAAACCTACCTGATATTCTCCAAAACCCACAATTTACACTTTTCCAGCATGATGACCACGGAAAACACAACGAAACCCAACGGAGAACCCAAAACACGTCCAAAACACCCCAAAAAAGAATTGGATCACCCCAAAACTGGAACAAAATCCCCCAAAACCATAGATCCACCCAAAAAACACCCTAAATCTACCTGATGTTCTCCAAAACCCACAATTTACACTTTTCCACCATGATGACCACGAAAAACCCAATGAAACCCAACGGAGACCCCAAAACACGTCAAAAACATGCCAAAAAACAACTGGATCAGTAGAAAAAAAAAACAGAAGAAAATCCTAAAAGCCATGAATCTGCCCCAAAAGTCCTCATAAACCTACCTGATGTTCTCCAAAACCCACAATTTACACTTTTCCAGCATGATGACCACGGAAAACACAACGAAACCCAACGGAGAACCCAAAACACGTCCAAAACACCCCAAAAAAGAACAGGATCACCCCCAAAAACGAAAGAAAACCCCAAAAAGCACGGATCCAATCCCAAAACCACTCTAAACGTACCTGATGTTCTCCAAATCCAAATGTCCACTCCCAACCACCATAAAACCCATTAGGAACTCAACGAAACCCAACGGAAACCCCAAAAACACCTCAAAAACACCCCAAAAAAGAACTGGATCAGAAGAAAAACACCAAACACTATGAATTTCCCCGCAAAACCACCCTAAACTCACCTGATCTTCTTCAAAACCCACAATCCACTCCCATTTACCTTAAGGACCAACAAGAATCCAACTAAAACCCAACGGAGACCCCAAAACAAGTCAAAAACACCCCAAACAAGAACAGGATAACCCCTAAAAAAGAAAGAAAACCCCAAAAAACATAGATCCACCCCAAAAACACACTAAACCTACCTGATGTTCTCCAAATCCCAAAGTCCACTCCCAACAAACTTAAAACACATTAGGAAATCAACGAAACGCAACGGAAACCCCAAAACACGTCAAAAACACCACAAAAAAAAGCGGGATCACCCCCAAAACCGAAAGAAAACCCTAAAAGCCGTTGATCCACCCCAAAAGTCCCCCTAAACCTACCTAATGTTCTCCAATACCCACAATTTACACGTTTTCACCATGATGAACAACAAGAACCCAACAAAAACCAACGGAGACCCCAAAATATGTCAAAAACACCCCAAAAAAGAATGGGACCACCCCAAAAACAGAAGAAAACGCTAAAAAAAACAGAAGAATTCAACCAAAACCACAGATTCACCACCCAGAAAAACTTAAACTCACCTGATATTCTCCAAAACCCACAATTTACACTTTTCCAACATGATGACCAACAAGAACCCAACAAAACCCAACGGAGACCCCAAAACACATCAAAAACACACCAAAAAAGAACGGGATCACCCCAGAAAAACAGAAAAAAAAAAAAAAAAAAAAAAACCAAATACCATGAATCCACCCCAAAAGTCCCCCTAAACCTACCTGATGTTCTCCAAAACCCACAATTTACCCTTTTCCACCATGATGCCAACGGAAAACCCAACGAAACCCAACGGAGACCCCAAAACACATCAAAAACACCACAAACAAGAACGGAATCACCCCCAAAACTGGAACAAAATCCCCAAAAAGCACGGATCAAATCCCAAAACCACCCTAAACCTACCTGATGTTCTCCAAAACCCACTATTCAGCCTTTTCCACCAAAATGAACAAGGAAAACACAACGAAACAAAACAGAGACCACAAAACACGTCAAAAACACCCCAAAAATGAATTCGATCACCCCCCCAAAAAAAACAGAAGAAAACCCCAAATACCATGAATCCACCCCAAAAGTCCCCCTAAACCTACCTGATGTTCTCCAAAACCCACAATTTACACTTTTCCACCATGATGCCAACGGAAAACCCAACAAAACCCAACGGAGAACCCAAAACACGTCCAAAACACCCCAAAAAAGAATTGGATCACCCCAAAACTGGAACAAAATCCCCCAAAACCATAGATCCACCCAAAAAACACCCTAAATCTACCTGATGTTCTCCAAAACCCACAATTTACACTTTTCCACCATGATGACCACGAAAAACCCAATGAAACCCAACGGAGACCCCAAAACACGTCAAAAACATGCCAAAAAACAACTGGATCAGTAGAAAAAAAAACAGAAGAAAATCCTAAAAGCCATGAATCTGCCCCAAAAGTCCTCATAAACCTACCTGATGTTCTCCAAAACCCACAATTTACACTTTTCCACCATGATGACCACGGAAAACCCAACGAAACCCAACGGAGAACCCAAAACACGTCCAAAACACCCCAAAAAAAAATTGGATCACCCCAAAACTGGAACAAAATCCCCCAAAACCATAGATCCACCCAAAAAACACCCTAAATCTACCTGATGTTCTCCAAAACCCACAATTTACACTTTTCCAGCATGATGACCACGGAAAACACAACGAAACCCAACGGAGAACCCAAAACACGTCCAAAACACCCCAAAAAAGAACAGGATCACCCCCAAAAACGAAAGAAAACCCCAAAAAGCACGGATCCAATCCCAAAACCACTCTAAACGTACCTGATGTTCTCCAAATCCAAATGTCCACTCCCAACCACCATAAAACCCATTAGGAACTCCACGAAACCCAACGGAAACCCCAAAAACACCTCAAAAACACCCCAAAAAAGAACTGGATCAGAAGAAAAAACACCAAACACTATGAATTTCCCCGCAAAACCACCCTAAACTCACCTGATCTTCTTCAAAACCCACAATCCACTCCCATTTACCTTAAGGACCAACGAGAATCCAACTAAAACCCAACGGAGACCCCAAAACAAGTCAAAAACACCCCAAACAAGAACAGGATAACCCCTAAAAAAGAAAGAAAACCCCAAAAAACATAGATCCACCCCAAAAACACACTAAACCTACCTGATGTTCTCCAAATCCCAAAGTCCACTCCCAACAAACTTAAAACACATTAGGAAATCAACGAAACGCAACGGAAACCCCAAAACACGTCAAAAACACCACAAAAAAAAGCGGGATCACCCCCAAAACCGAAAGAAAACCCTAAAAGCCGTTGATCCACCCCAAAAGTCCCCCTAAACCTACCTAATGTTCTCCAATACCCACAATTTACACGTTTTCACCATGATGAACAACAAGAACCCAACAAAAACCAACGGAGACCCCAAAATATGTCAAAAACACCCCAAAAAAGAATGGGACCACCCCAAAAACAGAAGAAAACGCTAAAAAAAACAGAAGAATTCAACCAAAACCACAGATTCACCACCCAGAAAAACTTAAACTCACCTGATATTCTCCAAAACCCACAATTTACACTTTTCCAACATGATGACCAACAAGAACCCAACAAAACCCAACGGAGACCCCAAAACACATCAAAAACACACCAAAAAAGAACGGGATCACCCCAGAAAAACAGAAAAAAAAAAAAAACAAATACCATGAATCCACCCCAAAAGTCCCCCTAAACCTACCTGATGTTCTCCAAAACCCACAATTTACCCTTTTCCACCATGATGCCAACGGAAAACCCAACGAAACCCAACGGAGACCCCAAAACACATCAAAAACACCACAAACAAGAACGGAATCACCCCCAAAACTGGAACAAAATCCCCAAAAAGCACGGATCAAATCCCAAAACCACCCTAAACCTACCTGATGTTCTCCAAAACCCACTATTCAGCCTTTTCCACCAAAATGAACAAGGAAAACACAACGAAACAAAACAGAGACCACAAAACACGTCAAAAACACCCCAAAAATGAATTCGATCACCCCCCCAAAAAAAACAGAAGAAAACCCCAAATACCATGAATCCACCCCAAAAGTCCCCCTAAACCTACCTGATGTTCTCCAAAACCCACAATTTACACTTTTCCACCATGATGCCAACGGAAAACCCAACAAAACCCAACGGAGAACCCAAAACACGTCCAAAACACACCAAAAAAGAATTGGATCACCCCAAAACTGGAACAAAATCCCCCAAAACCATAGATCCACCCAAAAAACACCCTAAATCTACCTGATGTTCTCCAAAACCCACAATTTACACTTTTCCACCATGATGACCACGAAAAACCCAATGAAACCCAACGGAGACCCCAAAACACGTCAAAAACATGCCAAAAAACAACTGGATCAGTAGAAAAAAAAACAGAAGAAAATCCTAAAAGCCATGAATCTGCCCCAAAAGTCCTCATAAACCTACCTGATGTTCTCCAAAACCCACAATTTACACTTTTCCAGCATGATGACCACGGAAAACCCAACGAAACCCAACGGAGAACCCAAAACACGTCCAAAACACCCCAAAAAAAATTGGATCACCCCAAAACTGGAACAAAATCCCCCAAAACCATAGATCCACCCAAAAAACACCCTAAATCTACCTGATGTTCTCCAAAACCCACAATTTACACTTTTCCAGCATGATGACCACGGAAAACACAACGAAACCCAACGGAGAACCCAAAACACGTCCAAAACACCCCAAAAAAGAACAGGATCACCCCCAAAAACGAAAGAAAACCCCAAAAAGCACGGATCCAATTCCAAAACCACTCTAAACGTACCTGATGTTCTCCAAATCCAAATGTCCACTCCCAACCACCATAAAACCCATTAGGAACTCCACGAAACCCAACGGAAACCCCAAAAACACCTCAAAAACACCCCAAAAAAGAACTGGATCAGAAGAAAAAACACCAAACACTATGAATTTCCCCGCAAAACCACCCTAAACTCACCTGATCTTCTTCAAAACCCACAATCCACTCCCATTTACCTTAAGGACCAACGAGAATCCAACTAAAACCCAACGGAGACCCCAAAACAAGTCAAAAACACCCCAAACAAGAACAGGATAACCCCTAAAAAAGAAAGAAAACCCCAAAAAACATAGATCCACCCCAAAAACACACTAAACCTACCTGATGTTCTCCAAATCCCAAAGTCCACTCCCAACAAACTTAAAACACATTAGGAAATCAACGAAACGCAACGGAAACCCCAAAACACGTCAAAAACACCACAAAAAAAAGCGGGATCACCCCCAAAACCGAAAGAAAACCCTAAAAGCCGTTGATCCACCCCAAAAGTCCCCCTAAACCTACCTAATGTTCTCCAATACCCACAATTTACACGTTTTCACCATGATGAACAACAAGAACCCAACAAAAACCAACGGAGACCCCAAAATATGTCAAAAACACCCCAAAAAAGAATGGGACCACCCCAAAAACAGAAGAAAACGCTAAAAAAAACAGAAGAATTCAACCAAAACCACAGATTCACCACCCAGAAAAACTTAAACTCACCTGATATTCTCCAAAACCCACAATTTACACTTTTCCAACATGATGACCAACAAGAACCCAACAAAACCCAACGGAGACCCCAAAACACATCAAAAACACACCAAAAAAGAACGGGATCACCCCAGAAAAACAGAAAAAAAAAAAAAAAAAAAAAAAACAAATACCATGAATCCACCCCAAAAGTCCCCCTAAACCTACCTGATGTTCTCCAAAACCCACAATTTACCCTTTTCCACCATGATGCCAACGGAAAACCCAACGAAACCCAACGGAGACCCCAAAACACATCAAAAACACCACAAACAAGAACGGAATCACCCCCAAAACTGGAACAAAATCCCCAAAAAGCACGGATCAAATCCCAAAACCACCCTAAACCTACCTGATGTTCTCCAAAACCCACTATTCAGCCTTTTCCACCAAAATGAACAAGGAAAACACAACGAAACAAAACAGAGACCACAAAACACGTCAAAAACACCCCAAAAATGAATTCGATCACCCCCCCAAAAAAAACAGAAGAAAACCCCAAATACCATGAATCCACCCCAAAAGTCCCCCTAAACCTACCTGATGTTCTCCAAAACCCACAATTTACACTTTTCCACCATGATGCCAACGGAAAACCCAACAAAACCCAACGGAGAACCCAAAACACGTCCAAAACACACCAAAAAAGAATTGGATCACCCCAAAACTGGAACAAAATCCCCCAAAACCATAGATCCACCCAAAAAACACCCTAAATCTACCTGATGTTCTCCAAAACCCACAATTTACACTTTTCCACCATGATGACCACGAAAAACCCAATGAAACCCAACGGAGACCCCAAAACACGTCAAAAACATGCCAAAAAACAACTGGATCAGTAGAAAAAAAAACAGAAGAAAATCCTAAAAGCCATGAATCTGCCCCAAAAGTCCTCATAAACCTACCTGATGTTCTCCAAAACCCACAATTTACACTTTTCCAGCATGATGACCACGGAAAACACAACGAAACCCAACGGAGAACCCAAAACACGTCCAAAACACCCCCAAAAAGAATTGGATCACCCCAAAACTGGAACAAAATCCCCCAAAACCATAGATCCACCCAAAAAACACCCTAAATCTACCTGATGTTCTCCAAAACCCACAATTTACACTTTTCCAGCATGATGACCACGAAAAACCCAATGAAACCCAACGGAGAACCCAAAACACGTCCAAAACACCCCAAAAAAGAACAGGATCACCCCCAAAAACGAAAGAAAACCCCAAAAAGCACGGATCCAATCCCAAAACCACTCTAAACGTACCTGATGTTCTCCAAATCCAAATGTCCACTCCCAACCACCATAAAACCCATTAGGAACTCAACGAAACCCAACGGAAACCCCAAAAACACCTCAAAAACACCCCAAAAAAGAACTGGATCAGAAGAAAAAACACCAAACACTATGAATTTCCCCGCAAAACCACCCTAAACTCACCTGATCTTCTTCAAAACCCACAATCCACTCCCATTTACCTTAAGGACCAACGAGAATCCAACTAAAACCCAACGGAGACCCCAAAACAAGTCAAAAACACCCCAAACAAGAACAGGATAACCCCTAAAAAAGAAAGAAAACCCCAAAAAACATAGATCCACCCCAAAAACACACTAAACCTACCTGATGTTCTCCAAATCCCAAAGTCCACTCCCAACAAACTTAAAACACATTAGGAAATCAACGAAACGCAACGGAAACCCCAAAACACGTCAAAAACACCACAAAAAAAAGCGGGATCACCCCCAAAACCGAAAGAAAACCCTAAAAGCCGTTGATCCACCCCAAAAGTCCCCCTAAACCTACCTAATGTTCTCCAATACCCACAATTTACACGTTTTCACCATGATGAACAACAAGAACCCAACAAAAACCAACGGAGACCCCAAAATATGTCAAAAACACCCCAAAAAAGAATGGGACCACCCCAAAAACAGAAGAAAACGCTAAAAAAAACAGAAGAATTCAACCAAAACCACAGATTCACCACCCAGAAAAACTTAAACTCACCTGATATTCTCCAAAACCCACAATTTACACTTTTCCAACATGATGACCAACAAGAACCCAACAAAACCCAACGGAGACCCCAAAACACATCAAAAACACACCAAAAAAGAACGGGATCACCCCAGAAAAACAGAAAAAAAAAAAAAAAAAAAAAATACCATGAATCCACCCCAAAAGTCCCCCTAAACCTACCTGATGTTCTCCAAAACCCACAATTTACCCTTTTCCAACATGATGCCAACGGAAAACCCAACGAAACCCAACGGAGACCCCAAAACACATCAAAAACACCACAAACAAGAACGGAATCACCCCCAAAACTGGAACAAAATCCCCAAAAAGCACGGATCAAATCCCAAAACCACCCTAAAGCTACCTGATGTTCTCCAAAACCCACTATTCAGCCTTTTCCACCAAAATGAACAAGGAAAACACAACGAAACAAAACAGAGACCACAAAACACGTCAAAAAAACCCCAAAAATGAATTCGATCACCCCCCAAAAAAAAACAGAAGAAAACCCCAAATACCATGAATCCACCCCAAAAGTCCCCCTAAACCTACCTGATGTTCTCCAAAACCCACAATTTACCCTTTTCCACCATGATGCCAACGGAAAACCCAACGAAACCCAACGGAGAACCCAAAACACGTCCAAAACACCCCAAAAAAGAATTGGATCACCCCAAAACTGGAACAAAATCCCCCAAAACCATAGATCCACCCAAAAAACACCCTAAATCTACCTGATGTTCTCCAAAACCCACAATTTACACTTTTCCACCATGATGACCACGAAAAACCCAATGAAACCCAACGGAGACCCCAAAACACGTCAAAAACATGCCAAAAAACAACTGGATCAGTAGAAAAAAAAAAACAGAAGAAAATCCTAAAAGCCATGAATCTGCCCCAAAAGTCCTCATAAACCTACCTGATATTCTCCAAAACCCACAATTTACACTTTTCCAGCATGATGACCACGGAAAACCCAACGAAACCCAACGGAGAACCCAAAACACGTCCAAAACACCCCAAAAAAAAATTGGATCACCCCAAAACTGGAACAAAATCCCCCAAAACCATAGATCCACCCAAAAAACACCCTAAATCTACCTGATGTTCTCCAAAACCCACAATTTACACTTTTCCACCATGATGACCACGAAAAACCCAATGAAACCCAACGGAGACCCCAAAACACGTCAAAAACATGCCAAAAAACAACTGGATCAGTAGAAAAAAAAACAGAAGAAAATCCTAAAAGCCATGAATCTGCCCCAAAAGTCCTCATAAACCTACCTGATGTTCTCCAAAACCCACAATTTACACTTTTCCAGCATGATGACCACGGAAAACACAACGAAACCCAACGGAGAACCCAAAACACGTCCAAAACACCCCAAAAAAGAACAGGATCACCCCCAAAAACGAAAGAAAACCCCAAAAAGCACGGATCCAATCCCAAAACCACTCTAAACGTACCTGATGTTCTCCAAATCCAAATGTCCACTCCCAACCACCATAAAACCCATTAGGAACTCAACGAAACCCAACGGAAACCCCAAAAACACCTCAAAAACACCCCAAAAAAGAACTGGATCAGAAGAAAAAACACCAAACACTATGAATTTCCCCGCAAAACCACCCTAAACTCACCTGATCTTCTTCAAAACCCACAATCCACTCCCATTTACCTTAAGGACCAACGAGAATCCAACTAAAACCCAACGGAGACCCCAAAACAAGTCAAAAACACCCCAAACAAGAACAGGATAACCCCTAAAAAAGAAAGAAAACCCCAAAAAACATAGATCCACCCCAAAAACACACTAAACCTACCTGATGTTCTCCAAATCCCAAAGTCCACTCCCAACAAACTTAAAACACATTAGGAAATCAACGAAACGCAACGGAAACCACAAAACACGTCAAAAACACCACAAAAAAAAGCGGGATCACCCCCAAAACCGAAAGAAAACCCTAAAAGCCGTTGATCCACCCCAAAAGTCCCCCTAAACCTACCTAATGTTCTCCAATACCCACAATTTACACGTTTTCACCATGATGAACAACAAGAACCCAACAAAAACCAACGGAGACCCCAAAATATGTCAAAAACACCCCAAAAAAGAATGGGACCACCCCAAAAACAGAAGAAAACGCTAAAAAAAACAGAAGAATTCAACCAAAACCACAGATTCACCACCCAGAAAAACTTAAACTCACCTGATATTCTCCAAAACCCACAATTTACACTTTTCCAACATGATGACCACGAAAAACCCAATGAAACCCAACGGAGACCCCAAAACACGTCAAAAACATGCCAAAAAACAACTGGATCAGTAGAAAAAAAAACAGAAGAAAATCCTAAAAGCCATGAATCTGCCCCAAAAGTCCTCATAAACCTACCTGATGTTCTCCAAAACCCACAATTTACACTTTTCCAGCATGATGACCACGGAAAACACAACGAAACCCAACGGAGAACCCAAAACACGTCCAAAACACCCCAAAAAAGAACAGGATCACCCCCAAAAACGAAAGAAAACCCCAAAAAGCACGGATCCAATCCCAAAACCACTCTAAACGTACCTGATGTTCTCCAAATCCAAATGTCCACTCCCAACCACCATAAAACCCACTAGGAACTCAACGAAACCCAACGGAAACCCCAAAAACACCTCAAAAACACCCCAAAAAAGAACTGGATCAGAAGAAAAAACACCAAACACTATGAATTTCCCCGCAAAACCACCCTAAACTCACCTGATCTTCTTCAAAACCCACAATCCACTCCCATTTACCTTAAGGACCAACGAGAATCCAACTAAAACCCAACGGAGACCCCAAAACAAGTCAAAAACACCCCAAACAAGAACAGGATAACCCCTAAAAAAGAAAGAAAACCCCAAAAAACATAGATCCACCCCAAAAACACACTAAACCTACCTGATGTTCTCCAAATCCCAAAGTCCACTCCCAACAAACTTAAAACACATTAGGAAATCAACGAAACGCAACGGAAACCCCAAAACACGTCAAAAACACCACAAAAAAAAGCGGGATCACCCCCAAAACCGAAAGAAAACCCTAAAAGCCGTTGATCCACCCCAAAAGTCCCCCTAAACCTACCTAATGTTCTCCAATACCCACAATTTACACGTTTTCACCATGATGAACAACAAGAACCCAACAAAAACCAACGAAGACCCCAAAATATGTCAAAAACACCCCAAAAAAGAATGGGACCACCCCAAAAACAGAAGAAAACGCTAAAAAAAACAGAAGAATTCAACCAAAACCACAGATTCACCACCCAGAAAAACTTAAACTCACCTGATATTCTCCAAAACCCACAATTTACACTTTTCCAACATGATGACCAACAAGAACCCAACAAAACCCAACGGAGACCCCAAAACACATCAAAAACACACCAAAAAAGAACGGGATCACCCCAGAAAAACAGAAAAAAAAAAAAAAACAAATACCATGAATCCACCCCAAAAGTCCCCCTAAACCTACCTGATGTTCTCCAAAACCCACAATTTACCCTTTTCCAACATGATGCCAACGGAAAACCCAACGAAACCCAACGGAGACCCCAAAACACATCAAAAACACCACAAACAAGAACGGAATCACCCCCAAAACTGGAACAAAATCCCCAAAAAGCACGGATCAAATCCCAAAACCACCCTAAACCTACCTGATGTTCTCCAAAACCCACTATTCAGCCTTTTCCACCAAAATGAACAAGGAAAACACAACGAAACAAAACAGAGACCACAAAACACGTCAAAAACACCCCAAAAATGAATTCGATCACCCCCCCAAAAAAAAAAGAAGAAAACCCCAAATACCATGAATCCACCCCAAAAGTCCCCCTAAACCTACCTGATGTTCTCCAAAACCCACAATTTACACTTTTCCACCGTGATGCCAACGGAAAACCCAACGAAACCCAACGGAGAACCCAAAACACGTCCAAAACACCCCAAAAAAGAATTGGATCACCCCAAAACTGGAACAAAATCCCCCAAAACCATAGATCCACCCAAAAAACACCCTAAATCTACCTGATGTTCTCCAAAACCCACAATTTACACTTTTCCACCATGATGACCACGAAAAACCCAATGAAACCCAACGGAGACCCCAAAACACGTCAAAAACATGCCAAAAAACAACTGGATCAGTAGAAAAAAAAACAGAAGAAAATCCTAAAAGCCATGAATCTGCCCCAAAAGTCCTCATAAACCTACCTGATGTTCTCCAAAACCCACAATTTACACTTTTCCAGCATGATGACCACGGAAAACACAACGAAACCCAACGGAGAACCCAAAACACGTCCAAAACACCCCAAAAAAGAACAGGATCACCCCCAAAAACGAAAGAAAACCCCAAAAAGCACGGATCCAATCCCAAAACCACTCTAAACGTACCTGATGTTCTCCAAATCCAAATGTCCACTCCCAACCACCATAAAACCCATTAGGAACTCAACGAAACCCAACGGAAACCCCAAAAACACCTCAAAAACACCCCAAAAAAGAACTGGATCAGAAGAAAAAACACCAAACACTATGAATTTCCCCGCAAAACCACCCTAAACTCACCTGATCTTCTTCAAAACCCACAATCCACTCCCATTTACCTTAAGGACCAACGAGAATCCAACTAAAACCCAACGGAGACCCCAAAACAAGTCAAAAACACCCCAAACAAGAACAGGATAACCCCTAAAAAAGAAAGAAAACCCCAAAAAACATAGATCCACCCCAAAAACACACTAAACCTACCTGATGTTCTCCAAATCCCAAAGTCCACTCCCAACAAACTTAAAACACATTAGGAAATCAACGAAACGCAACGGAAACCCCAAAACACGTCAAAAACACCACAAAAAAAAGCGGGATCACCCCCAAAACCGAAAGAAAACCCTAAAAGCCGTTGATCCACCCCAAAAGTCCCCCTAAACCTACCTAATGTTCTCCAATACCCACAATTTACACGTTTTCACCATGATGAACAACAAGAACCCAACAAAAACCAACGGAGACCCCAAAATATGTCAAAAACACCCCAAAAAAGAATGGGACCACCCCAAAAACAGAAGAAAACGCTAAAAAAAAACAGAAGAATTCAACCAAAACCACAGATTCACCACCCAGAAAAACTTAAACTCACCTGATATTCTCCAAAACCCACAATTTACACTTTTCCAACATGATGACCAACAAGAACCCAACAAAACCCAACGGAGACCCCAAAACACATCAAAAACACACCAAAAAAGAACGGGATCACCCCAGAAAAACAGAAAAATAATAAAAACAAATACCATGAATCCACCCCAAAAGTCCCCCTAAACCTACCTGATATTCTCCAAAACCCACAATTTACCCTTTTCCAACATGATGACCAACAAGAACCCAACAAAACCCAACGGAGACCCCAAAACACATCAAAAACACCACAAACAAGAACGGAATCACCCCCAAAACTGGAACAAAATCCCCAAAAAGCACGGATCAAATCCCAAAACCACCCTAAACCTACCTGATGTTCTCCAAAACCCACTATTCAGCCTTTTCCACCAAAATGAACAAGGAAAACACAACGAAACAAAACAGAGACCACAAAACACGTCAAAAACACCCCAAAAATGAATTCGATCACCCCCCCAAAAAAAACAGAAGAAAACCCCAAATACCATGAATCCACCCCAAAAGTCCCCCTAAACCTACCTGATGTTCTCCAATACCCACAATTTACACTTTTCCACCATGATGACCACGGAAAACCCAACGAAACCCAACGGAGAACCCAAAACACGTCCAAAACACACCAAAAAAAAATTGGATCACCCCAAAACTGGAACAAAATCCCCCAAAACCATAGATCCACCCAAAAAACACCCTAAATCTACCTGATGTTCTCCAAAACCCACAATTTACACTTTTCCACCATGATGACCACGAAAAACCCAATGAAACCCAACGGAGACCCCAAAACACGTCAAAAACATGCCAAAAAACAACTGGATCAGTAGAAAAAAAAACAGAAGAAAATCCTAAAAGCCATGAATCTGCCCCAAAAGTCCTCATAAACCTACCTGATGTTCTCCAAAACCCACAATTTACACTTTTCCAGCATGATGACCACGGAAAACACAACGAAACCCAACGGAGAACCCAAAACACGTCCAAAACACCCCAAAAAAGAACAGGATCACCCCCAAAAACGAAAGAAAACCCCAAAAAGCACGGATCCAATCCCAAAACCACTCTAAACGTACCTGATGTTCTCCAAATCCAAATGTCCACTCCCAACCACCATAAAACCCATTAGGAACTCAACGAAACCCAACGGAAACCCCAAAAACACCTCAAAAACACCCCAAAAAAGAACTGGATCAGAAGAAAAAACACCAAACACTATGAATTTCCCCGCAAAACCACCCTAAACTCACCTGATCTTCTTCAAAACCCACAATCCACTCCCATTTACCTTAAGGACCAACGAGAATCCAACTAAAACCCAACGGAGACCCCAAAACAAGTCAAAAACACCCCAAACAAGAACAGGATAACCCCTAAAAAAGAAAGAAAACCCCCAAAAACATAGATCCACCCCAAAAACACACTAAACCTACCTGATGTTCTCCAAATCCCAAAGTCCACTCCCAACAAACTTAAAACACATTAGGAAATCAACGAAACGCAACGGAAACCCCAAAACACGTCAAAAACACCACAAAAAAAAAGCGGGATCACCCCCAAAACCGAAAGAAAACCCTAAAAGCCGTTGATCCACCCCAAAAGTCCCCCTAAACCTACCTAATGTTCTCCAATACCCACAATTTACACGTTTTCACCATGATGAACAACAAGAACCCAACAAAAACCAACGGAGACCCCAAAATATGTCAAAAACACCCCAAAAAAGAATGGGACCACCCCAAAAACAGAAGAAAACGCTAAAAAAAAACAGAAGAATTCAACCAAAACCACAGATTCACCACCCAGAAAAACTTAAACTCACCTGATATTCTCCAAAACCCACAATTTACACTTTTCCAACATGATGACCAACAAGAACCCAACAAAACCCAACGGAGACCCCAAAACACATCAAAAACACACCAAAAAAGAACGGGATCACCCCAGAAAAACAGAAAAAAAAAAAAAACAAATACCATGAATCCACCCCAAAAGTCCCCCTAAACCTACCTGATGTTCTCCAAAACCCACAATTTACCCTTTTCCACCATGATGCCAACGGAAAACCCAACGAAACCCAACGGAGACCCAAAACACATCAAAAACACCACAAACCAAGAACGGAATCACCCCCAAAACTGGAACAAAATCCCCAAAAAGCACGGATCAAATCCCAAAACCACCCTAAACCTACCTGATGTTCTCCAAAACCCACTATTCAGCCTTTTCCACCAAAATGAACAAGGAAAACACAACGAAACAAAACAGAGACCACAAAACACGTCAAAAAAACCCCAAAAATGAATTCGATCACCCCCCCCAAAAAAACAGAAGAAAACCCCAAATACCATGAATCCACCCCAAAAGTCCCCCTAAACCTACCTGATGTTCTCCAAAACCCACAATTTACACTTTTCCACCATGATGACCACGGAAAACCCAACGAAACCCAACGGAGAACCCAAAACACGTCCAAAACACCCCAAAAAAGAATTGGATCACCCCAAAACTGGAACAAAATCCCCCAAAACCATAGATCCACCCAAAAAACACCCTAAATCTACCTGATGTTCTCCAAAACCCACAATTTACACTTTTCCACCATGATGACCACGAAAAACCCAATGAAACCCAACGGAGACCCCAAAACACGTCAAAAACATGCCAAAAAACAACTGGATCAGTAGAAAAAAAAACAGAAGAAAATCCTAAAAGCCATGAATCTGCCCCAAAAGTCCTCATAAACCTACCTGATGTTCTCCAAAACCCACAATTTACACTTTTCCAGCATGATGACCACGGAAAACCCAACGAAACCCAACGGAGAACCCAAAACACGTCCAAAACACCCCAAAAAAAAATTGGATCACCCCAAAACTGGAACAAAATCCCCCAAAACCATAGATCCACCCAAAAAACACCCTAAATCTACCTGATGTTCTCCAAAACC
>NW_028137766.1:0-24393 GCF_965140915.1 Aythya marila
ATCCACCCCAAAGACACCCTAAACCTACCTGATGTTCTCCAAAACCCACAATTTACCCTTTTCCACCATGATAACCAACGAGAACCCAACAAAACCCAACGGAGACTCCAAAAAACGTCAAAAACACCCCAAACAAGAACGGCATCACCCCCAAAACTGGAAGAAAATCCCCCAAAACCATAGATCCCACCCCAAAACCACCCTAAACCTACCTGATGTTCTCCAAAACCCACAATTTACCCTTTTCCACCATGATAACTAACGAGAACCCAACAAAACCCAACGGAGACCCCAAAAAACGTCAAAAACACCCCAAACAAGAACGGCATCACCCCCAAAACTGGAAGAAAATCCCCCAAAACCATAGATCCACCCCAAAGACACCCTAAACCTACCTGATGTTCTCCAAAACCCACAATTTACACTTTTCCAACACGATGACCAACGAGAACCCAACAGAACCCAACAGAGACCCCAAAAAACGTCAAAAACACCCCAAACAAGAACGGCATCACCACCAAAACTGGAAGAAAATCCCCCAAAACCATAGATCCACCCCAAAACCACCCTAAACCTACCTGATCTTCTCCAAAACCCACAATCCACTCCTATTTAACATAATGACAAACAAGAACCCAACAAAACCTAATGGAGACCCCAAAACACGTAAAAAACACCCAAAAAATATCGGCATCACCCCCAAAACTGGAAGAAAATCCCCCAAAACCATAGATCCACCCCAAAACCACCCTAAACCTACCTGATGTTCTCCAAAACCCACAATTTACCCTTTTCCACCATGATAACCAACGAGAACCCAACAAAACCCAACGGAGACCCCAAAACACGTCAAAAACACCCCAAACAAGAACGGCATCACCCCCAAAACTGGAAGAAAATCCCCCAAAATCATAGATCCACCCCAAAGACACCCTAAACCTACCTGATGTTCTCCAAAACCACAATCCACACCTATTTAACATAATGACAAACAAGAACCCAACAAAACCTAATGGAGACACCAAAACACGTCAAAAACACCCCAAACAAGAACGGCATCACCACCAAAACTGGAAGAAAATCCCCCAAAACCATAGATCCACCCCAAAGACACCCTAAACCTACCTGATCTTCTCCAAAAACCACAATTTACCCTTTTCCAACACGATGACCAACGAGAACCCAACAGAACCCAACAGAGACCCCAAAAAACGTCAAAAACACCCCAAACAAGAACGGCATCACCACCAAAACTGGAAGAAAATCCCCCAAAACCATAGATCCACCCCAAAACCACCCTAAACCTACCTGATGTTCTCCAAAACCCACAATCCACTCCTATTTAACATAATGACAAACAAGAACCCAACAAAACCTAATGGAGACCCCAAAACACGTCAAAAACACCCCAAACAAGAACGGCATCACCCCCAAAACTGGAAGAAAATCCCCCAAAACCATAGATCCACCCCAAAGACACCCTAAACCTACCTGATCTTCTCCAAAAACCACAATTTACCCTTTTCCACCATGATAACCAACGAGAACCCAACAAAACCCAACGGAGACCCCAAAAAAACGTCAAAAACACCCCAAACAAGAACGGCATCACCCCCAAAACTGGAAGAAAATCCCCCAAAACCATAGATCCACCCCAAAGACACCCTAAACCTACCTGATCTTCTCCAAAAACCACAATTTACACTTTTCCAACACGATGACCAACGAGAACCCAACAAAACCCAACAGAGACCCCAAAAAACGTCAAAAACACCCCAAACAAGAACGGCATCACCACCAAAACTGGAAGAAAATCCCCCAAAACCATAGATCCACCCCAAAACCACCCTAAAACTACCTGATGTTCTCCAAAACCCACAATCCACTCCTATTTAACATAATGACAAACAAGAACCCAACAAAACCTAATGGAGACCCCAAAACACGTCAAAAACACCCCAAAAAATATCGGCATCACCCCCAAAACTGGAAGAAAATACGCCAAAACCATAGATCCACCCCAAAACCACCCTAAACCTACCTGATCTTCTCCAAAACCCACAATTTACCCTTTTCCACCATGATAACCAACGAGAACCCAATAAAACCCAACGGAGACCCCAAAAAACGTCAAAAACACCCCAAACAAGAACGGCATCACCACCAAAACTGGAAGAAAATCCCCCAAAACCATAGATCCACCCCAAAGACACCCTAAACCTACCTGATCTTCTCCAAAACCCACAATCCACACCTATTTAACATAATGACAAACAAGAACCCAACAAAACCTAATGGAGACACCAAAACACGTCAAAAACACCCCAAACAAGAACGGCATCACCACCAAAACTGGAAGAAAATCCCCCAAAACCATAGATCCACCCCAAAGACACCCTAAACCTACCTGATCTTCTCCAAAAACCACAATTTACCCTTTTCCAACACGATGACCAACGAGAACCCAACAGAACCCAACAGAGACCCCAAAAAACGTCAAAAACACCCCAAACAAGAACGGCATCACCCCCAAAACTGGAAGAAAATCCCCCAAAACCATAGATCCACCCCAAAGACACCCTAAACCTACCTGATCTTCTCCAAAAACCACAATTTACCCTTTTCCAACACGATGACCAACGAGAACCCAACAGAACCCAACAGAGACCCCAAAAAACGTCAAAAACACCCCAAACAAGAACGGCATCACCACCAAAACTGGAAGAAAATCCCCCAAAACCATAGATCCACCCCAAAGACACCCTAAACCTACCTGATCTTCTCCAAAACCACAATTTACCCTTTTACAACACGATGACCAACGAGAACCCAACAGAACCCAACAGAGACCCCAAAACACGTCAAAAACACCCCAAACAAGAACGGCATCACCACCAAAACTGGAAGAAAATCCCCCAAAACCATAGATCCACCCCAAAACCACCCTAAACCTACCTGATGTTCTCCAAAACCCACAATCCACTCCTATTTAACATAATGACAAACAAGAACCCAACAAAACCTAATGGAGACCCCAAAACACGTAAAAAACACCCCAAAAAATATCGGCATCACCCCCAAAACTGGAAGAAAATACGCCAAAACCATAGATCCACCCCAAAACCACCCTAAACCTACCTGATCTTCTCCAAAACCCACAATTTACCCTTTTCCACCATGATAACCAACGAGAACCCAACAAAACCCAACGGAGACCCCAAAAAACGTCAAAAACACCCCAAACAAGAACGGCATCACCACCAAAACTGGAAGAAAATCCCCCAAAACCATAGATCCACCCCAAAGACACCCTAAACCTACCTGATGTTCTCCAAAACCCACAATCCACACCTATTTAACATAATGACAAACAAGAACCAACAAAACCTAATGGAGACACCAAAACACGTCAAAAACACCCCAAACAAGAACGGCATCACCACCAAAACTGGAAGAAAATCCCCCAAAACCATAGATCCACCCCAAAGACACCCTAAACCTACCTGATCTTCTCCAAAAACCACAATTTACCCTTTTCCAACACGATGACCAACGAGAACCCAACAGAACCCAACAGAGACCCCAAAAAACGTCAAAAACACCCCAAACAAGAACGGCATCACCCCCAAAACTGGAAGAAAATCCCCCAAAACCATAGATCCACCCCAAAGACACCCTAAACCTACCTGATGTTCTCCAAAAACCACAATTTACCCTTTTCCAACACGATGACCAACGAGAACCCAACAGAACCCAACAGAGACCCCAAAAAACGTCAAAACACCCCAAACAAGAACGGCATCACCACCAAAACTGGAAGAAAATCCCCAAAACCATAGATCCACCCCAAAGTCACCCTAAACCTACCTGATGTTCTCCAAAACCCACAATCCACACCTATTTAACATAATGACAAACAAGAACCCAACAAAACCTAATGGAGACACCAAAACACGTCAAAAACACCCCAAACAAGAACGGCATCACCACCAAAACTGGAAGAAAATCCCCCAAAACCATAGATCCACCCCAAAGACACCCTAAACCTACCTGATCTTCTCCAAAAACCACAATTTACCCTTTTCCAACACGATGACCAACGAGAACCCAACAGAACCCAACAGAGACCCCAAAACACGTCAAAACACCCCAAACAAGAACGGCATCACCCCCAAAACTGGAAGAAAATCCCCCAAAACCATAGATCCACCCCAAAACCACCCTAAACCTACCTGATGTTCTCCAAAACCCACAATCCACTCCTATTTAACATAATGACAAACAAGAACCCAACAAAACCTAATGGAGACACCAAAACACGTCAAAAACACCCCAAACAAGAACGGCATCACCCCCAAAACTGGAAGAAAATCCCCCAAAACCATAGATCCACCCCAAAGACACCCTAAACCTACCTGATCTTCTCCAAAAACCACAATTTACCCTTTTCCACCATGATAACCAACGAGAACCCAACAAAACCCAACGGAGACCCCAAAAAACGTCAAAAACACCCCAAACAAGAACGGCATCACCACCAAAACTGGAAGAAAATCCCCCAAAACCATAGATCCACCCCAAAGACACCCTAAACCTACCTGATCTTCTCCAAAAACCACAATTTACACTTTTACAACACGATGACCAACGAGAACCCAACAAAACCCAACAGAGACCCCAAAAAACGTCAAAAACACCCCAAACAAGAACGGCATCACCACCAAAACTGGAAGAAAATCCCCCAAAACCATAGATCCACCCCAAAACCACCCTAAACCTACCTGATGTTCTCCAAAACCCACAATCCACTCCTATTTAACATAATGACAAACAAGAACCCAACAAAACCTAATGGAGACCCCAAAACACGTCAAAAACACCCCAAAAATATCGGCATCACCACCAAAACTGGAAGAAAATCCCCCAAAACCATAGATCCACCCCAAAGACACCCTAAACCTACCTGATCTTCTCCAAAAACCACAATCCACTCCTATTTAACATAATGACAAACAAGAACCCAACAAAACCTAATGGAGACACCAAAACACGTCAAAAACACCCCAAACAAGAACGGCATCACCACCAAAACTGGAAGAAAATCCCCAAAACCATAGATCCACCCCAAAGACACCCTAAACCTACCTGATCTTCTCCAAAAACCACAATTTACCCTTTTCCAACACGATGACCAACGAGAACCCAACAGAACCCAACAGAGACCCCAAAAAACGTCAAAAACACCCCAAACAAGAACGGCATCACCCCAAAACTGGAAGAAAATACGCCAAAACCATAGAACCACCCCAAAGACACCCTAAACCTACCTGATGTTCTCCAAAAACCACAATTTACCCTTTTCCAACACGATGACCAACGAGAACCCAACAGAACCCAACAGAGACCCCAAAAAACGTCAAAAACACCCCAAACAAGAACGGCATCACCACCAAAACTGGAAGAAAATCCCCAAAACCATAGATCCACCCCAAAGTCACCCTAAACCTACCTGATGTTCTCCAGAAACCACAATCCACACCTATTTAACATAATGACAAACAAGAACCCAACAAAACCTAATGGAGACACCAAAACACGTCAAAAACACCCCAAACAAGAACGGCATCACCCCCAAAACTGGAAGAAAATCCCCCAAAACCATAGATCCACCCCAAAGACACCCTAAACCTACCTGATGTTCTCCAAAACCCACAATCCACACCTATTTAACATAATGACAAACAAGAACCCAACAAAACCTAATGGAGACACCAAAACACGTCAAAAACACCCCAAACAAGAACGGCATCACCCCCAAAACTGGAAGAAAATCCCCCAAAACCATAGATCCACCCCAAAGACACCCTAAACCTACCTGATCTTCTCCAAAAACCACAATTTACACTTTTCCAACACGATGACCAACGAGAACCCAACAGAACCCAACAGAGACCCCAAAAAACGTCAAAAACACCCCAAACAAGAACGGCATCACCCCCAAAACTGGAAGAAAATCCCCAAAACCATAGATCCACCCCAAAGTCACCCTAACCTACCTGATGTTCTCCAAAAACCACAATCCACACCTATTTAACATAATGACAAACAAGAACCCAACAAAACCTAATGGAGACACCAAAACACGTCAAAAACACCCCAAACAAGAACGGCATCACCACCAAAACTGGAAGAAAATCCGCCAAAACCATAGATCCACCCCAAAGACACCCTAAACCTACCTGATCTTCTCCAAAAACCACAATTTACCCTTTTCCACCGTGATAAACAATGAGAACCCAACAAAACCCAACGGAGACCCCAAAAAACGTCAAAAACACCCCAAACAAGAACGGCATCACCACCAAAACTGGAAGAAAATCCCCCAAAACCATAGATCCACCCCAAAGACACCCTAAACCTACCTGATGTTCTCCAAAAACCACAATTTACCCTTTTCCAACACGATGACCAACGAGAACCCAACAGAACCCAACAGAGACCCCAAAAAACGTCAAAAACACCCCAAACAAGAACGGCATCACCACCAAAACTGGAAGAAAATCCCCCAAAACCATAGATCCACCCCAAAACCACCCTAAAACTACCTGATGTTCTCCAAAACACACAATCCACTCCTATTTAACATAATGACAAACAAGAACCCAACAAAACCTAATGGAGACCCCAAAACACGTCAAAAACACCCCAAACAAGAACGGCATCACCACCAAAACTAGAAGAAAATCCCCCAAAACCATAGATCCACCCCAAAACCACCCTAAACCTACCTGATCTTCTCCAAAAACCACAATCCACTCCTATTTAACATAATGACAAACAAGAACCCAACAAAACCTAATGGAGACACCAAAACACGTCAAAAACACCCCAAACAAGAACGGCATCACCACCAAAACTGGAAGAAAATCCCCCAAAACCATAGATCCACCCCAAAGACACCCTAAACCTACCTGATCTTCTCCAAAAACCACAATTTACCCTTTTCCAACACGATGACCAACGAGAACCCAACAGAACCCAACAGAGACCCCAAAAAACGTCAAAAACACCCCAAACAAGAACGGCATCACCCCCAAAACTGGAAGAAAATACGCCAAAACCATAGATCCACCCCAAAGACACCCTAAACCTACCTGATGTTCTCCAAAAACCACAATTTACCCTTTTCCAACACGATGACCAACGAGAACCCAACAGAACCCAACAGAGACCCCAAAAAACGTCAAAAACACCCCAAACAAGAACGGCATCACCACCAAAACTGGAAGAAAATCCCCCAAAACCATAGATCCACCCCAAAGTCACCCTAAACCTACCTGATGTTCTCCAAAAACCACAATCCACACCTATTTAACATAATGACAAACAAGAACCCAACAAAACCTAATGGAGACACCAAAACACGTCAAAAACACCCCAAACAAGAACGGCATCACCCCCAAAACTGGAAGAAAATCCCCCAAAACCATAGATCCACCCCAAAGACACCCTAAACCTACCTGATGTTCTCCAAAACCCACAATCCACACCTATTTAACATAATGACAAACAAGAACCCAACAAAACCTAATGGAGACACCAAAACACGTCAAAAACACCCCAAACAAGAACGGCATCACCCCCAAAACTGGAAGAAAATACGCCAAAACCATAGATCCACCCCAAAACCACCCTAAACCTACCTGATGTTCTCCAAAAACCACAATTTACACTTTTCCAACACGATGACCAACGAGAACCCAACAGAACCCAACAGAGACCCCAAAAAACGTCAAAAACACCCCAAACAAGAACGGCATCACCCCCAAAACTGGAAGAAAATCCCCCAAAACCATAGATCCACCCCAAAACCACCCTAAAACTACCTGATGTTCTCCAAAACCCACAATCCACTCCTATTTAACTTAATGACAAACAAGAACCCAACAAAACCTAATGGAGACCCCAAAACACGTCAAAAACACCCCAAAAAATATCGGCATCACCCCCAAAACTGGAAGAAAATACGCCAAAACCATAGATCCACCCCAAAACCAACCTAAACCTACCTGATGTTCTCCAAAACCCACAATTTACCCTTTTCCACCATGATAACCAACGAGAACCCAACAAAACCCAACGGAGACCCCAAAAAACGTCAAAAACACCCCAAACAAGAACGGCATCACCACCAAAACTGGAAGAAAATCCCCCAAAACCATAGATCCACCCCAAAGACACCCTAAACCTACCTGATCTTCTCCAAAAACCACAATTTACCCTTTTCCAACACGATGACCAACGAGAACCCAACAGAACCCAACAGAGACCCCAAAAAACGTCAAAAACACCCCAAACAAGAACGGCATCACCCCCAAAACTGGAGGAAAATCCCCCAAAACCATAGATCCACCCCAAAACCACCCTAAACATACCTGATGTTCTCCAAAACCACAATCCACTCCTATTTAACATAATGACAAACAAGAACCCAACAAAACCTAATGGAGACCCCAAAACACGTCAAAAACACCCCAAAAAATATCGGCATCACCCCCAAAACTGGAAGAAAATCCCCCAAAACCATAGATCCACCCCAAAACCACCCTAAACCTACCTGATGTTCTCCAAAACCCACAATTTACCCTTTTCCACCATGATATCCAACGAGAACCCAACAAAACCCAACGGAGACCCCAAAACACGTCAAAAACACCCCAAACAAGAACGGCATCACCCCCAAAACTGGAAGAAAATCCCCCAAAACCATAGATCCACCCCAAAGACACCCTAAACCTACCTGATGTTCTCCAAAACCCACAATCCACACCTATTTAACATAATGACAAACAAGAACCCAACAAAACCTAATGGAGACACCAAAACACGTCAAAAACACCCCAAACAAGAACGGCATCACCACCAAAACTAGAAGAAAATCCCCCGAAACCATAGATCCACCCCAAAGACACCCTAAACCTACCTGATCTTCTCCAAAAACCACAATTTACCCTTTTCCAACACGATGACCAACGAGAACCCAACAGAACCCAAGAGAGACCCCAAAAAACGTCAAAAACACCCCAAACAAGAACGGCATCACCACCAAAACTGGAAGAAAATCCCCCAAAACCATAGATCCACCCCAAAGACACCCTAAACCTACCTGATCTTCTCCAAAAACCACAATTTACCCTTTTCCAACACGATGACCAACGAGAACCCAACAGAACCCAACAGAGACCCCAAAAAACGTCAAAAACACCCCAAACAAGAATGGCATCACCACCAAAACTGGAAGAAAATCCCCCAAAACCATAGATCCACCCCAAAGACACCCTAAACCTACCTGATGTTCTCCAAAACCCACAATTTACCCTTTTCCACCATGATAACCAACGAGAACCCAACAAAACCCAACGGAGACCCCAAAACACGTCAAAAACACCCCAAACAAGAACGGCATCACCCCCAAAACTGGAAGAAAATCCCCCAAAACCATAGATCCACCCCAAAGACACCCTAAACCTACCTGATGTTCTCCAAAACCCACAATTTACCCTTTTCCAACACGATGACCAACGAGAACCCAACAGAACCCAACAGAGACCCCAAAAAACGTCAAAAACACCCCAAACAAGAACGGCATCACCCCCAAAACTGGAAGAAAATCCCCCAAAACCATAGATCCACCCCAAAACCACCCTAAAACTACCTGATGTTCTCCAAAACCCACAATCCACTCCTATTTAACATAATGACAAAAAAGAACCCAACAAAACCTAATGGAGACCCCAAAACACGTAAAAAACACCAAAAAAATATCGGCATCACCCCCAAAACTGGAAGAAAATCCCCCAAAACCATAGATCCACCCCAAAGACACCCTAAACCTACCTGATCTTCTCCAAAAACCACAATCCACACCTATTTAACATAATGACAAACAAGAACCCAACAAAACCTAATGGAGACACCAAAACACGTCAAAAACACCCCAAACAAGAACGGCATCACCACCAAAACTGGAAGAAAATCCCCCAAAACCATAGATCCACCCCAAAGACACCCTAAACCTACCTGATCTTCTCCAAAAACCACAATTTACCCTTTTCCAACACGATGACCAACGAGAACCCAACAGAACCCAACAGAGACCCCAAAAAACGTCAAAAACACCCCAAACAAGAACGGCATCACCCCCAAAACTGGAAGAAAATTCCCCAAAACCATAGATGCACCCCAAAACCACCCTAAAACTACCTGATGTTCTCCAAAACCCACAATCCACTCCTATTTAACATAATGAAGAAAGGAGAGGATCACTCCCCCAAAAAGAAGAAAACCCAAATACCATTGTTATAAATGGCTCAGGATTCAAATTAGGATTAAATAAAAAAATAGGATTTATTGAAAGAATATAAAGGAATAGAGGTAAGCAAACAGCGCTGGGTGCACCGGGAGTCTCCGCTCCACCAGGACGCACACCAGTTACATCAAGCAGCTGATTTTTATGCTCCTAGACTAATACATATTCATTACTACTTCTAAAAAAATAGATTATTAAAATTAGCTTCCGGGGTGCAGTCCCTCCTACTGGAGCATGCGCGGTCTCCTCTGGGGTCTCTTCTGGGGGTCTCTAGGGGTCTTCCATGCTGAAGGCTCGCAGTCTTCCTCTTCCCCTTTGTACTTACTGGGCACCATCCCAAGTTTACAGAACACCTTCTTCAAAACACCTTCTTCAAATCTTGTCTCCCAGCCGCTTTTCAGCTTCTTTCTCGGCCCCCCCCCTAACCAGATACCAAAGATCCACATAGTATCCCATAACAGTCACTAGTTGTTATCAGTTGTTCTGAAACTCCCAGACACACGGGTAATTAAAACATTCTTCCCCAGCCATTCACAGACACATCTATAGCAGTGTTAGAAATAGAAGTCCGGAATAACAAAAGCAAACAGGTTCATAAATTTAAGAAGTGATAAATTGGCTAGAATGAGGAATGAGGGGGAGACTGGGACACACTGCAGCTGTGGTTCAAGCATTGAATTGCCAGTGCAGGGCCCAGAGGCAGACAGGATTCAAACATTTCAAACAGAATTGTTCTTTATGGACACGAATTGTTAAAACATTCCTCACAATCCCTTATCTTCTTTTCAATATCCCCAATTCGTGTCTCTTCTGTTATTAATAATTGGATTTCATCAGTTTGTTCTTGGAGGGTCCAATTCTTAAACATCATAATTGACATATCCCCTTCCCTTTTTAATGAAGTTATTACAAATGTACTATTTATCACCCGGTGTATTAATAATGTAAGACAAGGTATCATACAAGGTATATACAATAACATAATTACACCACATGACAATAAAAATAACACTCTTTTAACCCATGGTCCACCAGGCAGCCATGAAAATAAATCCCATTCCATATCCTTCCAGGTTTGTGTTTGCTCGCTCACCTCCCCCCCTTCCTTCTCTGGGATGGGAGAGAGAAATGGGAAAGTGAAGCCTGTGAGTTGAGATAAAAACAAGAAAATAATAACAATAATAATAATAACAATAATGATGATAATAGTACTACTAGTAATAATGTGTACAAAACAAGTGATGCACAATGCAATTGCTCACCACCTGCTGTCCGATGCCCAACCTAACCCCGAGCAGTCCGGCCCTCCTCCCAGCCTGCCTGCTGACAGGACAGTGAGAAGCTGAATTTGGCTTGGTCCTTGGCTTGGTGTAAGCACTGCTCTGTAACAATTAAAAACAATTAAAACACCAGCATATTATTAACATTCTTCTCATCCTAAACCAGAACATAACATTCTATCAGTTACTAGGAAGAAACACCCTTTTTATCAATCTTTAAACAGCAATTACTAAAGCTAAATTTTCCACAGACTTCTCCTTCTTGTGCTAGTAAATAATCCAAAGCTAGGCAATTTTGATACAAAGCAGTTCTCATCTTTATAACTCATTTAAATCAGTTCTCATCATTTATAACTATTTCTATTACAGCTAATAATTCTATTAAGTATATATACTGGGGTCCTATAGTCCCAGGATCTGTCTTCTGCCCACGTAGCTGGATCATAATAGGCAAACGCCTTCAGTCAAGGAGTTAGGCCCACTTTCAGGGTCACTTCAGGCTTGTGTTACCGTTCGGCCTGTCAGGGTGATCCAGCTCCTGTAAAACGAATCACAATTTTATATAGGTTTAAAAAAAAGTTTTTTTTTTTATGTTATTTTCTCGGGACAACCTGATCTTAGTGTGGGAGAAGTCCGGTCGAGGCCCTCTCACTCGGCAGTCAATACCCATAGGGGTTGCCTCCCTCGGTAGACCATACACACCGCAGTGGAGGGTCCTGCCCCGGTCTTGCCTTCTCCGTTTTCTCCCTTTAGGCTTGTCCCCTTTATTTAGCATCCTTCATTCATGCAGAGCCTCGTTGCCAGAATATTAGTTCTCCCTTAGCTTGAGTTTCAGTTTCCCAGGAGTGGACTCAACCCTCCAAGTTTCAGTAGTTACTGGTCCTTTTATTCTGGATGCGTGGGTCCCTTTCTGCAGTTCTCACAGCTGTTTCAGTAGTCAGTAAAACAAGGTACAGTCCCTCACATCGGGGGTTCAGTGATTCTTCCCTCCCATGGCTGCTTGTTGAAACACTTTCTTTTTTATCTTCTGACAAGTTAAATAACAGTTATCTAATTTGCTTTGCCGTATGGCCCTTTCCAGGTTCCTGTAGCAGGATTCATCTGATAGCCACGGCTACATTCATATTTGTAGCCACATTTCAGGTTGATACAGATTTGACTACAGATACCAGGGTTTTGGCATTCATCAATACCTCCACAGTTTCTCTTGTTTACAAACTCAAACTCAGCTGGACAGTCACATTCATTTATGTTGCATTCCTTCAGGGGCTCATCACCCCAGTCCTTGCAGTCTCTCTGCTGGTTACACACTTTATTGATATCTATGCATTCTCCACTTCTGCACTTGAATTTGCCAGGTCCAGAGCACTGAATAACATTGTTTCATCAGTGCCATCCAGACAGTCTCTCAGACCACTGCACTGCCTACTCCTATGGACACAGTTCCCACCTTCACATCTGAACTGGTCTGGCCTGCAGGTCCAGGAAGGGCAGTTAATTTCATCACTTCCATCCTTACAATAAGGATCTCTGTCACATCGCCACTTCTTGTAGATACATTCTTGTAGATACAAGTCACATTGTCGGGCGAAGGTGAGCAGCAGGCAGAGCGCTCCGCACCGTCACCTGTGTCACTTATACTACTCCTATTACCCATGCTGTTAGTGTCAGTGGCATCCTCCTTTTCTTTTTGCCACTGACCATTCACCACAAATGGATGAGACACATGATTACTAGTTAGGAAAGAGAGTGTAACGTCTGCTATACGGCTGCAGGCAGTGCCAGCTGCAACCTTAGGTTTGTGAAAGAGCCTGCCGGTGGTCATTTGGCAGTGTAATCTGCGTCTCTGCACTCCTGCCCTGCAATAGAGCTAAGTCGTCATTAGTAATGGTTATAACATCAATCTGGGGACTAATAGTCCTTTTTGCATTGCAAGATAAACCTTTTATAAAAAGAATGCTAGAGTGAAGCAGCACAGCCGCTGCTGCCGCTGCCTCCATGGTTACGTCAGACAGGCTGCAGGGTCCTGATGTCCGCCCCTCTGCTCTGCGCCGACTCGCCTCACGGTGAGAGTCGACTGCCGGTGTCCACTGACGCCTCTGATCTCCCGTAGCAACTCGATCTCGGATGTTCCGCAATTACTTCAATTTCCCCGCGTTTTGCAGCTTCTGTCAGGTCTATTCTTTGTCTCTCAGAGCCGTCCGTGGCTCTGCAGCGTCCCAGGGCTCTCTCCGTCCAGCGGTAGTCCCTCCGTAGTTTCTCTGGTCTCCCAGCGCCGCTCCAGTCTCTCGGCGCCGCTCCGGTCTCTCGGCCTGTTCAGGTCTCAGCGAGTCCAGGTCTCGGCCTGTGCGGGCCTCATATGTTGCAGGAAGCACAGCCGAAAGCACCAGTAGAGTCAGATCATGCTCCTGCCTTTTTCTTGTCACAGTCAAAACATTTAAGAGCAAAAATAGGATACACGAGATACACAAGATACACCGGGCCCATATATTAGGCACCACCACTCAAACTTGGATAAAACAGCACTTCTTTTCAGTCTGTCAAGCACTTCGTTCATCTCTGCCCACTCCCCTTGCAGAGAGTACAGAACCACGGATCGGAACTCTGCACTCGCTTTGCAGCAACGCTGCGTCTCACTCACACAGCACAATCGCACACGGAGGCCTCCAGCACATCTCATTCATACCACAGGAATATAACTTAGAATGATAACCAACCAAATAAGTATTGTCTCTGACTGTGTTCTTCGTGAAGTGACTTGTAACACTTTGTTCCAAACCCTTACACTTACACAAATACTTTCAACACAAAATACGTACAATATGCAAATATTACAATATACAAAATTTCAACACAAAATACATACATAAAAACACATATAATTATTAACACTCCAGTTAGTATCCCTCCAGCAGCCGAAAACATACCGTTTGTCTGCAGTTTCAGGAGATCTTTGCTCCTGCGGTGAGCAGCTGAGAGTGGAGTCCCCTCCGAGCAAAACGCTCAGGGTGCACCTAGGGGTGTCCACGCTGCAGCCGATCCCACAGCCGAGCAGAGTGTCTCCTGCCTGGCTCACCAAAATGACTCACAGAAAGCTGACTCCACAATCCGTAAGATTGTAAAGTAGGTATGTTTACTCAGTTCCATGCAGCACGGGGCGGGTAGTCCCACCAAAGTCGTACACGCCTAACATGGCAAATTGCTTTAGTAAAGAGTTACATATACATAAACATTCCTATACATATACATATTCCTAACCTGTCCCTTTGTGAACAGTCCTCCTTATCTCAGACCCCTTGATTAAAATCTGAACCATGAGGTTGTTTTTGATCTGGTTCTCGGGGTCCGAGAGGCTCCTGTTATCTGGTGGTATAAGTGCAGCACAGGCACAAATGCAGCACATATTCATTCTTAATCAATTGCTCTCTAATTTCTAATTCCATTGTTTCAGCTTGCTCTTTTCCGGATCCACAGGTATTCTACTATTAATGTTTAAAGCCTGACAGACCCCGTCCTCCGTGGATCAAAATACATGGGGTCTTAAGGGTTCTTTTGGTCATTCTATCATATAATACTGGATCATTTTCAATTTACTCTTTAATTTTCTGGGGCCCCTATTGTTCCAATTTCTAATCATTATTCATAATGGACTTTTTGGTCATATATCTGGTAATTTGCTCCCTTTCTGGTCCTTGGTCTTCGATTTTATCTGACCCATCCGGGAATTTTACTAGTGGCAATTCCCACAGCCCTTGGTTGCCCCCAGTGAGAGTGTCTTGCAGGGGGTTTAGGACCTATCACCCACCCACGTATCACTCCATTCACCAGCCCAGCCCCCCCCGACAGGAGATTAGAACTGGTGAGAAAACAAAAAGACCTCCACGCTGACTTTAGAAGTCTGTTACACTCTCACACACAAACACGGGCAACCGTACCTTTACCCAACCGGACGGTATCTTACGAATCAGTCGTCTTCGTCCAGAGTCCAACCGGACGGTATCCACAAGCGTCTTCGTCTGGGATCGAACCAAACGGTATCCAAACGACTGTCGTCTTCATCCGGTTCGATTCCGGACACCGGAATCCAACCGAACGGTATCCAAACGACCCTGTCGTCTTCGTCCGGATCTTCGCGCGCAGAATTACGGGCACAAAAACACAGCCGGCAAGGGAGCTCAAAAAAAATCAAATTCTTTGCTTACCTTTATTCAGGTTCAGGATGGCATTAGTCCCGATCTGAGTCAAACAGGAGCCAACAAATGGTGGGGCGCCCCTCCTAGATTAAATCAGAATTCAGGAACTATAGCCATCCCGGACGAGCCCCCAAATTGTTATAAATGGCTCAGGATTCAAATTAGGATTAAATAAAAAAATAGGATTTATTGAAAGAATATAAAGGAATAGAGGTAAGCAAACAGCGCTGGGTGCACCGGGAGTCTCCGCTCCACCAGGACGCACACCAGTTACATCAAGCAGCTGATTTTTATGCTCCTAGACTAATACATATTCATTACTACTTCTAAAAAAATAGATTATTAAAATTAGCTTCCGGGGTGCAGTCCCTCCTACTGGAGCATGCGCGGTCTCCTCTGGGGTCTCTTCTGGGGGTCTCTAGGGGTCTTCCATGCTGAAGGCTCGCAGTCTTCCTCTTCCCCTTTGTACTTACTGGGCACCATCCCAAGTTTACAGAACACCTTCTTCAAAACACCTTCTTCAAATCTTGTCTCCCAGCCGCTTTTCAGCTTCTTTCTCGGCCCCCCCCCTAACCAGATACCAAAGATCCACATAGTATCCCATAACAGTCACTAGTTGTTATCAGTTGTTCTGAAACTCCCAGACACACGGGTAATTAAAACATTCTTCCCCAGCCATTCACAGACACATCTATAGCAGTGTTAGAAATAGAAGTCCGGAATAACAAAAGCAAAAAGGTTCATAAATTTAAGAAGTGATAAATTGGCTAGAATGAGGAATGAGGGGGAGACTGGGACACACTGCAGCTGTGGTTCAAGCATTGAATTGCCAGTGCAGGGCCCAGAGGCAGACAGGATTCAAACATTTCAAACAGAATTGTTCTTTATGGACACGAATTGTTAAAACATTCCTCACACCATGAATCCACACGAAAAGTCCCCCTAAACCTACCTGAAGTTCTCCAAAACCCACAATTTACACTTTTACAACACGATGACCAACGAGAACCCAACAGAACCCAACAGAGACCCCAAAAAACGTCAAAAACACCCCAAACAAGAACGGCATCACCACCAAAACTGGAAGAAAATCCCCCAAAACCATAGATCCACCCCAAAACCACCCTAAAACTACCTGATGTTCTCCAAAACACACAATCCACTCCTATTTAACATAATGACAAACAAGAACCCAACAAAACCTAATGGAGACCCCAAAATACGTAAAAAACACCACAAAAAATATCGGCATCACCACCAAAACTGGAAGAAAATACGCCAAAACCATAGATCCACCCCAAAACCACCCTAAACCTACCTGACGTTCTCCAAAACCCACAATTTACCCTTTTCCACCATGATAACCAACGAGAACCCAACAAAACCCAACGGAGACCCCAAAAAACGTCAAAAACACCCCAAACAAGAACGGCATCACCACCAAAACTGGAAGAAAATCCCCCAAAACCATAGATCCACCCCAAAGACACCCTAAAACTACCTGATGTTCTCAAAAACCCACAATCCACACCTATTTAACATAATGACAAACAAGAACCCAACAAAACCTAATGGAGACACCAAAACACGTCAAAAACACCCCAAACAAGAACGGCATCACCACCAAAACTGGAAGAAAATCCCCCAAAACCATAGATCCACCCCAAAGACACCCTAAACCTACCTGATCTTCTCCAAAAACCACAATTTACCCTTTTCCAACACGATGACCAACGAGAACCCAACAGAACCCAACAGAGACCCCAAAAAACGTCAAAAACACCCCAAACAAGAACGGCATCACCCCCAAAACTGGAAGAAAATCCCCCAAAACCATAGATCCACCCCAAAACAACCCTAAAACTACCTGATGTTCTCCAAAACCCACAATCCACTCCTATTTAACATAATGACAAACAAGAACCCAACAAAACCTAATGGAGACCCCAAAACACGTAAAAAACAACCCAAAAAATATCGGCATCACCACCAAAACTGGAAGAAAATCCCCCAAAACCATAGATCCACCCCAAAGACACCCTAAACCTACCTGATCTTCTCCAAAAACCACAATTTACCCTTTTCCACCATGATAACCAACGAGAACCCAACAAAACCCAACGGAGACCCCAAAAAACGTCAAAAACACCCCAAACAAGAACGGCATCACCCCCAAAACTGGAAGAAAATCCCCCAAAACCATAGATCCACCCCAAAGTCACCCTAAACCTACCTGATGTTCTCCAAAACCCACAATCCACACCTATTTAACATAATGACAAACAAGAACCCAACAAAACCTAATGGAGACACCAAAACACGTCAAAAACACCCCAAACAAGAACGGCATCACCACCAAAACTGGAAGAAAATCCCCCAAAACCATAGATCCACCCCAAAGACACCCTAAACCTACCTGATCTTCTCCAAAAACCACAATTTACCCTTTTCCAACACGATGACCAACGAGAACCCAACAGAACCCAACAGAGACCCCAAAAAACGTCAAAAACACCCCAAACAAGAACGGCATCACCCCCAAAACTGGAAGAAAATCCCCCAAAACCATAGATCCACCCCAAAACCACCCTAAAACTACCTGATGTTCTCCAAAACCCACAATCCCCTCCTATTTAACATAATGAAGAAAGGAGAGGATCACTCCGCCAAAAAGAAGAAAACCCAAATACCATGAATCCACGCGAAAAGTCCCCCTAAACCTACCTGAAGTTCTCCAAAACCCACAATTTACACTTTTACAACACGATGACCAACGAGAACCCAACAGAACCCAACAGAGACCCCACAAAACGTCAAAAACACCCCAAACAAGAACGGCATCACCCCCAAAACTGGAAGAAAATCCCCCAAAACCATAGATCCACCCCAAAACCACCCTAAAACTACCTGATGTTCTCCAAAACCCACAATCCACTCCTATTTAACATAATGACAAACAAGAACCCAACAAAACCTAATGGAGACACCAAAACACGTCAAAAACACCCCAAAAAATATCGGCATCACCCCCAAAACTGGAAGAAAATCCCCCAAAACCATAGATCCACCCCAAAACCACCCTAAACCTACCTGATGTTCTCCAAAAACCACAATCCACTCCTATTTAACATAATGACAAACAAGAACCCAACAAAACCTAACGGAGACACCAAAACACGTCAAAAACACCCCAAACAAGAACGGCATCACCCCCAAAACTGGAAGAAAATCCCCCAAAACCATAGATCCACCCCAAAACCACCCTAAACCTACCTGATGTTCTCCAAAAACCACAATTTACACTTTTCCAACACGATGACCAACGAGAACCCAACAGAACCCAACAGAGACCCCAAAAAACGTCAAAAACACCCCAAACAAGAACGGCATCACCACCAAAACTGGAAGAAAATCCCCCAAAACCATAGATCCACCCCAAAACCACCCTAAAACTACCTGATGTTCTCCAAAACCCACAATCCACTCCTATTTAACATAATGAAGAAAGGAGAGGATCACTCCCCCAAAAAGAAGAAAACCCAAATACCATGAATCCACGCGAAAAGTCCCCCTAAACCTACCTGAAGTTCTCCAAAACCCACAATTTACACTTTTACAACACGATGACCAACGAGAACCCAACAGAACCCAACGGAGACCCCAAAAAACGTCAAAAACACCCCAAACAAGAACGGCATCACCACCAAAACTGGAAGAAAATCCCCCAAAACCATAGATCCACCCCAAAACCACCCTAAAACTACCTGATGTTCTCCAAAACCCACAATCCACTCCTATTTAACATAATGACAAACAAGAACCCAACAAAACCTAATGGAGACACCAAAACACGTCAAAAACACCCCAAACAAGAACGGCATCACCACCAAAACTGGAAGAAAATCCCCCAAAACCATAGATCCACCCCAAAGACACCCTAAACCTACCTGATCTTCTCCAAAAACCACAATTTACCCTTTTCCAACACGATGACCAACGAGAACCCAACAGAACCCAACAGAGACCCCAAAACACGTCAAAAACACCCCAAACAAGAACGGCATCACCACCAAAACTGGAAGAAAATCCCCCAAAACCATAGATCCACCCCAAAGACACCCTAAACCTACCTGATCTTCTCCAAAAACCACAATTTACCCTTTTCCAACACGATGACCAACGAGAACCCAACAGAACCCAACAGAGACCCCAAAAAACGTCAAAAACACCCCAAACAAGAATGGCATCACCCCCAAAACTGGAAGAAAATCCCCCAAAACCATAGATCCACCCCAAAGCCACCCTAAACCTACCTGATGTTCTCCAAAACCCACAATTTACCCTTTTCCACCATGATAACCAACGAGAACCCAACAAAACCCAACGGAGACCCCAAAACACGTCAAAAACACCCCAAACAAGAACGGCATCACCACCAAAACTGGAAGAAAATCCCCCAAAACCATAGATCCACCCCAAAGACACCCTAAACCTACCTGATGTTCTCCAAAAACCACAATTTACCGTTTTCCAACACGATGACCAACGAGAACCCAACAGAACCCAACAGAGACCCCAAAAAACGTCAAAAACACCCCAAACAAGAACGGCATCACCCCCAGAACTGGAGGAAAATCCCCCAAAACCATAGATCCACCCCAAAACCACCCTAAACCTACCTGATGTTCTCCAAAACCCACAATCCACTCCTATTTAACATAATGACAAACAAGAACCCAACAAAACCTAATGGAGACCCCAAAACACGTAAAAAACACCCCAAACAAGAACGGCATCACCACCAAAACTGGAAGAAAATCCCCCAAAACCATAGATCCACCCCAAAACCACCCTAAACCTACCTGATCTTCTCCAAAACCCACAATTTACCCTTTTCCACCATGATAACCAACGAGAACCCAACAAAACCCAACGGAGACCCCAAAAAAACGTCAAAAACACCCCAAACAAGAACGGCATCACCACCAAAACTGGAAGAAAATCCCCCAAAACCATAGACCCACCCCAAAGACACCCTAAACCTACCTGATGTTCTCCAAAACCCACAATCCACACCTATTTAACATAATGACAAACAAGAACCCAACAAAACCTAATGGAGACACCAAAACACGTCAAAAACACCCCAAACAAGAACGGCATCACCACCAAAACTGGAAGAAAATCCTCCAAAACCATAGATCCACCCCAAAGACACCCTAAACCTAAATGATCTTCTCCAAAAACCACAATTTACCCTTTTCCAACACGATGACCAACGAGAACCCAACAGAACCCAACAGAGACCCCAAAACACGTCAAAAACACCCCAAACAAGAACGGCATCACCACCAAAACTGGAAGAAAATCCCCCAAAACCATAGATCCACCCCAAAGACACCCTAAACCTACCTGATCTTCTCCAAAAACCACAATTTACCCTTTTCCAACACGATGACCAACGAGAACCCAACAGAACCCAACAGAGACCCCAAAAAACGTCAAAAACACCCCAAACAAGAATGGCATCACCACCAAAACTGGAAGAAAATACCCCAAAACCATAGATCCACCCCAAAGACACCCTAAACCTACCTGATGTTCTCCAAAACCCACAATTTACCCTTTTCCACCATGATAACCAACGAGAACCCAACAAAACCCAACGGAGACCCCAAAACACGTCAAAAACACCCCAAACAAGAACGGCATCACCACCAAAACTGGAAGAAAATCCCCCAAAACCATAGATCCACCCCAAAGACACCCTAAACCTACCTGATGTTCTCCAAAAACCACAATTTACCCTTTTCCAACACGATGACCAACGAGAACCCAACAGAACCCAACAGAGACCCCAAAAAACGTCAAAAACACCCCAAACAAGAACGGCATCACCACCAAAACTGGAAGAAAATCCCCCAAAACCATAGATCCACCCCAAAACCACCCTAAAACTACCTGATGTTCTCCAAAACCCACAATCCACTCCTATTTAACATAATGGCAAACAAGAACCCAACAAAACCTAATGGAGACCCCAAAACACGTAAAAAACAACCCAAAAAATATCGGCATCACCCCCAAAACTGGAAGAAAATACGCCAAAACCATAGATCCACCCCAAAACCAACCTAAACCTACCTGATGTTCTCCAAAACCCACAATTTACCCTTTTCCACTATGATAACCAACGAGAACCCAACAAAACCTAATGGAGACCCCAAAAAACGTCAAAAACACCCCAAACAAGAACGGCATCACCACCAAAACTGGAAGAAAATCCCCAAAACCATAGATCCACCCCAAAGACACCCTAAACCTACCTGATGTTCTCCAAAACCCACAATCCACTCCTATTTAACATAATGACAAACAAGAACCCAACAAAACCTAATGGAGACACCAAAACACGTCAAAAACACCCCAAACAAGAACGGCATCACCACCAAAACTGGAAGAAAATCCCCCAAAACCATAGATCCACCCCAAAGACACCCTAAACCTACCTGATGTTCTCCAAAACCCACAATTTACCCTTTTCCAACACGATGACCAACGAGAACCCAACAGAACCCAACAGAGACCCCAAAAAACGTCAAAAACACCCCAAACAAGAACGGCATCACCC
Source organism: Aythya marila (assembly GCF_965140915.1). Taxonomy (NCBI): domain Eukaryota; kingdom Metazoa; phylum Chordata; class Aves; order Anseriformes; family Anatidae; genus Aythya; species Aythya marila. Next base: position 22,474 of record NW_028137766.1, read on the forward strand.
CCAAAACTGGAAGAAAATCCCCCAAAACCATAGATCCACCCCAAAACCACCCTAAACCTACCTGATGTTCTCCAAAACCCACAATCCACTCCTATTTAACATAATGACAAACAAGAACCCAACAAAACCTAATGGAGACCCCAAAACACGTAAAAAACACCCCAAAAAATATCGGCATCACCCCCAAACATGGAAGAAAATCCCCCAAAACCATAGATCCACCCCAAAACCACCCTAAACCTACCTGATGTTCTCCAAAACCCACAATTTACCCTTTTCCACCATGATAACCAACGAGAACCCAACAAAACCCAACGGAGACCCCAAAAAACGTCAAAAACACCCCAAACAAGAACGGCATCACCACCAAAACTGGAAGAAAATCCCCCAAAACCATAGATACACCCCAAAGACACCCTAAACCTACCTGATCTTCTCCAAAACCCACAATTTACACTTTTCCAACACGATGACCAACGAGAACACAACAGAACCCAACAGAGACCCCAAAAAACGTCAAAAACACCCCAAACAAGAACGGCATCACCACCAAAACTGGAAGAAAATCCCCCAAAACCATAGATCCACCCCAAAGACACCCTAAACCTACCTGATCTTCTCCAAAAACCACAATTTACCCTTTTCCAACACGATGAACAACGAGAACCCAACAGAACCCAACAGAGACACCAAAAAACGTCAAAAACACCCCAAACAAGAACGGCATCACCCCCAAAACTGGAAGAAAATCCCCCAAAACCATAGATCCACCCCAAAGACACCCTAAACCTACCTGATGTTCTCCAAAACCCACAATTTACACTTTTCCACCATGATAACCAACGAGAACCCAACAAAACCCAACGGAGACCCCAAAAAACGTCAAAAACACCCCAAACAAGAACGGCATCACCACCAAAACTGGAAGAAAATCCCCCAAAACCATAGATCCACCCCAAAGACACCCTAAACCTACCTGATCTTCTCCAAAAACCACAATTTACCCTTTTCCAACACGATGCCCAACGAGAACCCAACAGAACCCAACAGAGACCCCAAAAAACGTCAAAAACACCCCAAACAAGAACGGCATCACCACCAAAACTGGAAGAAAATCCCCCAAAACCATAGATCCACCCCAAAACCACCCTAAAACTACCTGATGTTCTCCAAAACCCACAATCCACTCCTATTTAACATAATGACAAAAAAGAACCCAACAAAACCTAATGGAGACCCCAAAACACGTAAAAAACACCCCAAAAAATATCGGCATCACCCCCAAAACTGGAAGAAAATCCCCCAAAACCATAGATCCACCCCAAAACCACCCTAAACCTACCTGATGTTCTCCAAAACCCACAATCCACTCCTATTTAACATAATGACAAACAAGAACCCAACAAAACCTAATGGAGACCCCAAAACACGTCAAAAACACCCCAAAAAATATCGGCATCACCCCCAAACATGGAAGAAAATCCCCCAAAACCATAGATCCACCCCAAAACCACCCTAAACCTACCTGATGTTCTCCAAAACCCACAATTTACCCTTTTCCACCATGATAACCAACGAGAACCCAACAAAACCCAACGGAGACCCCAAAAAACGTCAAAAACACCCCAAACAAGAACGGCATCACCACCAAAACTGGAAGAAAATCCCCCAAAACCATAGATCCACCCCAAAGACACCCTAAACCTACCTGATGTTCTCCAAAACCCACAATTTACACTTTTACAACACGATGACCAACGAGAACACAACAGAACCCAACAGAGACCCCAAAAAACGTCAAAAACACCCCAAACAAGAACGGCATCACCACCAAAACTGGAAGAAAATCCCCCAAAACCATAGATCCACCCCAAAGACACCCTAAACCTACCTGATCTTCTCCAAAAACCACAATTTACC
>NW_028137764.1:0-34229 GCF_965140915.1 Aythya marila
GGGGCGTGGGGGGGGGCATGGGGCCGGGGGGGTCCCTGGGGGTGTCCCCAAGTCCCCGTCCCGCAGGGTGGCAGCGGGAGGTGGCAGCGCAGCGCCTGGGGGCCGAGGTGGGGCGGCTGCACCTGGAAGGTACTGGGAGCACTGGGAACACTGGGAGCACTGGGAGGGACGGGGGGGAGCGAGGGGGGGGCCTCAGGGGGGATGGAGCGGGATCCGAACTGGGAGGGGCTGGGTCCCGAACTGGGAGGGACTGGGGTCCTGAACTGGGAGGGACTGGGGTCCCAAACTGGGAGGGACTGGGATCCTAAATTGGGAGGGACTGGGATCCTAACTGGGGGGAACTGGGATCCTAAACTGGGAAGGACTGGGATCCCAAATTTGGAGGGACTGGGGTCCCAAACTGGGAGGGACTGGAGTCCCAGTGGGGATGGACTGGGGTGCCAGCTGGGACTCTGGCTGCTCCATACTGGTCTGTACTGGCCCGTACTGGTCCGTACTGGTCCATACTGGTCCGTACTGGTCTGTGCAGGCAGCCGCTTCAGGATGGAGGAGGGAGCCCAGGAGGCTGCGCTGCGGGCGGAGGTCGCCCAGCTGGGGGGGGTCACCGAGGTCCCCCCCCCGTGACCCCCCCGTGTGACCCCCCGACCCGCCCCTTTCACAGCCGTGGCCCCGCCCCCTTTGTGACCCCGCCCCCTTTGTGCCCCCCCCCCCAATAAACCACTCCACGGAGCCCCCCTCGCGTCTGTGGGGTTTGGGGGTCCTGGGGGGTGGGGGGGTGCGGGGCGGGGGGGGGCATCCCACCCGCTGTGTCCCCAGATGTCCCCAAATGCCCCCCCGGTGTCCCCAGATGCCCCGGTGTCCCCAAATGCCCCTCCCCCGGTGTCCCCAAGCAGTTCAAATGCCCCCCCGGTGTCCCCAGATGCCCCCCTGTCCCCAAAGCCCCCAGGTGCCCCTCCGCGGTGTCCCTAAATGCCCCCCCGGTGTCCCCAAGTGCCCAAATGCCCCCCCCCCAGTTTCCCCGAGTGCCCCAAGTGCCCCTCCCCGGTGTCCCCAAGCCCCCAAATGCCCCTCCAGTGTCCCCAAATGCCCCCCGGTGTCCCCAAGCCCCCAGGTGCCCCCCCCCCAGTGTCCCCAAGTGCCCCAAACGCCCCCTCAGTGTCCCCAAATGCCCCCCCCCCCGTGTCCCCAAGTGACCCAAATGCCCCCACCGGTGTCCCCAAATGCCTCAATGCCCCCCCAGTGTCCCCAAGTGCTCCAAGTGCCACCCCGGTGTCCCCAAATGCCCCCCCCGGTGTCCCCAAGTGCCCCAGGTGCCCCCCCGGTGTCCCCAAGCACCCCAAATGCCCCCCGGTGTCCCCAAGTGCCCCAAATGCCCCCCTGGTGTCCCCAGATGCCCCCCTGTCCCCAAGTCCCCAGGTGCCCCCCCCCCGGCGTCCCCAAATGCCCCCCCGGTGTCCCCAAATGCCCCCCCGCTGTCCCCAAATGCCCCCCCCCGTGTCCCCAAGCGCCCCAGGCTGTCCCCAGGTGTCCCAGACAGATTTATTGTCCCCGAGCTCTGGGGGGGGGTTCCGGGGGGGTGTCGGGGGGGGGCTCAGCACCCCCATGGCCGCTCGCACACCCACCCCCCCGGGGAGGCGGCGCAGGGCCGGTCCCCCCACGCCCCCCGGGGGTCCATGGCCACGCAGTCCTCGCCCCCCCCGCCTCGTCCGGCTGCCCCAGCGCCAGTTCCTGGGGGGGGGGGGGGAATTTGGGGGAGGGGGGGGTCAGGGGGCGGCACCCCTACCCCATAGCCCCCCCCCCATAGCCACAGAGAGCCCTCTGACCCCATAGAGCCGCCGTAATCCCATAGCCCCCATAATCCCATAGCCCCCCCATAATCCCATAGCCCCCCGTAATCCCATAGCCCCCTGTAATCCCATAGCCCCCACTAACCCTACAGCCCCTCATACCCCCCATAATCCCACAGCCCCCCATAATCCCATATCCCCCATAATCCCATAGCTCCCCCATAATCCCATAGACCCCCAACCCCCCATACCCCCCATAATCCCCCAGCCCCCCCATAATCCCGTTCTCCCCATAATCCCATAGCCCCCCATAATCCCATAGCCCCCACTAACCCTACAACCCCTCATACCCCCCATAATCCCATATCCCCCCCATAATCCCATAGCCCCCCCATAATCCCGTTCTCCCCATAATCCCATAGCCCCACTAACCCTACAGCCCCTCATAGCCCCCATAATCCCATAGCCCCCCCGTAATCCCATAGCCCCCCCATAATCCCACAGCCCCCCATAATCCCATAGCCCCACTAACCCTACAGCCCCTCATAGCCCCCATAATCCCATAGCCCCCCATAATCCCACAACCCCCCATAATCCCATAGCCCCCCAGTCCCCCATACCCCCCGTAATCCCCCAGCCCCCCAATAATCCCACAGCCCCTTATAACCCCCAGCTCCCCACGACCCCCCCATGCCCCCCACGCCCCCCCACGCCCCCCCCACCCCCCGCGCCCCCCCAGCCCCACCGGTAGCTCAGGGCGCTGCCGTCCACCCACTGGAAGGAGCCCTCGGTGCTGCGGTCGTGGAGCCCGATCCAGGAGTCGTGGGGGGGGGCCAGCCCGCCAGGAAGGCCTGGGGGGGGACACACAATAAAAGGACCCCCCCCAAACCCCCAGACCCCCCTTGACCCTCCGTTCCCCCCCACAGACCCCCCCATCCAGCACCCCGCATCCATCATCCCCCACCCATGGGTGCCCCCCACCCTATGCAGCGGGATTTCCCCCCCCCCCACCCACCCCCCCAGCACCCATGGGTGCTCACCTGCTCCTGGGGGTCCCCGATGACGGCCAGGTGGGCGCCCAGCCCCCTGCAGACCCCCTGGGCCTGCGCCCACCCCGCGGGGCCGCTGCCGAACTGGAAGCAGCTCCCCCCGTGCAGCCGCCAGCCGGGGGGGCACACGCGGCACCCCGAGGCTGGGGGGGGGGGGGGGGCATAAAGGGGGGGGGCACGGGGGGGCACGGGGGGGGGGGCACGGGGTCACCACCTGTGACCCCCCTCCCCCAGTGGTGTCCCCCTCCTGTGGTTCTCCCCCCCCATGGTGTACCCCCCCCCATGATGTCCCCCCCCATAGTGCCCCCCCCCCATGATGTCCCCCCCCACCCCCATGCTGTCCCCCCCCTGCAGTTTCCCCCCGTGATGACCCCCCCATAGTGCCCCCCCCCATGATGTCCCCCTCCGATGTCGTCGCCCCCATAATGACCCCCCCCCATGGTTGCCCCCCCATCCTGCCCCCCCAGATGCCCCCCCGATGATGTTCCCCCCCAGATGCCCCCCCCCCCCATGGTGTCTCCCCACCCTTGGTGTCCCCCCCCCATGCTTGCCTCCCCCCATGATGTCCCCCCCCCCCGATGACCCCCCCCTATGGTACCCCCCCCATGATATCCCCCCCCCAGGTGCCCCCCCCGTTGCCCCCCCCATGATGTCCCCCCCCCAGGTGCCCCCCCATGATGTCCCCCCTCATCATGCCCCCCCAGGTGCCCCCCCCATGAAGTTCTCCCCCCCCCATGTTGCCCCCCCCCACTGTCCCCCCCCCATGATGTCCCCCCCCAGGTGCCCCCCCAAGGTGCCCCCCCCCAAGGTGCCCCCCCCATGACGTTCTCCCCCCCCATGTTGCCCCCCCCCACTGTCCCCCCCCCATGATGTCCCCCCCAGGTGCCTCCCCCAAGGTGCCCCCCCCCCATGTGCCCCCCCCCAGGTGCCCCCCCCCCCGCTGCCCCCCCCCCCGTTGCCCCCCCCTCACCGTTGTGTGCCCAGAGTGCCTGCAGCAGGGCTGTGCAGCGCCGTGCGGGTGGCGTCGCGGTCCCGCCACACGGCCACCAGCGTCCCCGACACTGCGGGGACAGCGCCGGCACCCCGTGACCCCTGACCCCTGACCCCTGACCCCTGACCCCTGACCCCTGTCCCCTGTCCCCACCTTCCATCCTGGTGGCACTCTGGTTGGCAGCCAGCACGTCCAGCAGCGCCGCTGTCGCCGTGCCTGGGGGGGGGGACATTGGGGATACGGGGGGGTCACGGTGACATGGGGGGGTCACAGGGACACAGGGGGGTCACACAGGGACATGGGGGGGTCACGGTGACATGGGGGGGTCACAGGGCACAGAAGGGGTCACACAGGGACACGGGGGGGGTCACAGGGACACGGGGGGGGTCACAGGGACACGGGGGGTCATGGTGACATGGGGGGTCACAGTGACATGGGGGGGTCATGGTGACATGGGGGGGTCACACAGGGACACGGGGGGGGGGTCACAGGGCACAGAAGGGGTCACACAGGGACACGGTGGGGTCACAGGGACACGGGGGGGTCACAGGGACACGGGAGGGCCACACAGGGACACGGGGGGTCACAGTGACACGGGGGGGTCACAGTGACACGGGGGGTCACAGTGACACGGGGGGGTCGCTGCCACCCACCGCGCTGCTGCAGCCGCGTCTGGTTCCCCTCCAGCACCGCCAGCACCAGCGCCAGCGCCGAGCCTGCGGGTGGCACGGCAACACTGTCACCTGCTGTCACCCAGTGTCACCCGCTGTCACCTATTGTCACCCCCCGTCACCCCCATCACCCACTGTCACCCGCTGTCACCCATTGTCACTCATTGTCACCCACTGTCACTGTCACCCACTGTCACCTATTGTCACCCATTGTCACCCATTGTCATCCATTGTCACCTGCTGTCACTGTCACCCATTGTCACTCACTGTCACCCATTGTCACGATTGTCACCCGCTGTCATCCACTGTCACCACATCACCCCGTCAACCACTGTCACCCATTGTCACCCACTATCACCGTCACCAATTGTCACCCTCTGTCACCCAGTGTCACCTGCTGTCACCCACTGTCACCCATTGTCCCCTTGCCCCCCCCTGCCCCCCCCGTCCCACCGTTGGCCTCCAGCCTCTCCTGGCTCTCCCTCAGGCTCCGCAGCTCCTGGCTCAGCGCCGCATCTGTGGGGGGGGGGGGCGGTGACACCGTGACCCCCCCGTGTCCCCATGTCCCCATCTCCCTCCATCCCCCACCCCCCGTGTCCCCCCTACACCCCCCCATGTCCCCACCCCCCCCACGCCCCCACCCCCCATCCCCCCCCATTGTCCCCAATGTCCCCATGTCCCCCCATGTCCCCAAATCCCCCCCATGTCCCCCCTCCCCCCCCACAGCCCCCCCCATTGTCCCCAAATCCCCCCACGTCACCTCCTCCCCCCCCCATGCCCCCACATCCCCCCACCCCCCCCATTTCCCCCCCCTTGTCCCCACGTCCCCCCCATGTCCCCCCATGTCCCCCCCTCCCCTACATCCCCCCCATGTCCCCACCCCCCCCATATCCCCCCCCTTGTCCCCAGTGTCCCCAAGCCCCCCCGATGTCCCCCCCCCACTCACGCCGCCCCAGCAGGGCCCCCAGCAGCAGCCCCCAGGCCACGAAAGCCGCCCCCAGCAGCAGGCAGAGCCCCGGGGGGGTCCCGAGGGGTCCCCACGGCCCCCCCCAGCCTGTGGGGACAGGGATGGGTCAGGGGGAGTTGGGGGGGGGCACGAGGACCCCCCCAAACCGCCCGCCCCCCCCCAGCCCCCCGCCTCAGCACCTGCCCGGCCCTGGCCCATGGCTGCAGTGCCACCGGTGCCACCCCCCCCCCACGGGTGCCACCCCCCCAGTGCCACCCCCGCACGTGTCAACCCCCCCAGTAACCACCCCCAGACATGTGCCACCCCCCTGGTGAACCCCCAAGGGTGCCACCCCCACACGTGTGACACCCCCCCCCCGGTGCCACCCCCCCCCCCCCACGGGTGCCACCTCCCCCAGTGCCACCCCCCATGTGCCCCCCCCAGACATGTGTCACCCCCCCCTGGTGCCACCCCTGCACGTGTCACCCCCCCCCGATATGTGCCACCCCCCCCCAGTGCCACCCCCCCACGTGCCACCCCACCCGGTGCCACCCCCAGCCACGTGCCCCCCCCCCCCCCCCTTGGTGCCACCGCAGCATTTTGGGCAGGAAGAAGAGGGGGGGGGGGCGGTGGGGGCAGGATGTGGCCACCCGCCCCGTGACAGCTCGGGGGGGGGGGGACGGGGACAGGGATGGGGGGGACTTCCTGGGGTCCCCAGGGACCCCCCCGGTGTCCCCAAGTGGGGGGGGGGACACAAGGGATGGTGCTGAGGGACTGGGATGTCCCCAACCCCCCCCCCCGGGAAAGAGTGGGATGGGAGGCTGCTTATGGGGACAAAAGTGATAAAAAACGATAAAAAAAAGATAAAAAACGATAAAAAAGATAAAAAATGATAAATAGTGTTTAAAAAAATAAATTAAAAAAAAAGGGATAAAAGATTAAAAAAATATAAAAAACAATTAAAAAAAGAATTAAAAAACTATAAAAAGCAATAGAACAGAAAAAGCTAAAAAAAAACTATAAAAATAAATAAACAAATAGAAAACAATAAAAAACGATTTAAAAAAATATATAAAAACAAAGAAAAAGAAAGAAAGAAAAAAGAATAAAAACCAATAAAAAACCAAGAAAAGGCCAATAAAACCCAATAAAAACCACTAAAGGGCCATTAAAACCCAATAAAAAGCACTAAAAGGCCAATAAACCCCCCAAAAAAACACTCAAAGGCCAATAAAACCCAGGGAGGCCAGCCCCCACCAGGAGGGACAAGGGACAGAGGCCGAGGGCCACCGGGGCTCCGAGGTCCCCGTGGAGGCCGAGGGCCAGCGCCGAGGCCCAGAGGGAGGCCAGGAGGGCGACACCGAGACAGGAACCGAGGGAAGGGGCTCCAGGGGAGGCTGAGGAGGACCAGGGAGGCCGAGAGGCCGAGTATTGGGTGGAAACCAAGCAAAATGGCTCCAAGAGAGGCCGAGGATCCGCCAGGGAGGATAAAGGACACAGGCGAAGGCCGTGAGGGAGGACCAGAGGCTGTGACCAGAGGCCAGGACCAACGAAAGGGTCTTGGAGGGAGTCAAGCAACGAAAGGGTCTCCAAGGGAGGCCGAGGACCACTGGGGAGGACAAGGGACAGTGTTGAGGCCAATGTGGGAGGACAGGAGGCTGTGTTTTATGACAAGAACCAACGGAAGGGGCTCTGTAGAGGCCAAAGCCCACCGAGGGAGGACAAGAGGGCATTTATTGGGACGAAAACCTACTAAAGGGTCTCCAAGGGAGGCTGAGGACCACCAGGGAGGACAAACAATGACATTGAAGGCCATCAAGGGAGGACAAGAGACCATTTATTGTGATGAAAACCAACTAAAGGGCCTCTGAGAGAGGCTGAGGACCACCCTGGAGGACAAAGGATGGCGTCGAAGGCCATGAGGCAGGACAAGAGGCCATTTATTGTGACAAAAACCAACTAAAGGGTCTCCAAGGGAGGCCGAAGACTACCAGGGAGGACAAAGGACACTGTCGAGGGCCGTGAGGGAGGACCAGAGGCTGTTTATTGTGACGAAAACCAACTAAAGGGACTCGAAAGGAGGCTGAGGATCCACCAGGGAGGACAAAGGATGGTGTCAAAAGCTGTGAGGGACGACAAGAGGCCGTTTATTGTGATGAAAACCAACTAAAGGGCCTCTGAGAGAGGCTGAGGACCACCCTGGAGGACAAACAATGACATTGAAGGCCATGAGGGAGGACAGGAGGCTGTTTATTATGACAAGAACCAACGGAAGGGTCTCTGTAGAGGCCAAAGCCCACCGAGGCAGGACAAGAGGTCATTAATTGTGATGAAAAACAACTAAAGGGTCTCTGAGGGAGGCCGAGGACCACCAGGGAGGACAAAGGACACTGTCGAGGGCTGTGAGGGAGGACCAGAGGCTGTTTATTGTGACAAAAACCAACTAAAGGGTCTCTGAGGGAGGCCGAGGATCCACCAGGGAGGACAAAGGATGGTGTCGAAGGCCGTGAGGGAGGACAAGAGGTCAATTATTGGGACGAAAACCTACTAAAGGGTCTTTAAGAGAGGCTGAGGACAACCAGGGAGGACAAAGGACAGTGTCGAAGGCCGTGAGGGAGGACCAGAGGCTGTTTATTGTGACAAAAATCAACTAAAGGGACTCCAGGGGAGGCCGAGGATCCACCAGGGAGGACAAAGGATGGTGTCAAAGGCCGTGAGGGAGGACAGGAGGCTGTTTATTGTGATGAAAACCAACTAAAGGGCCTCTGAGAGGCTGAGGACCACCCTGGAGGACAAAGGATGGTGTTGAAGGCCATGAGGGAGGACAGGAGGCTGTTTATTATGACAAGAACCAACGGAAGGGTCTCTGTAGAGGCCAAAGCCCACCAAGGGAGGACAAGAGGTCATTAATTGTGATGAAAAACAACTAAAGGGTCTTTAAGGGAGGCCGAAGACTACCAGGGAGGACAAAGGATGGTGTCAAAGGCCGTGAGGGAGGACAAGAGGCTGTTTATTGTGAGAAAAACCAACTAAAGGGTCTCCGAGGGAGGCCGAGGACCACCAGGGAGGACAAAGGACAGTGTCGAAGGCCGTGAGGGAGGACCAGAGGCCGTTTATTGTGACGAAAACCAACTAAAGGGACTCCAGGGGAGGCCGAGGATCCACCAGGGAGGACAGGAGGCCATTTATAGTGACAGGAACCAAGGAAAGGAGCCCAGGGCAGGGACGAGGAACAACCCCGTGGGCCTCCATCGCGCCCCAGGACCCCGAGGGACCCCGAGGCCCCCCAGGCCCTTGCCCGGCCCCGCTCAGCGCCCCTCCAGGCTCTTGTCGCGGGCGATGACGGCCTCGTCGAACTTGATCATGAGCGTGGTGCCCTTGTGCCAGTGGGCCGTCACCTTGGCGGGGAAGCCGCTGGCGCCCAGCACGGCCTCCAGCAGGCCGGCGGCGAAGGCGGCGCAGTTGAGGGTGCTGTTCTCGCGCGGCACCGAGATGTAGGCGTTGAGCAGCGGCTCCCTCTCGATCACGTAGTAGGTGCGGGGGTCGTCGTTGGCCTGCTCCAGCTTGTCGGCCTCCTTGCCGAAGAGGGCCCGCCACACGGGGCCCTTGACGAAGAGGAGGGCGCTCAGCACCTTGGTCTCGCGGCGGCCGCCCCGCTCGCGGGCCACCAGGGCGTCGAGGACGCGGAGGCCGACCTGGTGGCCCAGGCGGGCCAGGCGGGCCTGCAGCTCGGCCACCGAGTAGACGCGGCGCTGGCAGTACTGCACCAGCTCCGAGAAGAGCAGCGCGAAGGCGCCCAGCGCCACCTCGCCCCGCGGCCGCGCCAGCGCCCGCTCCAGCAGCGGGGACTTGGCCCGGGTGAAGCGCGCCTCCATGGGGCTGGGGGGGAGAGAGGGGGTCAGGGGGGGAGGCCCAAGGGGGGGGAACCCATGGGGGGAGTAGCCAAGGGGGGGGTTCCCATGGGGAGAGCCTAAAGGGGTAGGCATGGTCACGGGTACCCATGGCATGGGGTAACGCTAAAAACAGAAGAATTGAAAAACAGTAAAAAGCAATAGGACCAAAAAAAGCAATAAAAACAATAATGAATAAATAAATAAATAAATAAACAATAAGAAACGATTATTTATATATGTGTATGAACGACAACAACAACAAAAAACACAATAAAAACCAATAAAAACCAAAAAAAGGGCAATAAAAACCAGGGAGGCCAGCCCCCACCAGGAGGGACAAGGGACAGAGGCCGAGGGCCACCGGGGCTCCGAGGTCCCCGTGGAGGCCGAGGGCCAGCGCCGAGGCCCAGAGGGAGGCCAGGAGGGCGACACCGAGACAGGAACCGAGGGAAGGGGCTCCAGGGGAGGCTGAGGAGGACCAGGGAGGCCGAGAGGCCGAGTATTGGGTGGAAACCAAGCAAAATGGCTCCAAGAGAGGCCGAGGATCCGCCAGGGAGGATAAAGGACACAGGTGAAGGCCGTGAGGGAGGACCAGAGGCTGTGACCAGAGGCCAGGACCAACGAAAGGGTCTTGGAGGGAGTCAAGCAACGAAAGGGTCTCCAAGGGAGGCCGAGGACCACTGGGGAGGACAAGGGACAGTGTTGAGGCCCACCTGGGAGGACAAGAGGCTGTGTTTTATGACAAGAACCAACGGAAGGGTCTCTGTAGAGGCCAAAGCCCACCGAGGGAGGACCAGAGGCTGTTTATTGTGACGGAAACCAACTAAAGGGCCTCCAAGGGAGGCTGAGGATCCACCAGGGAGGACAAAGGATGGTGTCAAAGGCCATGAGGCAGGACAAGAGGACATTTATTGTGACAAAAAACAACTAAAGGGTCTCCGAGGGAGGCCGAGGACCACCAGGGAGGACAAAGGACAGTGTCGAAGGCCGTGAGGGAGGACCAGAGGCTGTTTATTGTGACAAAAATCAACTAAAGGGACTCGAAAGGAGGCTGAGGATCCACCAGGGAGGACAAAGGATGGTGTCGAAGGCTGTGAGGGACGACAAGAGGCCATTTATTGTGATGAAAACCAACTAAAGGGCCTCTGAGAGGCTGAGGACCACCCTGGAGGACAAAGGATGGCGTCGAAGGCCATGAGGCAGGACAAGAGGCCATTTATTGTGACAAAAACCAACTAAAGGGTCTCCGGAGGAAGCCGAGGACCACCAGGGAGGACAAAGGAAACTGTCGAGGGCTGTGAGGGAGGACCAGAGGCCGTTTATTGTGACGAAAACCAACTAAAGGGTCTCCAGGGGAGGCTGAGGATCCACCAGGGAGGACAAAGGATGGTGTCAAAGGCCGTGAGGGAGGACAAGAGGCCATTTATTGTGAGAAAAACCAACTAAAGGGACTCCAGGGGAGGCTGAGGATCCACCAGGGAGGACAAAGGACAGTGTCGAAGGCCGTGAGGGAGGACCAGAGGCTGTTTATTGTGACGAAAACCAACTAAAGGGTCTCCGAGGGAGGCTGAGGATCCACCAGGGAGGACAAAGGATGGTGTCGAAAGCTGTGAGGGACGACAAGAGGCTGTTTATTGTGATGAAAACCAACTAAAGGGCCTCTGAGAGAGGCTGAGGACCACCCTGGAGGACAAACAATGACATTGAAGGCCATGAGGGAGGACAGGAGGCTGTTTATTATGACAAGAACCAACAAAAGGGTCTCTGTAGAGGCCAAAGCCCACCAAGGCAGGACAAGAGGTCATTAATTGTGATGAAAAACAACTAAAGGGTCTCCGAGGGAGGCTGAGGACCACCAGGGAGGACAAAGGATGACATTGAAGGCCATCAAGGGAGGACAAGAGACCATTTATTGTGATGAAAACCAACTAAAGGGCGTCTGAGAGAGGCTGAGGACCACCCTGGAGGACAAAGGATGGCGTCGAAGGCCATGAGGCAGGACAAGAGGCCATTTATTGTGACAAAAAACAACTAAAGGGTCTCCGAGGGAGGCCGAGGACCACCAGGGAGGACAAAGGACACTGTCGAGGGCCGTGAGGGAGGACCAGAGGCTGTTTATTGTGAGAAAAACCAACTAAAGGGCCTCTGAGAGGCTGAGGACCACCCTGGAGGACAAAGGATGGTGTTGAAGGCCATGAGGGAGGACAGGAGGCTGTTTATTATGACAAGAACCAACGGAAGGGTCTCTGTAGAGGCCAAAGCCCACCAAGGCAGGACAAGAGGTCATTAATTGTGATGAAAAACAACTAAAGGGTCTTTAAGGGAGGCCGAAGACTACCAGGGAGGACAAAGGATGGTGTCAAAGGCCGTGAGGGAGGACAAGAGGCCGTTTATTGTGACAAAAATCAACTAAAGGGACTCCAGGGGAGGCCGAGGATCCACCAGGGAGGACAGGAGGCCATTTATAGTGGCAAAAACCAAGGAAAGGAGCCCAGGGCAGGGACGAGGAACAACCCCGAGGGCCTCCATCGCGCTCCAGGACCCCGAGGGACCCCGAGGCCCCCCAGGCCCTTGCCCGGCCCCGCTCAGCGCCCCTCCAGGCTCTTGTCGCGGGCGATGACGGCCTCGTCGAACTTGATCATGAGCGTGGTGCCCTTGTGCCAGTGGGCCGTCACCTTGGCGGGGAAGCCGCTGGCGCCCAGCACGGCCTCCAGCAGGCCGGCGGCGAAGGCGGCGCAGTTGAGGGTGCTGTTCTCGCGCGGCACCGAGATGTAGGCGTTGAGCAGCGGCTCCCTCTCGATCACGTAGTAGGTGCGGGGGTCGTCGTTGGCCTGCTCCAGCTTGTCGGCCTCCTTGCCGAAGAGGGCCCGCCACACGGGGCCCTTGACGAAGAGGAGGGCGCTCAGCACCTTGGTCTCGCGGCGGCCGCCCCGCTCGCGGGCCACCAGGGCGTCGAGGACGCGGAGGCCGACCTGGTGGCCCAGGCGGGCCAGGCGGGCCTGCAGCTCGGCCACCGAGTAGACGCGGCGCTGGCAGTACTGCACCAGCTCCGAGAAGAGCAGCGCGAAGGCGCCCAGCGCCACCTCGCCCCGCGGCCGCGCCAGCGCCCGCTCCAGCAGCGGGGACTTGGCCCGGGTGAAGCGCGCCTCCATGGGGCTGGGGGGGAGAGAGGGGGTCAGGGGGGGAGGCCCAAGGGGGGGGAACCCATGGGGGGAGTAGCCAAGGGGGGGGTTCCCATGGGGAGAGCCTAAAGGGGTAGGCATGGTCACGGGTACCCATGGCATGGGGTAACGCTAAAAACAGAAGAATTGAAAAACAGTAAAAAGCAATAGGACCAAAAAAAGCAATAAAAACAATAATGAATAAATAAATAAATAAATAAACAATAAGAAACGATTATTTATATATGTGTATGAACGACAACAACAACAAAAAACACAATAAAAACCAATAAAAACCAAAAAAAGGGCAATAAAAACCAGGGAGGCCAGCCCCCACCAGGAGGGACAAGGGACAGAGGCCGAGGGCCACCGGGGCTCCGAGGTCCCCGTGGAGGCCGAGGGCCAGCGCCGAGGCCCAGAGGGAGGCCAGGAGGGCGACACCGAGACAGGAACCGAGGGAAGGGGCTCCAGGGGAGGCTGAGGAGGACCAGGGAGGCCGAGAGGCCGAGTATTGGGTGGAAACCAAGCAAAATGGCTCCAAGAGAGGCCGAGGATCCGCCAGGGAGGATAAAGGACACAGGTGAAGGCCGTGAGGGAGGACCAGAGGCTGTGACCAGAGGCCAGGACCAACGAAAGGGTCTTGGAGGGAGTCAAGCAACGAAAGGGTCTCCAAGGGAGGCCGAGGACCACTGGGGAGGACAAGGGACAGTGTTGAGGCCCACCTGGGAGGACAAGAGGCTGTGTTTTATGACAAGAACCAACGGAAGGGTCTCTGTAGAGGCCAAAGCCCACCGAGGGAGGACCAGAGGCTGTTTATTGTGACGGAAACCAACTAAAGGGCCTCCAAGGGAGGCTGAGGATCCACCAGGGAGGACAAAGGATGGTGTCAAAGGCCATGAGGCAGGACAAGAGGACATTTATTGTGACAAAAAACAACTAAAGGGTCTCCGAGGGAGGCCGAGGACCACCAGGGAGGACAAAGGACAGTGTCGAAGGCCGTGAGGGAGGACCAGAGGCTGTTTATTGTGACAAAAATCAACTAAAGGGACTCGAAAGGAGGCTGAGGATCCACCAGGGAGGACAAAGGATGGTGTCGAAGGCTGTGAGGGACGACAAGAGGCCATTTATTGTGATGAAAACCAACTAAAGGGCCTCTGAGAGGCTGAGGACCACCCTGGAGGACAAAGGATGGCGTCGAAGGCCATGAGGCAGGACAAGAGGCCATTTATTGTGACAAAAACCAACTAAAGGGTCTCCGGAGGAAGCCGAGGACCACCAGGGAGGACAAAGGAAACTGTCGAGGGCTGTGAGGGAGGACCAGAGGCCGTTTATTGTGACGAAAACCAACTAAAGGGTCTCCAGGGGAGGCTGAGGATCCACCAGGGAGGACAAAGGATGGTGTCAAAGGCCGTGAGGGAGGACAAGAGGCCATTTATTGTGAGAAAAACCAACTAAAGGGACTCCAGGGGAGGCTGAGGATCCACCAGGGAGGACAAAGGACAGTGTCGAAGGCCGTGAGGGAGGACCAGAGGCTGTTTATTGTGACGAAAACCAACTAAAGG
Organism: Aythya marila; assembly: GCF_965140915.1. Classification (NCBI taxonomy): domain Eukaryota; kingdom Metazoa; phylum Chordata; class Aves; order Anseriformes; family Anatidae; genus Aythya; species Aythya marila. Next base: position 14,061 of record NW_028137764.1, read on the forward strand.
GTCTCCGAGGGAGGCTGAGGATCCACCAGGGAGGACAAAGGATGGTGTCGAAAGCTGTGAGGGACGACAAGAGGCTGTTTATTGTGATGAAAACCAACTAAAGGGCCTCTGAGAGAGGCTGAGGACCACCCTGGAGGACAAACAATGACATTGAAGGCCATGAGGGAGGACAGGAGGCTGTTTATTATGACAAGAACCAACAAAAGGGTCTCTGTAGAGGCCAAAGCCCACCAAGGCAGGACAAGAGGTCATTAATTGTGATGAAAAACAACTAAAGGGTCTCCGAGGGAGGCTGAGGACCACCAGGGAGGACAAAGGATGACATTGAAGGCCATCAAGGGAGGACAAGAGACCATTTATTGTGATGAAAACCAACTAAAGGGCGTCTGAGAGAGGCTGAGGACCACCCTGGAGGACAAAGGATGGCGTCGAAGGCCATGAGGCAGGACAAGAGGCCATTTATTGTGACAAAAAACAACTAAAGGGTCTCCGAGGGAGGCCGAGGACCACCAGGGAGGACAAAGGACACTGTCGAGGGCCGTGAGGGAGGACCAGAGGCTGTTTATTGTGAGAAAAACCAACTAAAGGGCCTCTGAGAGGCTGAGGACCACCCTGGAGGACAAAGGATGGTGTTGAAGGCCATGAGGGAGGACAGGAGGCTGTTTATTATGACAAGAACCAACGGAAGGGTCTCTGTAGAGGCCAAAGCCCACCAAGGCAGGACAAGAGGTCATTAATTGTGATGAAAAACAACTAAAGGGTCTTTAAGGGAGGCCGAAGACTACCAGGGAGGACAAAGGATGGTGTCAAAGGCCGTGAGGGAGGACAAGAGGCCGTTTATTGTGACAAAAATCAACTAAAGGGACTCCAGGGGAGGCCGAGGATCCACCAGGGAGGACAGGAGGCCATTTATAGTGGCAAAAACCAAGGAAAGGAGCCCAGGGCAGGGACGAGGAACAACCCCGAGGGCCTCCATCGCGCTCCAGGACCCCGAGGGACCCTGAGGCCCCCCAGGCCCTTGCCCGGCCCCGCTCAGCGCCCCTCCAGGCTCTTGTCGCGGGCGATGACGGCCTCGTCGAACTTGATCATGAGCGTGGTGCCCTTGTGCCAGTGGGCCGTCACCTTGGCGGGGAAGCCGCTGGCGCCCAGCACGGCCTCCAGCAGGCCGGCGGCGAAGGCGGCGCAGTTGAGGGTGCTGTTCTCGCGCGGCACCGAGATGTAGGCGTTGAGCAGCGGCTCCCTCTCGATCACGTAGTAGGTGCGGGGGTCGTCGTTGGCCTGCTCCAGCTTGTCGGCCTCCTTGCCGAAGAGGGCCCGCCACACGGGGCCCTTGACGAAGAGGAGGGCGCTCAGCACCTTGGTCTCGCGGCGGCCGCCCCGCTCGCGGGCCACCAGGGCGTCGAGGACGCGGAGGCCGACCTGGTGGCCCAGGCGGGCCAGGCGGGCCTGCAGCTCGGCCACCGAGTAGACGCGGCGCTGGCAGTACTGCACCAGCTCCGAGAAGAGCAGCGCGAAGGCGCCCAGCGCCACCTCGCCCCGCGGCCGCGCCAGCGCCCGCTCCAGCAGCGGGGACTTGGCCCGGGTGAAGCGCGCCTCCATGGGGCTGGGGGGGAGAGAGGGGGTCAGGGGGGCGCCCAAGGGGGGGCACCCAAGGGAGGGGACCTATGGGGGGGGTATCTATGGCGGGGGGACCCATGGGAGTCACTCCAGCAGCGGGGACTTGGCCCGGGTGAAGCGCGCCTCCATGGGGCTGGGGGGGGAGAGAGGGGGTCAGGGGGGCGCCCAAGGGGGGGGTATCTATGGCAGGGGGACCCATGGGGGGGCACCCTACAATGGGGACTTGGCCCGGGTGAAGTGCGCCTCCATGGGGCTGGGGGGGGAGAGAGGGGGTCAGGGGGGCGCCCAAGGGGGAGCACCCAAGGGGGGGGACCTATGCGTGGGGTATCTATGGTAGGGGGACCCATGGGGGGGCACCCTACAATGGGGACTTGGCCCGGGTGAAGCGCGCCTCCATGGGGCTGGGGGGGAGAGAGGGGGTCAGGGGGGGCGCCCAAGGGGGGGGGTAGCCATGGGGGGGGGCTGAAGGGGGGCACCCGGGGTGGGGGGCACCCAAGGGAGGAGTATCTGTGTAGGGCACCCATGGGGGGGCATCCCACAATGGGGACTTGGCCCGGGTGAAGCGCGCCTCCATGGGGCTGGGGGGGAGAGAGGGGGTCAGGGGGGCACCCATGTCGGGGGGTAGCCATGGGGGGGGTATCTATGGCGGGGGGACCCATGGGAGTCACTCCAGGAGCAGGGATTTGGCCCGGGTGAAGCGCGCCTCCATGGGGCTGGGGGGGGAGAGAGGGGGGTCAGGGGGGCGCCCAAGGGGGGGGAACCCATGGGGGGGGTATCTATGGCGGGGGGACCCATGGGAGTCACTCCAGGAGCAGGGGTTTGGCCTGGGTGAAGCGCGCCTCCACAGGGCTGGGGGGAGAGAGGGGGTCAGGGGGGGAACCCAAGGGGGGGCACCCATGGGTGGGGGCTGAAGGGGGGCACCCGGGGTGGGGGGCACCCAAGGGAGGAGTAGCTGGGGGGGGTACCCATGCGGGGTAGCCATGGGGGGGGCACCCTACAATGGGGACTTGGTCTGGGTGAAGCGTGCCTCCATGGGGCTGGGGGGGAACGGGGGTCAGAGGGGGGGACGTGGGGCCATGGGGGGGGCAGCTATGGGGGAGTAGCCATGGGGGGGGGGCACCTATGGAGGGGGACGACCCATGGGGGGGGCACCCGGGGGGGGTATCCATGGGGAGGGCACCTATGGGGGGGGACCCATGGGGCAGGGCCTGAAGGGGGGCACCCATGGGGGGAGCACCCGGGGTGGGGGGCACCCAAGGGAGGAGTATCTGGGGGGGGGACCCATGGGGGGGGCACCCATAGGGGGGGCATCCAGGGGGTGGACACACCCATGGGGCGGCACCCGGGGGGGGGGGGACACCGAGGAGGGAGGAGCACCCATGGGGGGCGTGGGGGGGGGGGCAGCCAAGGGAGGGGGCACCCAGGGTGTATGGGGGGGGGCCTAAGGGTGGGGGGGGCAGGGGAGCACCCCGGGGGGGGCACCCATGGGGGGGGAGGAGGGGGGGCACCCGGGGGGGGCTCCCCGTGTGGTTCAGGCCCCCCCCAGGTCCCAGAACCCCCCCTCATGCCCCCCCCCGTCCCATTTTGCCCCCCCCGTCCCATTTTACCCCCCTCCCCCCCCCTTTTTACCCCCTGCCCCCCCCCCTCCCCACCCGGTACCGACCCGGCCGCTCCGGTCGCGCTTTGCGGCCGCCGCTGTCGTAAAAGCTCCGCGGGGGGGGGAGGGAGGAGCGAGCCGCGTTGCCCCTGGCAACCGAGGAGGGCGGGGCCGTGTGCAAAAAAGGGGGCGGGGCTTAGCGCGCCTGGCCACGCCCCCCGGAAGCGGCAGCGATGGCGCCCCGCGGGCTGCGGGCGGTGGTGGGGGAGAGTGAGTGGGGGGGGGGTCACGTGGGTGGGGGGCGGTCACGTGATGGAGGGGAGTGAGGGGGGGGCCGGGGGGGTCACGTGGGGGAGGCGTTGGGGGGGGCAGGGGCGGGGCTTGGGGGGGCGGGGGGGGCTGGGGGGGTCATTGGGGGTCATGGGGGAATTTGGGGGGGTCACTGGGGGAATTGGGGGGAATTTGGGGGGGCTGGGGAGTGGGGGGGCTTTGGGGGGTCATTGGGGAATTTGGGGGGCATGGGGGGGCTTTGGGAGGGTCATGGAGGGGTCATGGGGGGGTTTTGGGGGGGCATTGGGGGGTCATTGGGGGTCATGGGGGAATTTGGGGGGACTGGGGGGGCGTGGGGACACGGGGGGGACATGGGGGAATTGGGGGGTCATGGGGGGACATGGGGGGGGTCATAGAGGACTCGGGGGGGACATGGGGGGACATTGGGGGACACGGGGGGGTCATGGGGACATGGGGGGGCATTGGGGGAATTTGGGGGGGCTTGGGGGGGGCGTGGAGGGACACGGGGGGGTCACTGAGGGGACATGGGGGGCACTTGGGGGGGTCACGGGGACATTGGGGTGACCTGGGGGGACAACGTCCACCCATGGGGATGTTGGGGGGCATGGGGGGGGCACTGGGAGGATTTGGGGGGGTCACTGGGGGGTCATCGGAGAGATATTGGGGACACTGGGGGACACTGGGGGGGTCACAGAGGGACTTGGGGGGGTCATGGGGGGACGTGTGGGGGGGGTGACGGGGACGAGGGCGTGGCTGGGACACGTGGGTTTGGGGGGGGAGGTGACATCTGGTGGCCCTTGGTGGCCCTGGGGGGGGAGGGGGGCGGGGGGGGGCACAGCTGGGGCCAGATCCGGCTTAACCCCCCCCCCCCCCCCCCCGTGTCCCCCCCCCCAGAAATCCTCAATGACGTCATCAGGAGCGTGCGCAAGGAGGGCGAGTGGAAGGTGGGGGCCCCCCCGAGACCCCCCCCAACCCCCCCCACCCCATGACCCCCCCCCCAAACGGGGTCCTGACGGTTTCCCCCCCCCCCCCCCCCCAGGTGCTGGTCCTGGACCCCCCCAGCACCCGCACGGTGTCGGCCTGCTGCAGGATGGGCGACGTGCTGGCCGAGGGCATCACCAGTGAGTGCCCCACAGCGCCCCATAGAGCCCCACAGCGCCCCACAGCGCCCCATAGAGCCCCATAGAACCCTACAGTGCCCCATAGAGCCCCACAGAACCCCATAGAGCCCCATAGCACCCTACAGAACCCTACAGTGCCCCATAGCGCCCCATAGTACCCTATAGCTCCCCACAGTGCCCCATAGCGCCCCACAGCACCCCACAGTGCCCCATAGCGCCCCATAGTGCCCCACAGTGCCCCATAGCACCCTTTAGTGTCCCACAGTGCCCCATAGCACCCCATAGCACCCCACAGCGCCCCATAGTGCCCCACAGCACCCCACAGCGCCCCACAGTGCCACATAGCACCCTTTAGTGCCCCGCAGTGCGCCATAGTGCCCCATAGAACCCCATAGCTCCCCACAGTGTCCCACAGCGCCCCATAGAACCCCATAGCTCCCCACAGTGTCCCACAGCGCCCCATAGAACCCCATAGCTCCCCACAGTGCCCCATAGTGCCCCATAGAACCCCATAGCTCCCCACAGTGTCCCACAGCGCCCCACAGTGCCCCACAGTGCCCTACAGTGCCCCACAGTGCCCCACAGCATCCCACAGTGCCCCATGGTGCCCTACAGTGCCCCCATAGCGCCCCATAGCGCCTGATAGCGCCCTATAGTTCCCCATAGTGCCCAACAGTGCCCTATAGCGCCTCATAGTGCCTCACAGCACCCCATAGCACCCCACAGTGCCCCATAGCACCCCACAGCGCCCCACAGCGCCCCACAGTGCCCCATAGTGCCCCATAGAGCCCCATAGCACCCCACAGCGCCCCACAGCGCCCCATAGTGCCCCATAGAACCCTACAGTGTCCCCCAGCATCCCCGGTGCCACCCGTGGCCACTTGTCCCCTCCTGCCCCCTGTGCCCTCTGCCCCCCTGTGACCCCTGACCCCGTGACCCCTGACCCCGTGACCCCTGCCCCTGTGACCCCTTGACCCCTTGACCCCCCCCAGTCATCGAGGACATCGGGAAGCGCCGGGAGCCGATCCCCAGCCTGGAGGCCATCTACCTGCTGCGGCCCTGCCCACAGGTGGGGGGGACAAAGGGGGACACGGGGGACACCGGGGGGACACGGGGACATTGAGGGGACACGGGGGACAAAGGGGGACATGGGGTTGTGGGGGGACGTGGGGACATGGGGACGTTGTGGGACACACGGACATGGGGACATGGGGGAACATGGGGGGGACATGGGGTGGTGGGGGGACATGGGGACAAAGGGGGGACACAGGGACATGGGGACTGGGGGGATATGGGGACAGGATGGGTGGGGGGACGTGGTGGGACATGGGGACATTGGGGGGATATGGGGACATTGGGGGACATGGGGACACTGGGAATACTGGGGGACACAGGGACTTGGGGACACTGGGGATGTGGGGACAGGGGGACATTGGGGACACCGGGACATTGAGGACATGGAGACGTGGGGACACTGGGACACGGGGACATGGGGATATGGGGACACTGGGGACATTGGGGACATTGGGGACCCGGGGGTGGGCTGACCCGTCCCGTCCCCGCAGTCGGTGCGGGCGCTGATCGGGGACTTCGGGGACGCCCCCACCCCCCGCTACCGGGCGGCGCACGTCTTCTTCACCGCTGGTACGGGGCGCGGGGCACCCAAGGGTGCTGGGGGGCACCCCGGGGCACCCCTCGCCTGTGGGGGAGGGGTGGGTGCTGCGGGGCACCCATGGGTGATGGGGTTTGCTGCGGGGCACCTGGGAGTCTTGGGGGTGCTGTGAGGCACCCATGGGTGCTATGGGGTGCCCTGGGTTCTCTGAGACACCCCTGGGTGCTGTAGGGCACCCATGGGTGCTATGGGGTGCTATGGGTGCTGCCAGGCACCCATGGGTGTTCCAGAGTAGCATGGGGTGCTGGGGGCACCTGTGAGTCCTAATGGGGTGCTGTGGGTGTTGTGGGGTGCCTTGGGTGCTCTGAGACACCCCTGGGTGCTATGGGGTGCCCTGGGTTCTCTGAGACACCCCTGGGTGCTGTAGAGCTCCCATGGGTGCTATGGGACACTATGGGTCACCCATGGGTGATCTGGGGTTCCACGGACGCTTTGCGACACCCATGTGTGCTATGAGGTGCGGTGGGGTGCCCGCGGGGCACCCATGGGTGCTGTGCCCCCCCCCAGGCTGCCCCGATGATCTGTTCGAGGAGCTGGGGCGCTCGCGGGCCGCCCGCGCCATCCGCACCCTGAAGGAGATCGACATCGCCTTCCTGCCCTACGAGAGCCAGGTGGGGGGCACCCATGGGTGCTGGGGACACCCAGGGGCGAGGGGGGCACCCAGGGATGACGGGAGGGCACCCACGGGTCAGGGGGAGCACCATCGGGTGCCCTATCCTGCAGCCAGCTCATGATGGGGGGTCCTCATGTGTGCAGGGGGGGCACCCATGGGTGATGGGAGCACCCATGGGTGACAGAGGGGCACCCAGGGGTGAGGGGTGGCACCCACGGGTGGGGGGCAGCACCCACGGGTGCCCCATCCCACAGCCAGCTCGTGCCAGGGGTCCCATGGGTGCCGTGCCCGTGGGGTGCCGTGGGGCGCAGCACCCATGGGTGCCCCCCCCGCAGGTCTTCTCGCTGGACTCCCCGCAGAGCTTCCACGGGTGCTACAGCCCCCAGCGGGAGGGGACGCGGGCGCAGCACCTCGGGGTGCTGGCGGAGCAGTTGGCCACCCTCTGCGCCACCCTGGGCGAGTACCCGGCCGTGCGCTACCGCAGGTGACAGCGGGGGGGGGACACGGAGGGGACATCGGGGACATTGGGGACATCATTGGGGACGTCAGGGGGTGGGGGGGACGTCGGGGAGCTGTGGCCAGTGTCCCCAGGGTCCGTGTCCCTGTGTGACGTGTCCCCGTGTCCCCAACGCTGATGTCCCCGTGTCCCTGTGTCCGTGTCCCATGTCCCCAACACCAATGTCCCCATGTCCCCAAAATCCGTGTCCCCGTGTCACCGGTTCTGTGTCCCCATGTCACTCTGTCCTCATTTCCCCATGTCCCATGTCCCGTCCCCAACACCGATGTCCCCATGTCCCCAACATCCACGTCTCCGTGTCCCCATCTCACCGTGTCCCATGTCCCTTGTCCCCAAAGCCCATGTCCCCATGTCCCTGTGTCCAATGTCCCCAACACCAACATCCCCATGTCCCCAAAATCCATGTCCCCGTGTCCTTGTATCCCCGTGTCCCCTGTCCCCATGTCCCCAACATCCACGTACCTGTGTCCTCATGTCCCCACGTCCCCGTGTCCCCATGTCCCCTGTCCCCAACGCCCATGTCCCCATGTCACCGTGTCCCTGTGTCCCCTGTTTCCAACACCAACATCCCCCTGTCCCCAACATCCGTGTCCCTGTGTCCCCATGTCCTTGTTTCCCCCTGTCCCAACACCCATGTCCCCATGTCCCCAACATCCATGTCCACGTGTCCCCATGTCCCCCTGTCCCCATTTCACCGTGTCCCATGTCCCCTGTCCCCAACACCAACATCTCCATGTCCCTGTGTCCCCATGTCACTCTGTCCCCATGTCCCCATGTCCCATGTCCTGTCCCCAACACCGACGTCCCCATGTCCCCAACATCCATGTCCCCGTGTCCCCATGTCCGTGTCCCATGTCCCCAACACCCATGCCCCCGTGTCCCCATGTCCCTGCATCCCAATGTCCCCAACACCGATGTCCCCACGACCCTGTGTCCCCATGTCCCCATCTCACTGTGTCCCCATGTCCCCAACATCCATGTCCCTGTGTCCCATGTCCCCAACACCGTCTCCATGTCCCCGTGTCCCCACGTCCCCATCTCCATGTCCCATGTCCCCTGTCCCCAACACCCATGTCCCCATGTCACCGTGTCCCTGTGTCCGCATGTCCCCATTTCCCGTGTCCCATGTCCCTGTGTCCCCTGTCCCCGTGGCCCTGTGTCCCGTGTCCCCCTGTCCCACGTCCCCGTGTCCCCAGGGGCCCCGAGGACACCGCGGTGCTGGCACGGGCGCTGCTGGCTCACCTGGACGCCCGCCGGGCGCAGCACCCGGCCATGGTGGAGGTGGGGACGGGGCCGGGGTGTGGGGGTGGTGACGCCCGGCGGGGGCACCCATGGGTGCTGGCCGCAGGGGCGGGTGCAGCTGCTGATCGTGGACCGGGCGTTCGACCTGGTGACGCCGCTGCTGCACGAGCTGACGCTGCAGGCCATGGCCTACGACCTGCTGGGGCTGCAGCACGACACCTTCCGGTGAGGCACCCATGGGTGGGGGGCACCCTTGGGTGGGGGGCACCCGTGGGTGGCGGGGGAAGAGGGTACGGGGGTGGGGGTGTCCACGGGGGGACACCCATGGTGGGGGTGCCTGTAGGGTGAGGGGCAACCAGGGGTCAGGAGAACCATGGGTGGGGGGCACCTGTGGGTGGGGGGGGCACCCATGGGTGGCATGGGAAGAGGGCACAGGGATGAGGGCGCCCATCGGGGGACACCCGTGGTGGGGATGCCCGTAGGGAGAGGGGCAGCCAGGGGTGGGGAGAGCCCTGATGGGGGGCACCCATGGGTGGGGGCACCCATGGGTGAGGAGACCTGATGGGGGGCACCCATGGGTAGGGGGCACCCATGGGTGAGGAGACCTGATGGGGGGCACCCATGGGTGAGGGGCATCTATGGGTGGGGGCACCCATGGGTGGGGAGACCTGATGGGGGGCACCCATGGGTGGGAGCACCCATGGGTGAGGAGACCTGATGCGGGGCACCCATGGGTGGGGGGCACCCGTGGGTGCGGGGGCACCCATGGGTGGGGAGACATGATGGGGAGCAACCATGGGTGGGGGCACCCATGGGTGGGGGTGTCTCTGGGTGGGGGGCACCCATGGGTAGGGTGCATCCATAGGTGGGGACACCCATAGCCGTGAGGGGGAGTATCCATGGGTGTGGGGGGGCGATGACGCCCACAGGGGAGGTGATGACACCCACGGGGGTGGGGGGGTGACACCCATGGGTGCCCCCCCCCCAGGTACGAGACGTCGGGGCTGGGCCCGGTGCGGGAGAAGGAGGCGCTGCTGGACGAGGACGACGAGCTCTGGGTGCAGCTGCGCCACATGCACATCGCCGACGTCTCCCGGTGGGCCCCCCCCCTGCAGAGGCACCCATGGGTGCCCCCCCCCCCCCCCCAGCACCCCCCAAAAAAAAAAATCCCATCCCCCACCCCCATCAAACCGGCCCCGGTGCCCTGAAACGTCCCCAAGATCACCCCCCAAAAATGTCCCCCCCCGCACCCCAAGGGCGGCCCTGGGGCACCCAAATCCCCCCCCCGCACCCCAAAATCCTCCTCAATCCCCCCAACCCCAAATCCCCCCCCCATGCACCCCAAAATCCCCCCCCAGCCCCAAATCCCCCCTAAAACTCCCCCCACCCTAAATCCCTCCCTGTGCGCCCCAAATCACCCCCACCCCAAATCTCCCCCCCACACCCCAAATCCCCCCCCACCCTAAAATCCCCCCAACCCAAAATCCCCCCAACCCCCCCCCCCCAACCTCCCCTGCACCCCAGGTCCCCCCCAAAACCCCAAATCCTCCCCCCGACCCCAAATCTATCCCATGCCCCAAATCACCCCCCGAGCCCCCCCCCCCCCAAATACCCCCTCCCACCCCAAATCCCTCCCCGTGACCCCCCCCCCGGTGACCCCCCCATGACCCTCACCCCCCTGTGACCCTCACCCCGGTGCCCCCCCATGACCCCAACCCCCCCGGTGCCCCCCCCGTGACCCCAACCCCCCCAGTGTCCCTCCATGACCCCCCCGGTGCCCCCCCCGTGACCCCGACCCCCCCGGTGTCCCCCTGTGACCCCCCCCCCGGTGCCCCCCCCAGGAAGGTGTCGGAGCTGCTGCGGACGTTCTGCGAGAGGAAGCGGCTCAGCACCGAGCAGGTGGCACCTGGGGCACCCGTGTCCCTTGTCACCCGTGTCACCTCTGTGTCACCCGTGTCCCTTGTCACCCCTGTCCTGTGTCACCTCTGTCACCCCTGTCCCCAATGTCCCCAAGTGCCCCCATGTCCCCCCCGTGTCCCCACATCCCCCCAATGTCCCCAACATGTCCCCAACATACCCAATGCCCCCCCCGGTCCCCACTGTCCCCAGTGTCCCCCCACTGTCCCCATGTCCCTACGTCCCCCTGTCCCCAATGTCCCCTCAGTGTCCCCATGTCCCGTATCTCCCCTGTCCCCAATGTCCCCAATATCCCCAGTGTCCCCATGTCCATGTCTCCTCTCTCCCCAAATTCCCCAAATGTCCCCAATGTCCCTCCTGTCCCCATGTCCCCAATGTCCCCCAGTGTCCCCAATGTCCCCAACTTTCCCAATGTCCCCAATGTCCCCATGTCCCATGTCTCCTCTCTCCTCAGTGCCCCCAGTGTCCCCATGTCCCCAATGTCCCCATGTCCCCCAGTGTCCCCCTGTCCATGTCTCCTCTCTCCCCATGTCCCCCGTGTCTCCAACGTCTCCAATGTCCCCATGTCCCCCAATGTCCCTCCTGTCCCCAATGTCCCCATTGTCCCCAATGTCCCCAATGTTCCCCATGTCCCCCAGTGTCCCCATGTCCATGTCTCCTCTCCCCCCAATGTCCCCCCGTCCCCAACGTCTCCAACGTCCTCAATGTCCCCAACATGTCCCCAATGTCCCCAACGTCCCCAACACGTCCCCGTGTCCCCCAGGCCACCCTCAAGGAGCTCTCGCACATCCTCAAGAAGATGCCCCAGTACCAGAAGGAGCTGAGCAAGGTCTGGGGGGGGGCAGCAGGGGGCCGTGTCCCCCCCATGGTGGCCGTGCCACGTGTCCCCGTGTCCCTGTGTCCCCGTGTCCCCGCAGTACGCCACCCACCTCAGCCTGGCGGACGCCTGCATGCGGCGCTTCAAGGGCACCGTGGAGCGGCTCTGCGCCGTCGAGCAGGTGACAGGGGACACCCCGGGGACACCCAGGGGACACCCCGGGGACACCCAGGGGACACCAGGGTCCCCACGCCCGTGGGGGTCCCCGTGGCACCCGGAGGTGTCCCCGTCCCCAGCCCTGTGACGCTCGGAGAGCGGTGGGTGGGGTGGTGGGGACGTGGGGTGACAGCCACAGGGGGTTGGGGACCCCAAGGTGACACCCCAAGGTGACACCCCAGCACCTGATGATGGGGACGTGGGGTGCTGGGGACGTGGGGTGACAGTTAAAGGGTTTGGGGACACTGAGGGGACACCCCAGGACCTGATGATGGGGTGTTGGGGACATGGGGTGACAGCCACAGGGGGTTGGGGACCCCAAGGTGACACCCCAGGACCTGGCGACGGGGACATGGGGCCACTGAGGGGACAACCGGGGGGTGCTGGGGACGCTGAGGGGACACCCCAGGACGGGGTGCCGGGGACGTGGGGTGACAAGCAGGGGGTGTTGGGGACCCCTTGGTGACACGCGTGTCCCCAGGACCTGGCGATGGGGGAGGAGGCGGGGGGGGCGCGGCTGCGGGACCCCCTGGTGCCGGTGGTGCCGCTGCTGCTGGACGCGGGCGTGGAGCCCCCCGAGAAACTGCGCCTGCTGCTGCTCTACCTCCTGAGGAGGGGCGGTGAGGGGGGACACCGGGGGACACCGGGGGACAGGGGGGGACACGGGGACACCGGGGGACAAGGGGGCACCGGGGGACACAGAGGGACAGGGGGGCATAGGGACATGGGGATGCCAGGGGATGGGGGGGACAAGGGGGACTGGGGATGTGGGGACATGGGGGGGTAGGGGGGGACAAGGGGACGCCGGGGGACACAGGGGGGACACCGAGGGACATGGGGGGACACCGGGGGACAAGGGGGCACCGGGGGACATGGGGACACCACGGACAAGGGGACACCAGGGGGACTGGGAATGTGGGGACATGGGGCGTAGGGGGGGGACAGCGGGGACAAGGGGACACTGGGGGACATGGGGGGACACAGGGGGGACAAGGGGACACCAGGGGGACAGGGGACATGGGGACATGGGGGGACACTGGGGGACATGGGGGACTGGGGACGTGGGGACATGGGGGTGTAGGGGGGGACAGTGGGACAAGAGGACACCGGGGGACATGGGGGGACATGGGGACACCAGGGGACAAGGGGACACCAGGGGGACAGGGGACATGAGGACATGGGGACATGGGGGGACAAGGGGGGGACAGTGGGGACAAGGGGACACGGGAACACCAGGGGACAGAAGGACATGAAGGGACAAGGGGACATGGGGATGTGGGGGGACATTAGGGGAACGTGGGGACATTGGGGGGACATGGGAGGACATGGGGGGACACTGGGGGACATGGGGACACCAGGGGGGACATGGGGACAGGACATAGGGACACCGGTGGGTGGCTTGGGGACATGGGGTGGGGACAGGGGACGGGGACCTGGGTGTCGCCACCCGGGGGTGACACCGGGTGACCCCGGTGACCTGGGTGACCCTGGTGACCTGGGTGACCCCGGGTGACCCCGGTGACCTGGGTGACCCTGGTGACCTGGGTGACCCCGGGTGACCCCGGTGACCTGGGTGACCCCGGGTGACCCTGGTGACCCCGGTGACCCCGGTGACCCAGGGGTGACAGAGGAGAGCCTGGCGCGGCTCCTGCAGCACGGGAACGTCCCCGGCCAGCACCGGGTGCTGCGCAACCTGCCCCTGCTGGGCGCCACCATCGGCCCCGGGGTGAGCACCCATGGGTGCCCCCCGACGGGGGGGTCCCCGACCCTCCCCTGGGTGCCCCCCTCCCACCCCTGGGTGTCCCTGATCCCACCCCTGGGTGTCCCCTGCCCCCCTCCAACCCCCTCCACAGCCCTTTGCACCCTTGGGTGTCCCCATCCCTGGGTGTCCCCTGGGAGCCCCCATTGGGTGTCCCCAGGGATGTCCCCATGGGTGTCCCTGTCGCTGGGGGTCCCCGGGGGTGTCCCCAGCACCACGGTGGCCTTGTCCCTTGGGTGTCCCTGTCCCTGGGTGCCCCTGTCCCTGGGTGTCCCCTTGGTGTCCCTGTCCCTGGGGTGTCCCCTGGGTGTCCCTGGGTGACCCCTGGGTGTCCCCTGGGTGTCCTTGTCCCTGGGTGACCCCTGGGTGTCCTCTGGGTGTCCCTGTCCCTGGGTGTCCCCTGGGTGCCCTGGGGTGTCCCCTGGGTGTCCCCTGGGTGTCCCCTGGGTGTCCCTGGGTGACCCCTGGGTGTCCCCTGGGTGACCCCTGGGTGTCCTCTGGGTGTCCCTGTCCCTGGGTGTCCCTATCCCTTGGGGTCCCGGGGTGTCCCCTGGGTGCCCTGGGGTGTCCCCTGGGTGTCCCCTGGGTGTCCCCGGGGTGTCCCCAGCGCGGTGTCCCCGTGTCCCTGTGGCAGGGTGGGGGGCAGTTCCCCGAGGTGCGGCCGCGCCCCGAGCCCACCTACGAGCTGTCCCGGTGGACCCCCGCCATCAAGGACGTCATGGAGGTGGGGACACGGGGGGGGGGCGTGGGGACACGGGGGGGGTGAGGGGACATGGGGGGGTGTGGGGGGGACATGGGGGGGCATGGGGGGGGCGTGAGGGGCATGGGGGGGTGTGGGGGGGACATGGGGGGGCGTGGGGACTTGGGGGGGACATGGGGGCTACATGGGGGGGCATGGGGGGGTGAGGGGACATGGGGACATGGGGGGGTATGGGGGGGGTGTGGGGACATAGGAGGACATTGGGGACATGGGGGGGGACATGGGGAGGTGTGGGGGCATGGGGGGGACATTGGGGGAACACGGGGGGGGACATGAGGGGGAGATAGGGGGACATGGGGGGGACATGGGGGGGACAAGGGAAAATGGGGGTATGGGGGATGTGGGGACGGGGGGGACAAAGGGACATGGGGGGGACATTGGGATATGGGGGGGACATGGGGGATATGGGAGGACATTGGGGACATGGGGGGGACAAGGGGGGGGCATGGGGACACGATGGGGGGCATGGGGGGACATTGGGGACAGCAGGGGGACATGGGGGGGATGAGGGGACATCAGAGGGATATGGGGGGGACACGGGGGGGACACTGGGGGGACATTGGGCCATGGGGGGGGAGTCGGGGGGTGCTGGGGACCGGGGGTGACAGCGCTGTGTCCCTGTGTCCCCCCCCCCCCCCAGGACGCGCTGGCCGACCGCCTGGACCGGGAGCAGTGGCCCTTCGTGCGCCCCCCCCCCCAACCCCCCCAGCAGCCAGGCGGCCGTCAGGTGGGGGGGGAACTGGGGGCACTGGGAGGGACTGGGAGGGGGCTGGGGGGTGACTGGGAGGGACTAGATGGGGAACTGGGGGGACTGGGAGGGGCTGGGGGTTAAACTGGGGGGGTCCAGGGGGACTGGGGGGTGATGGGGGGGGGGTGATGGGGGGGTAACTGAGGGGGACTGGGGTGGGCTGGGAGGACTGGGGGGTAACTGGGGGGGGTAACTGGGGGGACTGGGTGGGGCTGGGGGATAACTGGGAAGGATTGGGGGCTAACTGGAGGGGACTGGGTGGGTAACTGGGGGGACTGGGGGGTAACTGGGAGCACTGGGGGGGACTGGGTGGGTAACTGGGAAGGGTTGGGGGTAACTGGGGGGGTAACTGGGGGAGACTGGGGATACTGGGAGGGACTGGGTAGGTAACTGGGGGGGCATTGGGGGGGTAACTGGGGATACTGGGGGGTTACTGGAGGTAACTGGGGGGCACTGGGGGCCACCCATGGGTGCCCTGGTGACCCCCCCCTTCCCTTCCCCCCCCCAGCGCCCGCTTCGGGCAGTGGCACCGGAACAAGGGGGGCGCGGGGGGGCGTGGGGGGGCCCCCGGCTGCTCGTCTTCCTGCTGGGGGGGGTGGCGCTGGCCGAGATGCGCTGCGCCTACCAGCTGGGGGGGGACGTCCTCATCGGTGAGTGGCACCTGTGTCACCTGTGTCACCTCTGTCACTTGTCACCCATGGCACCTCTCATCCATGTCACCTGTGTCACCCGTGTCACCTCTGTCACCTGTGTCACCCGTATTACATGTGTCACCTGTCACCCGTGTCACCCGTGTCACCTCTGTCACCTGTGTCACCTGTCACCCGTGTCAGTTGTCACCCATGTTACCTGTGTCACCTGTGCCACCCGTATTACATGTGTCACCTGTCACCCGTGTCACCCGTGTCACCTGTGTCAACTGTATTACATGTCACCTGTCACCCACGTCACTCACGTCACCCGTATTACATGTCACCTGTCACCTGTGTCACCTGTATCACCTGTGTCACTTGTCACCCGTGTCACCTGTGTCACTTCTGTCACTTGTCACTCGTGTCACCCGTATTACCTGTTACCCATGTCATCTGTATCACCTGTGTCACCTGTCACTTGTCACCCATGTCACCCGTGTCACCCGTGTCACCCGTGTCACTCGTCAACCGTGTCACCTGTGTCATCTCTGTTACCTCTGTCACCTCTGTCACCTGTGTCACCTGTCACCTCTTGCACTTGTGGTACCTGTGTCACCTCTGTCACCTGTTACCTGTGTAACCTGTCACCCGTGTTCCGTCA
This sequence comes from Aythya marila, assembly GCF_965140915.1. Taxonomy (NCBI): domain Eukaryota; kingdom Metazoa; phylum Chordata; class Aves; order Anseriformes; family Anatidae; genus Aythya; species Aythya marila. Next base: position 30,241 of record NW_028137764.1, read on the forward strand.
CCTGTGTCACCTCTCACCTATCACCCATGTCACCCATCACCTGTGTCACCTGTCACCCATTGTCCTTGTTGCCTGTCACCCCTGCCACCCATGTCATTTATTGTCTGTGTCACTTGTCACCTGTCACCCCTGTCACCCCATCACCCGTGACTTGTCACCCATGTCATCTGTGTCATTTGTCACCTGTGTCACTTGTCACCTGTGTTCCCATCAACCGTGTCATCTGTCACCCATCACCGATGTCACCCTGTCACCTGCCACCCAGGTTACCTGTCACCTGTGTCACCTGCCACTTGTGGTCCATGTCACCCCATGTCACCTGTGTCACCCTGTGTCACCTGAAACCCATGCCACTTGTCACCCATGTCACCTGTGTCACCCCGTGTCACCTGTCACCCATGCCACTTGTCACCCTGTGCCACCCGTGCCACCCTTTGTCACCCGTGTCTCCGTGTCCCCAGGCTCCAGCCACATCCTGACCCCGCGGAGCTTCCTGGAGGCCGTGGAGGGGCTGGACCAGCCCCTGCCCCCCCCGCAGTGACCGGGGGCACCCATGGGTGCTGCAGTCCCGCCGGGAGAGGGGGGGGGGAGTGGGGGAGGGGATTATGGGTGCAATTAAAGCCATTTGGGTAATTGCTCGGCGCTGCCAGCGCGGATTGGGGACGCAGCGGGGGGGTGGGGGGGGCTGCACCTGCTGTGCCCCCCCCAGCACTGCGGTAATCCGGAGAGCACACAGCACCCTTGGGTGCCCCACAGCACCCACGGGCACCCCACAGCACCCAAGGGCCCCATGGCCCCCCCCAGCACTTGTGGGCACCCCATGGCACCCATAGCACCCAAGGGCCCTCACGGCACCCACAGCCACCCCAGAGCACCCATGGACCCCCGTGGCACCCATGGGTACCCCATGGCACCCACAACACCCATGAGCACCCACAGCACCCAAGGGCCCTCACGGCACCAACAGACACCCCATGGCACCCATGGGCACCCCAAAGCACCCAAGGGCCCTCACAGCCCCCCGTGGCACCCATGGGCACCCCACTGCATCCATAGCACCTATGGACCCCTATAGCACCCAAGGGCTCCTATGGGACCCATAGCACCCATGGGCACCCCACAGCACCCAAGGGCCCCCACAGCACCCACGGGCACCCCATGGCACCCATAACCCCCATAGCCCCCCCCGTGGCACCCACGGAACCCCATGGCACCCACAGCCACCCCACAGCACCCAAGGGCTCCCACAGCACCTGTGGGGACCCCGTGGCACCCATGGACCCCCACGGCACCCCAAAGCACCCAACGGCCCTCACAGCACCCCACGGCCCCCCATGGCACCCATGGGCACCCCACTGCACCCATAGCACCCATGGTCAACCCACAGCACCTATAGCACCCATAGGACCCCTCCAGAACCCATGGCACCCAAGGGCCCCTGTAGCACCCATGGCACCCATAGCACCCACAGCCACCCCATGGCACCCACAGCACCCATGGGCACCCCACAGCACCCAAGGGCCCCCATGGCACCCCCAGCACCCACAGCAGCCCCGTAGCAGCCCTGGGCACCCCCAGCACCCATGGGTGCCCCCCCGCCCGCCCACGCTCCCCCCCCCGCCCCCGCTGATCCGGCTTAGGGGGGGTTATAAGGCGCCGCGCGGGTGCGGGGGGCAGCACCCAGCATGGCCGCGCCGGGGGGCTCGGAGGGGACGGCGCCTGCGGGGGTGAGGGGTGCGGGGGGCACCCATGGGTGCTGGGGGTGTGTGGGGGGGGCACGAATTTGGGAGGGCACCCATGGGTGGGGGTGGGACACCCACATCGGGGTTACGGGGTGGGGGGGATTTGTGGGGGCACCCATGGGTGGGGTGCGGGGGGCACCAATCTGGGGGGGCACCCATGGGTGGGGGGACACCCACATTAGGGTTGGGGGGGGCACCTATTTGAGGGGGCACTCATGGGTGGGGGTACGGGGAGGGGGCACCCACATTGGGGTTATGGGGGGGGCACCAATTTGGGGGGTCACCATAGGTGGGGGTACGGGGGGGCACCCACATTGGCGTTACGGGGGGTGGCACTAATTGGGGGGGCACCGATTTGGGGGGGGGCACCTTTTTTATGGGGGGGGGCACCAATTTGGGGGGGCACATTGTGGGTCCGGGGGGGGGGGGCATCCACTTGTGTGTGCTCCCATGGTGGGTGGGGGGGGCACCAATTTATGGGGGCACCAATTTTGGGGGGGGGGTCACCGATTTCTGGGGCACATCGGTGCCCCTTGGGGGGGGGGGGGGGGCACCCACTCGCGAGTGCTCCCATGGGTGCGGGGGGGCCCTGACCGCCTCGCCCCCTTTGCAGGGGGGGTCCCCGCCGCGCGGGGGGTCCCCGGGTGCGGGGGGGTCCCCCGAGGCGGGGGGTCCCCGGAGCAGGAGGGCTTCTTCTCGCTGCTCAGCTCCGTGCAGGGCGCGCGCATGGACGAGCAGCGCTGCAGCCTGGGGGGGGGCACCGGTGAGTGGGGGGGGGGGGGCACGTGGGGGGGCACAGGGGATGGGGGGGGCACAGGGGGGGATTTGGGGGGTGTTTTTGGATGGGGGGGGCGGGAATTAGGGATGGAGGGGGGGGGAATTGGGGATGGGGGGGTCCGGGGGGGCACAGGGGATGGGGGGGCCACGAGGGGGGGGATTTGGGGGTGTTGGGAATGGGGGGGGAATTAGGGCATGAGTGGGGGGGAATTGGGGATGGGGGGGCCACGAGGGGGGGGGATTTGGGGGGTGTTTTTAGATGGGGGGGGCGGGAATTAGGGCTGGAGGGGGGGGCGTTGGGGATGGGGGGGCACTGGGGACAAGGGGGGCGACAAAGGGGGAGAATTGGGGACGGGGGGGGACTTGGGGGGGTGTTGGGGGATGGGGGGGCCACGGGGGGGGATTTGGGGGGTGTTTGGGATGGGGGGCCACGAGGGGGAAGGGATTTGGGGGGTGTTGGGGATTGTGGGGGCGGGAATTAGGGCTGGGGGGGGGGCGGGAATTAGGGCTGGGGGGGGGGGGAGAATGGGAATGGGGGGGGGCACGGGGGGGGATTTGGGGGGTGTTGGGAATGGGGGGGGGATTAGGGCCTGAGTGGGGGGGGAATTGGGGATGGGGGGGGTCCGGGGGGGGCACAGGGGATGGGGGGGCCACGAGGGGGGGGATTTGGGGGGTGTTTTTAGATGGGGGGGGGAATTGGGGATGGGGGGGGAATTGGGGACAAGAGGGGGGTCCGGGGGGGGGGCACGGGGATGGGAGGGGGGGCAATAGGGAAAAGGGGGGGGGGGCAATGGGGATGAGGGGGGGAGAAGTGGGATGGGGGGGTACTGGGTTCAAGGGGGGGGCACTGGGAACGAGGGGGGCGGGCAACTGGGGCCGGGGGGGCGGAATTGGGGACAAGGGGGGGGGGTTCTGGGGTGGGGGGGGGGGGGGGCCGTGTCCCACCGGTGCCCCCCCCCCCCCCCCCCCCCAGGGGAGGCCCCCCCCGAGCTGGCGGCGCTGCTGGAGCTGGTGGCTCACAGCCAGGGCCGGCGGCTGGACCAGCAGCGCCTGGGGGTGGGGCGGCTGCCGGGCTTCGGGGGCCCCCCCGAGACCCCCCCGGTACGAAAATTGGGGGGGGGGGGGGGGGCAAAGGGGGGGGGGCTGGGGGAGGGATATGGGGGGTCCTGGGGAGAAAGGGGGGGGTGGAGGGGGGTAAAGGGGGGGGATGGGGCTGGGGGGGGTGTGGGGGGGGGCTGGGGGGGGCACTGTTCTTTGGGGGGGGGGTTATGGGGCTGGGGGGGGGCACAGCCCCATGGGGAAGATGGGGGGGGCAAAAATAACACAGCTTTTTTTTTTTGGGGGGGGGGGCACAGTTTTATTGGGGGGGTGGGGGCACAAAATTGGGGGGGGCACAAAATTGGGGGGGGGGGCACAGCTCCATGGGAAGCCCCAAGGGCTCTTTTTTTTTTTTTGGGGGGTGGGGGGCAC
>NW_028137762.1:0-19000 GCF_965140915.1 Aythya marila
AGGGTGCGAGGAGCAACCCCCTTCCAGAGCACGTAGGACATCTTTGGAGGAGGAAGGATGGTGAAGCTGTGGATTTCTCTGCTGGTGTCCACAGAGATCATGAAATCCATTTTTTTTTCTTCTTTTTTTTTTTTCTTTTTTTTTTTTCCTTTTTTTTTTTTTTTTCCTTTTTTTCTTTTCTTTTTTTTTTTTTTTTTTTTAATTGGGCATAGAGAAAAATCTTTTTGGCTGTCTCTAAGGGAGGGGAAGGAATTTGGGCTGTTTTCGTTATTTAGAAAGCTCAGATTTGTTCTCTTTATCCATGTGTGGTGTCTCCTGGAGCCTCAGGGACCTGGTGTGATGGGTCGATCACTTTGGTCTCCCTCCTGAAGGCTGTGTCTCCCTCTGCTTTTGCAAAAGCCTTGGGAGATCCTGAAGGAGAGGCTGTCCCTGAGCAGGACTGGTCCCAGAAGTCCTCTTTAGGGCCATGGCAAGGGATATCCCAAAGACCTCAATCCCTGCCCAAGGCAGTCCTGAGTGGGAAGGAAAGTTCTCTGGTGTCGCGGCCCCATGTGGGCTCTGCGGGAGCATCGTCCTTGGGTTGTCCCCCAGCAGCTGCTGAGGAGCCAGATCCCAAGCTGCTGACTTGGTGCGTTGGCTGTAGTCACACGGGGAGGTGTTTTGGGGCCAACTTCCCCACCTGGGCCCCGGAGCTGAAATCCAACACCAGGCTGACCCTTGGAAGGAGGCTGGTTGTCCTGGCCCTGCCAGGCAGGAGTTTTGTTGCAGAGAACAGGGCAGGGTTGAGAACAGTCCTCTCATGGCATCTTACAGACTCCATCACGCCTTCTCATTAGGTCTCTGGTGGCCAGCACTGATGCTGTAGTCCATTAGATATCCCCGGCCACCCCCTTCATGGCCCATCTTGGCCTCCTGGGCAGTGGCCAAGAGATGTTTTGGGAGCACCAAGTGACCTGAGCTGCCCCATCCATTCCCCCACCCCTCTCCAGCTTCCCAGAAGACAAAATTTCCATACCCAATTCTTCTTCCTTCTTTCCCGTGGGTTTTCTTTAACACCACAAGCGTGCTGTTTGCCTAATTCTGTCATAACTAATTGGGCAAGGCTACTAATTATATTTTCTTCTCCTTCACGCTGATATTTGCCACCTCCATCGGTGAATTCTCCTCTCTCCAAAGGAACCATTGAAGGTAGACACTGACCATCCCATATCCCCCCCTGTCCTGATGCATATCAGCACGAAGCTTTTCCTCTTCTCTTTTATGGAAAACTTTAAATGTCTTTCTCACAAAGACATGCAAACTTCTCGTTTCCTCTTGCAGGGAACATTTCCACCACTGGCTCTTTACGGAGACCTGAAAAACTTCATCAAAAGCAGGCGCTCGCTGGGGTAACCTCCTTTTTTTGTCAGCGAGAGGATTAGAAGGGCAATTTGCAGGCAGCTCCACTTGAAGGGAGCTTTGCGGCAGGGCTCGTTTCTCTGCTTGCTGCATCAAGAAGCCCCCCCATGAATTGGGATGCTGAGGAGGGACCTGGTAAGATGTGAGCTCCTCTGAGACAACCAACAGACCCGAGCAGGGATTGCAAACAGTGCCAGGAGTCAGCAGCAGTTTTTTTCCAGGTATCTCCTAGACTGGAGCAGGGCAGAGCCCCAATTCCCTGGATGAGGACCTTGGTGTAAGGTTTCTCTTTGCTAACGAGAGGTGGGGAGAGGCAAGCTCTTTCCCACGGCTCCACAATCAGCATCATTACAACTCAGAGCACCACGCTTAGCTCCCCTGCTCAAAACCCATTTTTTATTGCCCCTGGTCTCCCAAAGAGGGTGATTTCGGAGGGGCTTACCCCAAACCAGAACCATCACAGCATCTTGGAGCCGTGGTCCCAGTCTGTCCAAAATATAACAAATAAATGGCCCAAACTCACAGCTAAATGGGGGCAGGCAGGGAGCAAACAGGAAAGAATGAAACTCCAGCAGCTGGCTTGATAACTTTACCTCTTAAGCAGGCATTAAAGAGAGCCCCCGCCCTCCAGGCTCCTTCTGCACATTCCTGCATTGAAATAATTAGTTTTCAATTCTAACTTATTTTTTTTTCCCAAAGTCCAGAAGGTCAAAGTTTAGTACCTCCAAAAATAAAAAATAAAAATAATACCGGTGGAAAAAAAAAATCCTCTCTCTGCTTTGCTGGCAGAAAACAGCAGGGGGTGAGGGGTAAGGGAAAAAAATCAATTTGAGCTTGGGTCAGCGGTGTGTGTGAGAGAGACCTTTGGAGCAATGGAGATTAATTTAGTGGGAGAGAGAAGGCAGAGTGGAAAAGCAAGGAGGGGGAGAGGAGAGAGCGCAGCCCGGCTGCAGGGGAGCCGGGGACAGGTTTGGGATGTGTTTGCTCTCTCTTTAATAAGATCCCAGCGTGGCCCAGAGAAATTAATCACTGCTTCATTAGTACACAGATGCAAAAAAGTGCCAAGTCAGTTGCTGCACTAGAGGAAAAATCCGAGGAGCTGCTGGGCTGCTGCTGTGTCCCACAGCCACCATCCCCAGGGATGATGGAGGCATGAAGGAGATGAGACCCCTCCTGCTGGAAACCCTCCTGTCTTACTGGAAAACTCTCCAGCAAGCTGATGCTGGGTTCAAAGGGGCTTATTATAGGACAGGGAGATGCTCCAGCAGCAGCAAGGGTGCAGAGGACCTCGGTGGGAGGATGCTGAGAGTCGGGGCAGCATCACCCATGGGTGACGAAGAGCCACGGGGCTGCTGGAAGCACCTTAGTGGCAGCAGAGATGGGCCCCTCGCTCATCTCCACCTGTCAGAGGCATCATCCCTGGATTATGCATTGCTATAACTGGGGGAGGATAATAAACACCTAATCCAACGTCTGCCCGAGCCTTGGAGCATCTCGGTGGGAGATGAGCCCCTCTGGAAAATCTGTCCCGCTCACCTCTGCTATCGTAGTGGTGGCTGCTGTGACGTGGGCCTGTCCAGAGCTGCTTAAGAGCTTATGGAGCCCAGCTGGCTCATTAGAGGCACCTTCCAAGGCTTCGGGTGGGAAATATGAGCGTTTGAATTAATGGGGCAAGAAAAAAGGCAAGAGGAATTTATCCATCAATCGCACACTGAAGTAGAACGCAGAAGGCCCAGGCCTTGTTGGTAACGAGTCTTTCATGGATTGATTGATTTTATCTGTAACAGCCACCGTGAAATATTCTGGGGCGAATTCTGACCATATTGACCCTGGCGAACCTGGCTGTCAAAGGCAGGATTGACAATGACGAGTATTGCTATGGGCAGCATCTCGGATTGACCGGGAGGACAGCGGTGGTGGAGGGTGGCGGAGGGGAAAGAGCAAGCTTTGCCTTTCCTAAAGATGCTCCAAAGCTGCCAGAAGAGCAAGAAACCAAAAGTGGGAAATGCGATGTGGCGGGGAGGGAGCGAAGGTGAGCTCAGGGCATCCTCCCACCGCTTGGCTCGGAGATTGACTGATCCCAGGGGATGGTGGAGGAGCAACCTCGTTCGCCGGGGCGGGTTGGCAGGGAGCTGGGGAGCCATCGCCTACCTCTCCACGGGGTGGTTGGCCAGCCAAGAGGCTCTTGCCCTTGGGGAGGACCTCAGCAGCAATGTGAGCCATCGCATGGCGTGTCCTGCCCATGGTAAGCAGTTGCTGAGATGCTGCAGAGCCTCAACACTTCGGTTTTCAGCTCCCGTGAAGTCAGGGGGATCAAGGCAGGGTGAAACAAGTGTGGTGTTGCAGATGAAGTGTCCCTAAGGTTGGTGGATTTATCAGGCTGGAGGAAAAATGAAGCAGTCACTTGAAAGCCCTAAAACCATGGGCCACCAACTGGAAGAAACCCATCCTTCTCCAGATGCTCTCCAAAGCATCTTGCCCTGGTCTCTGTGTTTTCCCAAACACAGAGGGCAAAAATGGGCAGTTTTCCCAAACAGAGTGCTAGAAGAGAGCAGAAAAAGCCCAGCCAGGAGAAAGCACTGTCACAACACTCTCGTGTCTCAGCCCCATGCTGCTTTTCACAGGGGGAAATAAAGATGTGCCCAGCTTGGCCGTGTTGTGCCGATGACCTTAATGCTTGCTGCCCCAGCTGGAGAGCAAAGGTGGGTCTGCCTCCGGCAGGCTCTCGGTGACAGCCGGATCTCACCCAGCTGGAGGAGGTAATATTGCTAACAAAGCTCATGTCCAGCAGGATTAATGGCTCACCGAATGACCCCAGGCTCTCAGCATCCTTGCTCTGCCAATCACGCCAGCAGAAATGAATAAAGACTTTTTTATTGGTATTTAGAAGGCTTTTAGGAAAGAAAAAGAAAACACCCACCCCCCCAAAAAAAAAAAAAAAAAAAAAAAAAAAATCCAGCATCCACCCCTCAACATTTTAATTGAGCCTGCGAGGTATTTAAATGCTTGGCTGGTCAGCAATTGCTTCCAAATTACTTTGGGAGCCGCGGGGACCTGCCTGCATGGGGCCAGTGTCACCGAGCCGTTCTGCCTCGTGACAATCCCCAGGTGCCCGGGCACAAACGTCTCCATCAGAGGATGTTCGTCTTGACAAGGGAGCTTTGAGACCCAGGTCCAGCCCAAAAAACAGAGCCAAGATCCCAGGCTAGCAGCCGAGCAAGCAGGGTCCCCCAAAATGTGGGCACAGCCGGTGTCCCTTGGTTTCCCCGTCTCTAAAGTGGAATGAATAGAGGTGGGTCAGGTTAAGTTTAATATTTGAGAAGGGAAAAGTGCTCTGTTAAGTATCTCCCCCTCACACACATGCACATATATATTTATATGTATATGCGATCCCTTCTCATATATGAGCACAGCGTGAAAGCAGCCAAGCAGGAGCTCGGTTTGTGCTGAAGGACTTTGTTCACAGCTTTGCTTAGCGAGAGCACCAAGATGTATTAAAATCTAAAGGGGAAAAAAAAATCATCTTTAAGGAAAGAAAAAAAAAAAAAAAAAAGAAAGAAAGAAAGAAAAATAAAAAGGCCCAACTTGATTTGACTTTCATGAGACACCAGTTAAATTTTTTTTTTTAAGCTTCCACACAAAACGGCAAATCGTCTAAAATTAGATCTAGGGAATTATTTTATCTGCATGGGGAAAAAGGCTGTTTGATACCATGACTGTGTAATAGGGGACTTCTCGGCTTCCCAAACACGTTAGGAAGATGCTTTTGATTTTTTTTTTTCCCTTTTCTCCTCCTCTTGTCTTGGCAAGCTCTCAACGTGTTATTTAAAGAAAAATTAAGAGGCGCTCTCAGGGCTGGCTAAGCCCAACGTATAGATTTTTGTTTTAAAATAAAAGGTTGGACTGTTTTTTAGTTATGTGCTTTAACACAGCAGAAGAGCACTATAAAAGCAATCCCAAGCCGACGCCGTTCCAAGTGCTGATGCTCCCCGTCAACCTCTTCCCCGCAGCATTTCCACCCCGTCGAAAAGAAATTGCAAGCCCTGGGTTCGCAAAAAGCGGGACAGAGGAGGAAAAGGGTAAAAAAAAAACAAAGAGATCTGGCAGGACCCTACCCCTGTTTGAACTGCAAAGCCCCTGGGGAAGGAGGGGGGGAGATCTGCCCTGCAGATGTTGAAGCCTGGGGTGAAGCATGGTGGGGATGCGTGACCCCCTCAAAGGTGTCCCCAAGCTTGAGGAAGAGCCAAAGCAGGGTGGTGGGCAAGTGGCAGCACCCGTGTGGTGTATCACAAAGGGAAAAATTGTTCTCAAATCCCTTTGGGGCTTCCCAGCTTTGCGCAGGTCCCTAAGAGCAGCTTACCTGCACGTGGGGCTGCAGAGGAGGAGCGCTGCTGCATGTGGGGCTGCAAACGTGGGACAGCCTCGAGAGTCTGGGGGACAAGGTGTCCCCACAGATTTACCCTAGGCAGCCCAACGTCACCTCAGATCCTCTGCACGGAGCTCTGCAGGGGACAAACCCCCCCAGCACCACCACCCCTGGGCTCCCTGACCACGCACAGGTCCAGGGCATAACGTCAGGCATGGCTGGGATCCGATTTTAGCAGGGTATTTGTGTTAGGAGAGAAATAATGCTGACAGGGGAATAGATTTTGAGGCCAGGAGGAAGCGTTGTGGTCTCAGCTGAGCTCTTGCACAGCCTGGGCTGGGTGGGAATGGCACCAAGAGCTGGGATGCAACAGGAGTCACCCCTCTGCTTGGCTGCTTTGTGACTCCAGACTGAGTGTTTCTTGCACAAATAAAGGTGGAGAACATTGCAAAATGAAAAAGGAGAAACCTTTCACTTTGGGTGACTGCCTCCGGGTGGGCCAATAACGTATTTTGGGGAGTCTGTTATTTAAGTAAAGGTTTTAACCCAACACAATCATTTTAAATACAGACATGGGAGCACAGGACTTAGGGTGGAAAGTGAAAGTTTCTGCTATGCTGTTTTATTTATTTATTTATTTATTTTTGCATTCAAAACTGCCAGGGGAATTAAGACCCACAAGGTACACCTGCCCATGATTCTGTATCTAAGCTCCTTACCTGTCAGCATTTCTAAATTAAAACCTGATCCTCGTCTGCCTGTACCTGTGGAGCTGCCCTGCGAGGGGCACGGTGATGCTCCACGTGATGGGTCCGAGGGCAAGGACCTGGCATGGACCTGCCCCAAACAAAGGTCAGGCTGCAGCTGTGAGCACCTGGATGCATCAGGGTCACCTCCTGGAAAAGTCCATGTGTGGTGTCTCCACCTCAAACACTGATTTGTGACCTTCACCCGGGCTTAGGGCTGGGGTGAGAGTGGGATCACCGGTCCAGCCACTCCCCAGTGCCTAGACAGGATGCATGGAGGCTCAGCTTGAGACAAAAGGTGTTTGGTTTGGTGTCCACCTTCCTGAACTAGGACAAAGTTTCAGACTTGGGGGATGGACAGCCTGTGAGCAAGGGGTTCTTCTCTTGAGGGAGCTGGAGAGTTTTTTCTTTGGCTGCAGTGACCATGAGATATTGAAGTTCAGGATCCGGAGGAAAGAGAGCAAGAAAAAAGCAGAATCAGAGCCCTGAGCATCTGGGAAGCAGACCTAGGACTGCTTGGAAGGATCCCATAGGACACATCCCCAGAAAGAAGAGGGGTCCAGGAGAGCTGGTAGTTTTACCAGGATCACCTCCTCCAAGCTGAAGAGCGCTCCACACCAAAGTGCAGGCAAGTCAAGAAAAAAGTCAGGCTGGAAGTCTGGCACAGGCAGTACAAAATAATTATAGCCAGTCTGGAGTCAACCTGCTTACTCAAAGCCATCTCCAGTAAAATCCATCCCCAGCCAATCTCCCACAAGTGGAAAGCTTTGCTCAGCAAGTGGTCTGTCCACGGCTTCTCCTTCCCCACTCCCCAGCCTGCCCCCGTGCTCCGAGCATCATCCCAGCAATCAGCACAACGCAAGCTCAGCGCAAACCTTGGGCAGCAGGCATCCGTCACCGAAATCCTCTAGAAAAAAAAAAAAAAAAAAAAAATCCTGGGGAGGGGGGAGATGGAATTGGGAAACCCCACAGATACACAGCAGAAAAGGTGCCTGGTTAATAGAGCAGCTCTCCCGGAGACCTCTGCTAGGTACCGGTGAAGCCCTTTACCAGCCAAGGCAAGGCAGCGTGCTCTGCAGCCCTGTCGTGTCATATTAATGGGCAGGATCATTTAAGCTTGGATAAAACCCACAACTTAATTTTTTTTCTTTTTTTTTTCTTTTTTTTTTTTTTTAGTTCGTGGTGGTGGTGGTGCTTGTCGCGGCCGCCTGTTCCAGATGATGAATGGTTCTGTTTCAGGCCGATCCGCTTGTTTGAGCACTGTGGTGGTTTCAAGACTTCATGCAAAAGAGGAGCCCTGGCCATTTTTCACTCGGAGAGATGAGCGACACAGGAATAAATTTTCCTGCTTAAAATTTGCTGGGCCCAGGGTTTCTTGGTGAGGCAGCTTTGACAGCCTGTCACTTTGCTAGATGTTTGGTGCTTGGAGTATTCTGGGTCCTTTTATTGCTTTTTAAAAGATTTAAAGGAAACAAAACCCTGGTGCATTATGACATTTAGCAGGGTCGATATGTGTATCTGACTCTATCCAGGCATTGCACTGGAACATGCTGGGTCCTGATCCCACCCTCGCTCGGACCAGCATAAATCAGTGGCAGCTGCAGGTAGATCAGGGCTGCAGAGCAAAGGCAGCTGAGGTCGGAGGAGCACCCTGTGTACAGCTCACCACTGGGCTGTAGTCAAGCCAAAACCCAGCTTTCTGCACCTTCCCGTGACAGCAGGAGGAGATTTTTCCAGGCCTGATAAAAAATAGCCATGCACATGCAATACACATCCAACCTACAGAGCTGCACGTGGGCACGTCAGCACACAACAGGAGCTGGTTGCATTTTATCCAGTGGGCTCTGAGGAAGCTTATAGCATGAGCAAGGGTCAAGACACAACTGAGACACCCCATCAAGGGAAATGTCCTCATTTTGAGGCTTTGGATTTAAAGTCCTTCTTGTCTGCCCTCACTTTGCTTGGTGTTTGCATCCTTCTTGAACCATATGTGGGTGATGGGACCACCCCGTGGAGATGTCACTAGTGGAGGAAGGGATGAGCCTGGCGTGACCCAAACTTTCAAGGTACCTATTTTAAGGTATTTAAGACAATTAGGCTCACCACTTTGGTGGGAGATCACATCAGAGAGGTTGCAGTGTCCTGCAGTTCCCAGTTTGGATGCAGCCCTGATGTGCTGTGCAGTTTTCCTCCCTGATAAATTTGCCACCCAGTGAATGAGGACTGTGGGCAGCAGCTGGACAGATGTGGAGAGGGTGGCTCTCATCAGAAGCCACCTGAGATCCACCTGCAGGGGTGGTCTGGGATGCCAAAATGCGGGATGCTGGGCAGCCCGACCCACTGGTTCCATGGGGACTGGGAGAACTGGGGTACAAGGACTGAAGTGTGGGGCAGACTGGGGCAAATAGCACACAAAAATCACAGAAGCAAAGGGAGAAGAGGCAGGGGATGCTCTAAAAGGGACAAGATGGCCAGCATTGACCCTCTGAACCAGGTATCAAGTTGCTTTTCTGTCTGAGGGGCTTGAGCTGAGAGAAAGGGAGCCAGTAACAGTTCCCAAGCAGGAGATAACTTGTCCCAAAAAGCCACCACCTCTGTCCACATCTGGAGGATGCTGGGCTGGGAGCAGGGTCAGTCCCCAGGACCAGCAGCATTGCTGTTGCTGGCAAGGCTGGAGCAGGCACCAAGCTAAGACCTGGAAAGTGGAGAGAAGACACACTCAGCTGCAGGTCTGGCCTCTGGAGAGCTGTCTGGGGTGAAAGACGGTGTTTTTGGGAAGGGTGGAAGGTATCAGTTATCAGAACCGACTCAGCCCATCACTGCCTCAGCAGGGATTGTCCCGGGGAGGGGGAGAAAAGGCAGCAGAGGATCAATTCCTTCAGGCTGGCCCCCGAGATGGGCACTGGGGGACGCGGCTTATAAATGCTGCATGGAGTCCTGCAGGGACAGGGCTTGGTGTCACTTTAAAAAGTAAACATACGCAGCCTAATGAATGAGTTATATCCCAGACGCTCCATTCCAGGAGAGGTATTTAACAGGCACTATTGGATTCTGCGGTATCTCTCTATCTGTAACCAGTGCATTATGACCATTAATGGATTTTTGAGGCTGGATTGATTTTTCATTAATTTGGTAAAAATCTTTTCCCTCTCCCATATAATTCTGTCTTAAAACGCTCCCCCTGACAGACCGATAAGTCACTCACCTCATAATGCAAGTCTGGCTCATAAATCTCCGTGATCCGGTGAGGAGGGGAGCGGGGAGCGAGCCGGGCTGGGGGAAGGGGTGGCGAGGGGGGAAACCTCCTTGGGTCCGGATGGAGCTGCCAGACAGCTCTCATCGTGTGCACAGCCAGAAAGCTCCATCAATAATGGAGGGAGGATGGAGGGTAGGGGGGTGTGGGGGCTGGTGGACATCCAAGAGTGGGCTCCAGAGCCAACGTTGTCTCCCCAAGCCTTGGTCTTGTGTGTCTGTATGTAAGAAAGGGTTCTGGGACCCTACATGTGTGGCTTAGCTTGGTGAGTGTCATCCCAAAACCATGCACCCTGAGCAAGGTGTTGTTCTGGGCACTGAGCTGTGTTCTGCCCAGAGCCTCCCAGTTAAAGGTGTGTGTTGGAGGATCAACAATTTTGAGTTTTCCTATTATGATCCCAACCACTTTGCAGAAGGGCAGCTCTCATCCAAGGTCTGTTCCTTCCAAAAGTGGTATTATAATCCCAGGAATGTGAGGAGAAACCAGAGATCTGAACCAGTTTCTGAGACATCCTAGGACTTTGGGACAGGGAGGATCCAGCCTGTGACAAAGGATCAAAGCCCTGCAGAGCAAATACCCATGAGGGATCCTCACCCACAGTATCCGTGCAGCTGCAGATCCCCATGTGCAAGGGCAGGATTGAAACATCATCTCATGCAGCCTTTTGAGGAAAAATTTCACAGTCCTTATGAGCCCATATTTAAGCTCCATCACTTTCAACTAGGTATCTTTGTCAAGGAGCTTTTTGGGTGTCTGGTATTACCTGCTCCTGAGATGGAGCAGTTTCAGATCATGTTTTTTTGTGGAATGTCCCAGATTTAGTCCCTGGGTAGAGGGGAAAGCAAATATTTCCTTTTCATATAATGTGTTTTTATTTATTGCATCTGGTTCCACATCTCCACTGCTTGGAGGTCCCTGGGCATTGACAACTTGCAGCCTGGGCAGCAGGACGAGACAATGCAATGAAAAGAAAATCCTTCTCATGGCATCCCCCGTGTCTGTGCCCACTTCATCCTTGTTTTCCCATTCCTTTAAACCTCCCCAAACCCTGCAGGGCAGGGACGGGGTTCGAGGCATGCTAAAAGGAGCCGAATCTCTTCTGCATCTGCTGCCCCCGGCACGATCCCCCACAAATTACTGCGGCTGCAGGGAGGTGTGAGAGGCCCGCTTTAACTCATGCTATTGGATTTCGCTGCAGCCCTCGCTCCTGCCATGTAATCAGTGCATTATCGCCGCTAATGGATTTTTGAGGCCGGATTGATTTTTCATTAATTTAGCCCCCCAAAAGAGGGAAATCTCCACCCCCTGCTCCTTTTGTATTTCTTTCTTTTTGTGCACCCCTGAACAGCAAGGCAAGTCAGTGCTTACCAGGGGGAAAGAAGAGGTAGAAAATGAATATTTGGGAATCTCCCTTTGCTTCCCTCCATGCTTGCTGTCCCCTGGGGGCAGCAGGGAAGTGGTCTGGTAGCCTTGAGTGGTTGTGGTGGGGAACAGGAGCCCCCCACCAACATATATCCATGAATCCATTCTCCCCTCACACCTTTTCCCTCCTCCAGGTAGCAAACCCCACTCAAACCTTGCTCAGAGATGCTCTGGCAAGAGCCCACAGCTCCACTGGTGGCATAAAACCATCTCCTTTCCCTGCTTTATTCACAAGATGAGTGCAAAGCAAGATGCCCAGAGTCCTCTACATCCTTGTGTGCCCTCCAGCCATGAGCACATGCTCACTCCCAGTCCTGCCTCCTGCTTTGCACAACCCACACATCTCCAAAAACCTTGGTGCTGACCCTTTGTGCTTTCACATGCTAAGTGCACCCCAATTGCAAAGCCTCCTCCCAGTGAGGTTTGTGCATTTATGGCTGGGCTGGCCTGTAGGAGAGCTGCCCATGATGGTAGGACCAGGAGGGACAAGAGGAGAAGGGGTGGCCAAGATTGGGCTAATGGGTGTCCAAACATTTCCATTCCTCAAGGGGGGAAGCTCAGCTTCCAGCTGCTGGTCCAGAGAGGGTCAAAAACATTTCCTATAGGTCCTCTACAACACCTGCCAGCCTCAGAGGGTGTCCCAGACTTGTGGAGGGATCTCAGATGACACACAATGCCCCGTGTTTCTAATTGAGTCCATAAGGTGTGACACCTGGGTGGAAAAGGAGAAGTGCCCTGGGGAGGAAAGGCAGAGGCAGGAGCCGAGTTCACCTCTCCCAGCTCACATCCCACACTACTATTGCATCTGTGTCCTGTAGAGTAAAGGGATGCTAATTACCCATCCAGACCTTTCCAGTCCCACAGCAGTGAATCTGCCCAGAAATAATCCCTGGTCATAAGAAAGGCAGGAAATGAAATCTGGGATTCAGCTCTTTTTCCCTTGAAGAATTGCGTAAAGTGTGATTGTTTGTTCAGATGGTCCATCTGAGGTAGCTTTGCAATGTTTCCCAAGAAAAGCTTCTGCTTGCTTCTTGATTATCTTCCAATTGTTTATTAAAAAACATTTTTAATGAAGACTAACAAGCAAATAATCAATACCCACAAGGATCACCTAGGAATAGATAAGCCTCAATAAGCCCTTGGGGATCACTGTATTTACTAAGCAGACAATTACAAGGGTAATGACTATCCCTGCAATTTAAAATTAATAAGATGTGATTGCATCCTGAAGAAATGCAAACTGATTAACAGAATCACACCTCGAGGTGGGCAGGCACTTTGGAAATGTGTTTTAACCTGGGGTAGGGAAGCCAAGGCAGGATACCCATGAAGGAGCAGTATTCAAGATCTTCATTAATCTGACAACTTAAAGCTTACTTTGAATTTTCAGGCATCTTTTTTGGAATCATAGGATGTGGAAGGGACCCTTGGCATCTGGAAGGGACCTCTGGCAACCTCCAAAATTCTGCTCAAGGGGGTCAATATCGAAGGCAGACTCAACTTCAAAGTTGGAGCGGGATGCTCAGGGCCTTCTCCAGCTGAGGTCTGGGTACCTCTGAGGATGGACACCCACACTTTCTTTGAGTCTAATTTCTAATGTTTGTGACCCTCATGCACACATTTATATTGAAATATCAAGTCAAAATTTCCTATTACAACATCTGTCCATTGTCGTTCTTTTTGTCACAGCACAGCTCTGAGATGAATCTGGACCCCATCTCTGGACAGTTTATACTCATTTCTTTACATTACTTACTGTGTTAAGCCCAAGCCATTCTTCCACTTCCTCGTGTTTGTCCCTGTTTATAGGGGACCCATGACTTCACCCATGATTTCTCTCAGATCACCCCTTGATGACTAACCAAGCCAAAATCTTCTAGTTCGCCCCCACAAGCTGTGTTGTCCATTCCTCCACCCAAACTCATCCTTCTGTCCCAGTTCAAAATCATCTCTGCCCTTGTGGCCTGTTTCTTCACCGATTCTAAGAAAAATCCCTGTCTTGGTGTATCTTACAGTCACGTTCACCTTTTTTTCATGGTCATGCAATAGTGATGTCTCATGGCATGAAGTCAGTGACTAATTTCAGCTTGCTTGGGTTTTGGTTGGTCGAGTTTGTTTCCTTTTTCCAAGTTATAACAGAGAATCTTGTTGTAAGCCTGTATATGCATGGCCTTGTGCTTAACCTAACTACATTTCAACCCATTTCACTTTTTCCAGTCTCTCAAGGTCATCTGGCACTTACTTGGACAGAGGTACTTCCTCCTAACCTCATACCATCAGCAGATTTCATCACCAGACTCCCCCTCTTTGAAACAAGGTCATGCATGAAATTCTGAAATAAAAGTGGTCCCAAAGGCAATCTTTAAGGAACTCCACTCATTCTCTTCCCTCTGGCCTGATATTTCCCCTCTCAGCCACTGTCTTCTCACTGTCTGCAACTTCTTTCCCCATCTCACAGTTCTCATACAGATCTTATCTTGCCCAGCTTCATCTCTAATTATCTATGAGGTGCCACATCACATGCTTTGCTAAATCCAGATAGGTGCCTTCTGCTCTTCCTAGAAAATCTCTTATCCAAGGGAGAGCTCAAGAGTGAAGGACACTACCTATCTTTAATAAATGTACTTCCTTTCATTTATCATTTGCTCCAAGCCTTCAATAAAAGGCTCCTTGCATGCCCCTGAGACCAGGCTAACAGCCTTGCAATTGCCCAATTTAGCTTATTCTTAAGCCAGCAACTTCATCTGCCAGTTTCCAATCAAATGGTTCCACTCAGGCTCGCAATCCTGCGACTCAGCTTGTGCTGCTTCTTTCTGCAGCTCTTCCAGGACTCAGCCTGGAGGGTAGCTGACCCCAATGTGCCTTAGGTGTATAGATGGAGTTTCATGTCATATGCCCTGGGTGGAAAACAAAGTGACATCTCTCCTGGACTTCATGGGAGAGGTAGCCTCAGCTCCCCGAGATCATTCTGTCTTTACACTGCCTGGAATGGACACTCTGAGTCCAAAAATATTGAAAATATTGATAAATCTGTGCACACAGAGAGGAAAATGGCATCTACATGGATCGTCTCCATATAAGAGAAGAGATCTAGGCATGTTGTGGAAGAGACAGTCCTGGGACCTGCAGGCTGCCACCTCTGGAGAAGACCAGCATACATCAAGAAGCTCCTTTCCATTGGATCTGATTTAATTGGTGCTGACGGCCGATGTCTCCATCTTGGAGGGTTTCTGCCTGCTCTGCCAGCCCTGCCACCGCTCTTTATCTTCATCTGCGCCGAGCGGAGGTGGATGGCTTGCAGACGAGTCCTTCTTGTGTGGCAGCTGTGGGCTTCCTGCTGCATTTATCCTCGCTTCCTTTGCTGGTGTGGCTTTGCATGATCTCTGTTTCCCCCAGTGATACCTGTTGCTGTCACTTGTCAAAGGCTGATAATGATAAGGGGCAGAGAAATCCAGCCCCAAACAAGCTGGGCTTCCCTGCAGCACGTTCCCCAAGAAAGAGGCCATCAAAGGAGGCATCAGTGACACGTTTGTGTCACCTCGATGTGGCAGAGCACCTTTATGTCTCCCTTTCCTCCTCACAGACAGCTCATTAAAGCTGAAAGCATTGAAGGGTGATCAGCCCCTGAGCCAGTGAGCTCTCAATCAGTCCTCTGAGGCTGGCTTTGATCAGGAGACACCAAAGGTCTGGTTGTGAGAAGGCTGTTTTCCAGCTGAGGTTCTGGTTACCTGGAAATATAATCCATGGAAAACAGAGCTGGGCTGGCACTGGGGGACGAGAGGCCACCCCTCTGCAAGGTAGGAGCAGCAAGACCCATGTTGCTCTTTCTCCTGACCTGGTCTTGAACTCCCCAGTGCCTGAGATCCCCCTCCTCCCCAGACATTGCTTCACTCTTTCCAGTCAGGGAGCTTTTCCTAATGTCTAGCCCAAAATCTTCCTTCCTCTGTCCTCTTCTAAACCTGCCCACCAGGGACACAGAGACCAAAGCCCTCCCTCCCTCTTGCTGCTCTGTTTATTTGATTTGAGGGCAGTCTTTCTTCTTTTAGCAAGAAAAAAAAAAAAAAAAATAGAAAAAAAAAAAAAGTAATTATTTCCATCTTTCCCTGTAGTTCCCATCCTGTAGCTCTCTGAGCATCCTGGCTGCTCAGCACTCACCACCCCAGCCCCAAACTGGAGGCTCCACCAGCACCCTGAGCAGTGGTGTGCCCATGTGGCCAGGAGGACAGCAGATGATGCTGGAGGCAGGTGTAAGGGAGGGAAACTCTTGCCTGGAAATGTTATTCTCAAGCAGAAACACTGCTACTCTCTGTGCTTTTCTCACCCCAGGCATTAAAATGCAATTTCAACCTCCACTCACCAAATTTCATCTAGCCTACAGCATATCCTGACCGGTGGATTTCCTTGGCATATGACAAGGATACGTTGGGTCTTGGACTCCCACTGCAAGAGTGGTGTTAGTCCATTTCATTCTTGCACTATCTACATGAAAACCAGGGAGAAGAAACCCCTGCCTGGCAGAGAAGGGAGGAGGTGACTGCGTGACTTGCAGGCTTCCCTGCAGGCAAGTGGTCTGATGGCCAGGAAACCCACCCCATTGCTGGGAGGTGAAGTCACTGGAATACAAGCACGAAGGAGAAGGCCAAAAGAGCTAGTCATTTGGAAACTTCACATTTCTTGAGCAGAAAAACAACCCATATTTGGGAAACCAGCTGTGACCTGAGTCATCTCCTTAGTCCATTTGTGGAGTAACACTAAGTGATGCAAATGCTAGTCCATAGCAAATGGAAATCAATAAATATGTCAGGTCTTATCTGGCGGAGGGATGAAAAAAATGCCTTCCAAAACCACCCTGTGTCCTTCTTTACACCTGCCCACTTCAGCCAGGTTCTTGAATAAGCAGTATTAGCGTTGTGAATGACGAGAACTCTGTTGGATGCAAAGTCAGGAGTCATCCTGACTCCAAAACCAAATCTTTGGAGACCTACCAGATTTGCTCCCTAAGCCTCTTTGGGCTAGATTTATTGGAATATGAGGACAATGACTGCGTTCAGACTACCTTTCTAGTTGCCTCAGCTAGACGTTGGTGGGAAAACATGCCAACACTTGGCAAATCTCAGTAATTAGCTCTCAGACTTGGTCATTCTGAACTTTCCTCTCTCTGCCGTTCTTGAACTCAGCTATTTAGCCTCAGGAGGCAGGGGAATACAGCCCAGATAGGCTGTTCAGCATAGCTGTGCCTTTGCAAGCCCTCTTTTCCGACTGGTTCGGGAAAAATCCCAGTAGTCAGATGAAAAATAAAACTGAAGACTATCTTCGTGCCTAGCTGGTATCATCAAACAGTTCCTATCCCTGCTTCAGGCATTAATAGTCTATTATAGTCAACTCTGGGGCAGGAAAAAAAAAATTATAAAACCAAACTGCTAAGCAGTGAATGTGCTTTTCCTCTCTTCAGAAACGTCTGGAAGCTCTGCCCATTTGCATCCAATTGTGGGATTATAACTCACAGCTCTCCTGGCAGCTGGTGCTGTAGCTCACCATTCGTTTTATGGCTGCAAGCGTTAACATTTCTGCAGAACATCATGGTAATTTTCTGAAAAGAATGATCATTTTTTTAGTGACTCGCAACAATTAATTATCTGCCTCTTAACAATTTGCTGGGATAAATGATCACCAAGGAGAGGCCATCGGGCTCTTAGGGAAGCTGATATTCTAACAGCTGAAATGGCAAGAGGTGAACAAGGTACATTCTGCAGTTTGGGTGAGGAGCTTCCTTGCATGACAGCACTTTGGTAAGGACCTCGGGTCGTTATAAGCTTTGAAAACCACCCATGTAGGTTGATGCATGTTTGGGAAATTTTTATGTAGGTGTCATCCAAGCCATAGTGTAAACCAGCTCAGCACTCCAAGCTGGTGGGAGGTCAGCCCCATGGAATGATGTGCAAAGTCAATGGTTTCTTTTCTTTTCTTTTCTTTTCTTTTCTTTTCTTTTCTTTTCTTTTCTTTTCTTTTCTTTTCTTTTCTTTTCTTTTCTTTTCTTTTCTTTTCTTTTCTTTTCTTTTCTTTTCTTTTCTTTTCTTTTCTTTTCTTTTCTTTTCTTTTCTTTTCTTTTCTTTTTTTTTTTAACCTAGTGCCAGGCACGTGGAAGTATAATTGGATGGACTGAGCTTTTTTCCAGGCATGTTAGCTTCTGTTTTGAACACTGGTCAGTGATGTCTTGCACCCTGTCTGGCTGAGAAGCAGGCACCCAGCATTATTTTGAGTGCTGATGTGGAGGTTTGCACACATCTGGTGTGGTGGCATTGCCATGCAGCTTTCTCATAGAATTTTCCCTGCTTAACCTGCTCAATTTTTCTTTTCTCTTTTTTTAAACCCTTGTGAAGGTGTAGCACCCACAACATCCTGTGACAGGTATTTCTACAGCTCGACCATGTGCTGTCGGGGAAGCCACCTCTGCTTTTCTGTTTTGTTTTGACCTTGCCACCTTCCGATTTCATGCAGTGTCCCACAGACCTTCCACTGGAAGAGCCCGTGAGCAGGTTTCTCCTAATCCAACTCCTCCAGGCCAGGTGGGGAAAGGTGTCAGGGTAAATCCTGAGCTTGCAAGGCTGGAGTCAGAGCATCGCTGTGAACTCACCCCTGCTACCTCGTCTTTCTGCCAACTCAGAACAAATGTCTTCATCCCTTGCATGTCATGAGCCAGGTATATCTGCCAGCTCGGATCTAGCAACCACGAAACTCATCAGCTCAACCTCACCCACCAGCAAGGCACCAGAAGGCAGCACCAAGAGTCCCCTCCTGCGGAGCACTGAACAAACACACTCTGACAAGGTCGCCTCTGCTCTGAAAAGCTCTCGGTTCAAACTGCAAGTGGCATTCATCTCCCCTAAGTGCCTGCAGGATGGGCACGTCCATCCACACCAGGCATCTCTGAACCCATTATGGATGATGGCGATGGAGTCAATGGGGGTTCAGGACATTATTTATCCGAGCAGAGCAGACACCGTGCTTGGGGATGACATGATCTCCACTGAGCCGCTGCCCTTTGACCACAGAGAGGTCCCAGAGCGAGGTCAGCTCTACGTGTCTCCACTGTAGACAGCTTAGAGGATGTGCATTAGCTTCATCCTCTGGCCTCCGGGTGGGAATAAGGGATGACATGGGCCGTTCCTGCAAGGGTCAGCAACGCCGGGGGAAGTGGCAGTGCACGATTGCCAGCATCCAGAAGGAGAAGCCGGGGGGAGCAAGCGACCTGCCTCCCCGCTGCCTGAGAGCTCAGCGTGGCAGGAGGAGCCCAGCCCTGCTTACAGCCTCAATCTGCTGAAGCCAGCACGTTTCTGCAGACTAAGCAAGTTTACCAATAAAACCCTCTCATAATCTACCACTGTTCAGGGAAGAGAGAGAGAGAGAGAGAGAGAGCAACTGGGCCACGGTGTCCGTGTGCAATAAGCACTGGAGATTTAAGTGGGAGAGAATTACCTTAAATATATATCTATAAGGGGGGGGGGGGGTGAATGTATACGGAAGGAGTCCTAGGAGGTTAATTGTAAGGAGTATGGTTATTAATGATGTTAGCATTAGAGCTCATTTGTGGCCGTTCTTGTTTAGTGGGATCATTAGTTGTTTTGTAATTAGGTGCAGGAGTCATAGTTGGATGGTGGAAAGTCGGTTGCTGACTCATCGGTTGCCGGGGGATGGGAATAGTAGGGCTGGGAAGAGTAGGGATAGAAGAATTAGGGGGATGCCGAGTAGGTAGGGGCTTGAGAATTGGTCAAAGAAGCTTAGGTTCATGGTCAGGCTCATGGTGTGGGTTTAGTG
>NW_028137761.1:0-4000 GCF_965140915.1 Aythya marila
CCCCAAAGACACCCTAAACCTACCTGATGTTCTCCAAAAACCACAATTTACCCTTTTCCAACACGATGACCAACGAGAACCCAACAGAACCCAACAGAGACCCCAAAAAACGTCAAAAACACCCCAAACAAGAACGGCATCACCCCCAAAACTGGAAGAAAATCCCCCAAAACCATAGATCCACCCCAAAACCACCCTAAACCTACCTGATGTTCTCCAAAACCCACAATCCACACCTATTTAACATAATGACAAACAAGAACCCAACAAAACCTAATGGAGACCCCAAAACACGTCAAAAACACCCCAAAAAATATCGGCATCACCCCCAAAACTGGAAGAAAATCCCCCAAAACCATAGATCCACCCCAAAACCACCCTAAACCTACCTGATTTTCTCCAAAACCCACAATTTACCCTTTTCCACCATGATAACCAACGAGAACCCAACAGAACCCAACAGAGACCCCAAAAAACGTCAAAAACACCCCAAACAAGAACGGCATCAACACCAAAACTGGAAGAAAATCCCCCAAAACCATAGATCCACCCCAAAACCACCCTAAACCTACCTGATGTTCTCCAAAACCCACAATCCACTCCTATTTAACATAATGACAAACAAGAACCCAACTAAACCTAATGGAGACCCCAAAACACGTAAAAAACACCCCAAAAAATATCGGCATCACCCCCAAAACGGGAAGAAAATCCCACAAAACCATAGATCCACCCCAAAGACACCCTAAACCTACCTGATGTTCTCCAAAACCCACAATTTACCCTTTTCCACCATGATAACCAACGAGAACCCAACAAAACCCAATGGAGACCCCAAAAAACGTCAAAAACACCCCAAACAAGAACGGCATCACCCCCAAAACTGGAAGAAAATCCCCCAAAACCATAGATCCACCCCAAAGACACCCTAAACCTACCTGATGTTCTCCAAAAACCACAATCCACACCTATTTAACATAATGACAAACAAGAACACAACAAAACCTAATGGAGACACCAAAACACGTCAAAAACACCCCAAACAAAAACGGCATCACCACCAAAACTGGAAGAAAATCCCCCAAAACCATAGATCCACCCCAAAGACACCCTAAACCTACCTGATGTTCTCCAAAAACCACAATTTACCCTTTTCCAACACGATGACCAACGAGAACCCAACAGAACCCAACAGAGACCCCAAAAAACGTCAAAAACACCCCAAACAAGAACGGCATCACCACCAAAACTGGAAGAAAATCCCCCAAAACCATAGATCCACCCCAAAACCACCCTAAAACTACCTGATGTTCTCCAAAACCCACAATCCACTCCTATTTAACATAATGTCAAACAAGAACCCAACAAAACCCAACGGAGACCCCAAAAAACGTCAAAAACACCCCAAACAAGAACGGCATCACCACCAAAACTGGAAGAAAATCCCCCAAAACCATAGATCCACCCCAAAACCACCCTAAACCTACCTGATGTTCTCCAAAACCCACAATTTACCCTTTTCCACCATGATAACCAACGAGAACCCAACAAAACCCAATGGAGACCCCAAAAAACGTCAAAAACACCCCAAACAAGAACGGCATCACCCCCAAAACTGGAAGAAAATCCCCCAAAGCCATAGATCCACCCCAAAGACACCCTAAACCTACCTGATGTTCTCCAAAACCCACAATCCACACCTATTTAACATAATGACAAACAAGAACACAACAAAACCTAATGGAGACACCAAAACACGTCAAAAACACCCCAAACAAGAACGGCATCACCACCAAAACTGGAAGAAAATCCCCCAAAACCATAGATCCACCCCAAAGACACCCTAAACCTACCTGATCTTCTCCAAAAACCACAATTTACCCTTTTCCAACACGATGACCAACGAGAACCCAACAGAACCCAACAGAGACCCCAAAAAACGTCAAAAACACCCCAAACAAGAACGGCATCACCACCAAAACTGGAAGAAAATCCCCCAAAACCATAGATCCACCCCAAAACCACCCTAAAACATCCACCCCAAAAACCACCCTAAAACTACCTGATGTTCTCCAAAACCCACAATCCACTCCTATTTAACATAATGTCAAACAAGAACCCAACAAAACCTAATGGAGACCCCAAAACACGTAAAAAACACCCCAAAAAATATCGGCATCACCCCCAAAACTGGAAGAAAATCCCCCAAAACCATAGATCCACCCCAAAGACACCCTAAAACCTACCTGATGTTTCTCCAAAAACCCCACAATTTACCCTTTTCCACCATGATAACCAACGAGAACCCAACAAAACCCAACGGAGACCCCAAAAAAAACGTCAAAAAACACCCCAAAACAAGAACGGCATCACCACCAAAAACTGGAAGAAAATCCCCCAAAACCATAGATCCACCCCAAAAACCACCCTAAACCTACCTGATGTTCTCCAAAAACCACAATCCACACCTATTTAACATAATGACAAACAAGAACCCAACAAAACCTAATGGAGACACCAAAACACGTCAAAAACACCCCAAACAAGAACGGCATCACCACCAAAACTGGAAGAAAATCCTCCAAAACCATAGATCCACCCCAAAGACACCCTAAACCTACCTGATGTTCTCCAAAAACAACAATTTACCCTTTTCCAACACGATGACCAACGAGAACCCAACAGAACCCAACAGAGACCCCAAAAAACGTCAAAAACACCCCAAACAAGAACGGCATCACCCCAAAACTGGAAGAAAAATCCCCCAAAACCATAGATCCACCCCAAAACCACCCTAAAACTACCTGATGTTCTCCAAAAACCACAATCCACTCCTATTTAACATAATGACAAAACAAGAACCCAACAAAACCTAATGGAGACCCCAAAACACGTAAAAAACACCCCAAAAAATATCGGCATCACCCCCAAAACTGGAAGAAAATACGCCAAAACCATAGATCCACCCCAAAACCACCCTAAAACTACCTGATGTACTCCAAAAACCCACAATTTTACCCTTTTTCCACCATGATAACCAACGAGAACCCAACAGAACCCAACAGAGACCCCAAAAAACGTCAAAAACACCCCAAACAAGAACGGCATCAACACCAAAACTGGAAGAAAATCCCCCAAAACCATAGATCCACCCCAAAACCACCCTAAACCTACCTGATGTTCTCCAAAACCCACAATCCACTCCTATTTAACATAATGACAAACAAGAACCCAACTAAACCTAATGGAGACCCCAAAACACGTAAAAACACCCCAAAAAAATATCGGCATCACCCTTAAAACTGGAAGAAAATCCCACAAAACCATAGATCCACCCCAAAGACACCCTAAACCTACCTGATGTTCTCCAAAACCCACAATTTACCCTTTTCCACCATGATAACCAACGAGAACCCAACAAAAACCCAATGGAGACCCCAAAAAACGTCAAAAACACCCCAAACAAGAACGGCATCACCCCCAAAACTGGATGAAAATCCCCCAAAACCATAGATCCACCCCAAAGACACCCTAAACCTACCTGATGTTCTCCAAAAACCACAATCCACACCTATTTAACATAATGACAAACAAGAACACAACAAAACCTAATGGAGACACCAAAAACACGTCAAAAACACCCCAAACAAGAACGGCATCACCACCAAAACTGGAAGAAAATCCCCCAAAACCATAGATCCACCCCAAAGACACCCTAAACCTACCTGATGTTTCTCCAAAAAACCACAATTTTACCCTTTTTCCAACACGATGACCAACGAGAACCCAACAGAACCCAACAGAGACCCCAAAAACGTCAAAAACACCCCAAACAAGAACGGCATCACCACCAAAACTGGAAGAAAATCCCCCAAAACCATAGATCCACCCCAAAACCACCCTAAACCTACCTGATGTTCTCCAAAACCCACAATCCACTCCTATTTAACATAATGTCAAACAAGAACCCAACAAAACCTAATGGAGACCCCAAAACACG
>NW_028137760.1:0-109000 GCF_965140915.1 Aythya marila
AAAAAAAAAAAAAAAGAAAAAAACAGAAGAAATCCCCCAAAACCATAGATTCACACGCCCAAATTCCTTAAACTCACCTGATGTTCACCAAAACCCACAATTTACCCTTTTCCACCATGATGACCGAGAACCCAACAAAACCCAACGGACAACCCCAAACACCTCAAAAACTTCCCAAAAATGAACGGGACCAGACAAAAAAAAACAAAAGAAAACCCCAAAAACCATGAATCTGCCCCAAAAGTCCCCCTAAACCTACCTGAAGTTCTCCAAAACCCACTATTTACCTTTTTCCACCACGATGACAAAGAAAAACCCAACGAAACCCGTCAGAGACCCCATAACACGTCAAAAACACGCCAAAAAAGAACAGGATCAGAAGAAAAAAACCCAATACCATGAATTTCCCCCCAAACCACCCTAAACTCTCTTGATCTTCTCCAAAACCCACAATCCACTCCCATTGAACTTAACGACCAACGAGAACCCAACGAAATCCAATGCAGACCACAAAACACTTCAAAAACACCCCAAACAAGAACGCCATCAACCCCAAACCTGGAAGATAATCCCAAAAGCCATAGATCCACCCCAAATATCCCCCTAAACCTACCTGATGTTCTCCAAAACCCACAATTTAAACTATTCCAACATGAAGACCAATAAGAAGCCAACTAAAACCCAAGGGAGACCACAAAACACGTCAAAAACACGCCAAAAAAGAACACGATCACCCCAGAAAACACAAGAAAATACCAAAAGCCATAGATCCACCCCGAAGGTCCCCCTAAACCTACCTGATGTTCTCCAAAACCCACAATTTACACTTTTCCACCATGATGACTAATAAGAAGCCAAGTAAAACGCAACGGAGACCCCAAAACACGTCAAAAACACCCCAAAAAACAACACGATCACCACAAAAAAAAAAAAAAAAAAAAAACAGAAGAAAACCCCAAAACCATAGATCCACCCCAAAACCACCCTAAACCTACCTGATATTCTCCAAAACCCACAATTTACAATTTTCCAACATGATGACCAACAAGAACCCAACTAAAACCCAACGGAGACCCAAAAACACATCAAAAACACGCCAAAAAAGAACTGGATCAGAAGAGAAAACCCCAATACCATGAATTTCCCCCCAAAACCACCCTAAACTCACCTGATCGTCTCCAAACCCCACAATCCACTCCCATTGAACTTAACGACGACTGACAACACAACGAAACCCAACGGAGACCCAAAAACACGTCAAAAATACCCCAGAAAAGAACAGGATCACCCCAAAAAACAGAAGAAAAACTCAAATACCATGAATCCACCCCAGAAGTCCCCCTAAAACTACCTGAAGTTCTCCAAAAATCGCAATTTACCATTTTCCACCACGATGACAACGGAAAACGCAACAAAACCCAACGGAGACCATAAAACACGTCACAAACACCCCCAAAAAGAATAGGATCACGCCCAAAAACGAAAGAAAATCCCCAAAATCATAGATCCACCCCAAAACCACCCTAAACCTACCTGATTGTACTGGGTCTGGCTGGAATGTTAACTTTCCCGGCAGCAGCCCACACAGTGCCGTACTCTGTACTTGTAGCTGGAACAGCAGTGTTATCACACCAGTGTTGTGTCTACTGCTGAGCAGCAGTGGCACAGCATTGGGCCTTTCTCTAACCCTCCTAGGGGGTGGGCAAAAAGTGAGGAGAGAAACATCACTATGGCAGCTGACCTAAACCAATCAAAGGGATATTCCATACCATGTGGTGTCACACTCAGCAATAAAAGGAGGAAACAGGAAGAAGAGGGGAGGGGTGGGCTCTCGTTGAGAAGACCTCGGTCCTCCTCTCGAACACCGGCTGCGTGCGTTGAGGCCTTGCTTCAAGGACGTGGTCAATCATCGCTCATTTGTGGGAAGTAGAGAGTAATTTCTTTCCTCTGCACTTCCATATAGCTTTCATTTATTTTGTTTGTTTGTTTTCCTCCCTTGTTCCCCTTTTCCCTTTTACTTCCCCTTAGTTAAATTGTTTAGTTCACGGTAGTCTTTATTTAATTATTATAATTATTTCCCTTTAAATAATTATCCTTATCTCAACCCGTGAGTTGTTCTTTGCTTTACTTCTCCCCCTCCTCATCTAAAGGAGGGGGAGTGAGAGAGCGGTTGTGGGGTTTAGCTGCCCAGCACGGTAAAAAC
Organism: Aythya marila; assembly: GCF_965140915.1. Lineage (NCBI taxonomy): Eukaryota > Metazoa > Chordata > Aves > Anseriformes > Anatidae > Aythya > Aythya marila. The sequence continues at coordinate 2,204 of NW_028137760.1, forward strand.
ACCACACTGATGTTCTCCAAAACCCAAAGTCCACTCCCAACCACCATAAAACCCATTAGGAACCCAACAAAGCCCAACGGAGACACCAAAACACGGCATAAACACCCCAAAAAAGAACAGGATCATCCCAAAATAACAGAAGTAAACCCCAAAAGACATAGATCCACCCCAAAAGGCCCCCTAAACCTACCTGATGTTCTCCAAAACCCACAATTTACCATTTTCCACCATGATGACAACGGAAAACCCAACGAAACCCAACGGAGACCCCAAAAAACGTTAAAAACACCACAAAAAAGAACTGGATAAGAAGAAAAAAAAAAAACAAAAACCATGAATTTCCCCACAAAGCCACCCTAAACCCACCTGATCTTCTCCAAATCCCACATTTCACTCCCATTCACCATGATGAATACAAGAACCCAACAAAACCTAACGGAGACCACAAAACACGTCAAAAACACCACAAAAAAGAACAGGATCACCCCAGAAAACTGGAAGAAAATACCCCAAAACCATAGATCCACCCCAAATGTCCCCCTAAACCTACCTGATGTTCTCCAAATCCCAAAGTCCACTCCCGACCACCATAAAACCCATTAGGAACCCAACAACACCCAACGGAGACCCCAAAAAACGTCATAAACAACCCAAACAAGAACAGGATCACCCCCAAAAACGAAAGAAAACCCCAAAAGCCATAGATCCACCCCAAAAGTCCCCCCAAACCTACATGATGATCTCCAAAACCCACAATTTACACTTTTCCACCATGATGACAAAGGAAAACCCAACAAAACCCAACGGAGACCACAAAACACGTCAAAAACAACCCAAAAAGAACACGATCACACGCAAAAACGAAAGAAAATCCCAAAAGCCATAGATCCACCCCGAAGGTCCCCCTAAACCTACCTGATGTTCTCCAAAACCCACAATTTACACTTTTCCACCATGATGACTAATAAGAAGCCAAGTAAAACGCAACGGAGACCCCAAAACACGTCAAAAACACCCCAAAAAACAACACGATCACAACAAAAAAAAAAAAAAAAAAAAAAAAAAAAAAAAAACCATAGATCCATCCCAAAACCATCCTAAACCTACCAGGTGTTCTCCAAAACCCAGAATTTTCCATTTTCCAACATGATTACGAACAAAACCCAACTAAAACCCAACGGAGACCCAAAAACACGTCAAAAACACGCCAAAAAAGAACAGGATCAGAAGAAAAAAACCCAATACCATGAATTTCCCCCCAAACCACCCTAAACTCTCTTGATCTTCTCCAAAACCCACAATCCACTCCCATTGAACTTAAAGACCAACGAGAACCCAACGAAATCCAATGGAGACCACAAAACACTTCAAAAACACCCCAAACAAGAACGCGATCAACCCCAAACCTGGAAGATAATCCCAAAAGCCATAGATCCACCCCAAATATCCCCCTAAACCTACCTGATGTTCTCCAAAACCCACAATTTAAACTATTCCAACATGAAGACCAATAAGAAGCCAACTAAAACCCAAGGGAGACCACAAAACACGTCAAAAACACGCCAAAAAAGAACACGATCACCCCAGAAAACACAAGAAAATACCAAAAGCCATAGATCCACCCCGAAGGTCCCCCTAAACCTACCTGATGTTCTCCAAAACCCACAATTTACACTTTTCCACCATGATGACTAATAAGAAGCCAAGTAAAACGCAACGGAGACCCCAAAACACGTCAAAAACACCCCAAAAAACAACACGATCACCACAAAAAAAAAAAAACAAAAAAACAGAAGAAAACCCCAAAACCATAGATTCACCCCAAAACCACCCTAAACCTACCTGATATTCTCCAAAACCCACAATTTACGATTTTCCAACATGATGACCAACAAGAACCCAACTAAAACCCAACGGAGACCCAAAAACACATCAAAAACACGCCAAAAAAGAACTGGATCAGAAGAGAAAACCCCAATACCATGAATTTCCCCCCAAAACCACCCTAAACTCACCTGATCGTCTCCAAACCCCACAATCCACTCCCATTGAACTTAACGACGACTGACAACACAACGAAACCCAACGGAGACCCAAAAACACGTCAAAAATACCCCAGAAAAGAACAGGATCACCCCAAAAAACAGAAGAAAAACTCAAATACCATGAATCCACCCCAGAAGTCCCCCTAAAACTACCTGAAGTTCTCCAAAAATCGCAATTTACCATTTTCCACCACGATGACAACGGAAAACGCAACAAAACCCAACGGAGACCATAAAACACGTCACAAACACCCCCAAAAAGAATAGGATCACGCCCAAAAACGAAAGAAAATCCCCAAAATCATAGATCCACCCCAAAACCACCCTAAACCTACCTGATTGTACTGGGTCTGGCTGGAATGTTAACTTTCCCGGCAGCAGCCCACACAGTGCCGTACTCTGTACTTGTAGCTGGAACAGCAGTGTTATCACACCAGTGTTGTGTCTACTGCTGAGCAGCAGTGGCACAGCATTGGGCCTTTCTCTAACCCTCCTAGGGGGTGGGCAAAAAGTGAGGAGAGAAACATCACTATGGCAGCTGACCTAAACCAATCAAAGGGATATTCCATACCATGTGGTGTCACACTCAGCAATAAAAGGAGGAAACAGGAAGAAGAGGGGAGGGGTGGGCTCTCGTTGAGAAGACCTCGGTCCTCCTCTCGAACACCGGCTGCGTGCGTTGAGGCCTTGCTTCAAGGACGTGGTCAATCATCGCTCATTTGTGGGAAGTAGAGAGTAATTTCTTTCCTCTGCACTTCCATATAGCTTTCATTTATTTTGTTTGTTTGTTTTCCTCCCTTGTTCCCCTTTTCCCTTTACTTCCCCTTAGTTAAATTGTTTAGTTCATGGTAGTCTTTATTTAATTATTATAATTATTTCCCTTTAAATAATTATCCTTATCTCAACCCGTGAGTTGTTCTTTGCTTTACTTCTCCCCCTCCTCATCTAAAGGAGGGGGAGTGAGAGAGCGGTTGTGGGGTTTAGCTGCCCAGCACGGTAAAAACACCACACTGATGTTCTCCAAAACCCAAAGTCCACTCCCAACCACCATAAAACCCATTAGGAACCCAACAAAGCCCAACGGAGACACCAAAACACGGCATAAACACCCCAAAAAAGAACAGGATCATCCCAAAATAACAGAAGTAAACCCCAAAAGACATAGATCCACCCCAAAAGGCCCCCTAAACCTACCTGATGTTCTCCAAAACCCACAATTTACCATTTTCCACCATGATGACAACGGAAAACCCAACGAAACCCAACGGAGACCCCAAAAAACGTTAAAAACACCACAAAAAAGAACTGGATAAGAAGAAAAAAAAAAAAAAACAAAAACCATGAATTTCCCCACAAAGCCACCCTAAACCCACCTGATCTTCTCCAAATCCCACATTTCACTCCCATTCACCATGATGAATACAAGAACCCAACAAAACCTAACGGAGACCACAAAACACGTCAAAAACACCACAAAAAAGAACAGGATCACCCCAGAAAACTGGAAGAAAATACCCCAAAACCATAGATCCACCCCAAATGTCCCCCTAAACCTACCTGATGTTCTCCAAATCCCAAAGTCCACTCCCGACCACCATAAAACCCATTAGGAACCCAACAACACCCAACGGAGACCCCAAAAAACGTCATAAACAACCCAAACAAGAACAGGATCACCCCCAAAAACGAAAGAAAACCCCAAAAGCCATAGATCCACCCCAAAAGTCCCCCCAAACCTACATGATGATCTCCAAAACCCACAATTTACACTTTTCCACCATGATGACAAAGGAAAACCCAACAAAACCCAACGGAGACCACAAAACACGTCAAAAACACCACAAAAAAAAACAGGATCACCCCAGAAAACTGGAAGAAAATACCCCAAAACCATAGATCCACCCCAAAAGTCCCCCTAAACCTACCTGATGTTCTCCAAAACCCACAATTTACACTTTTCCACCATGATGACCAATAAGAAGCCAAGTAAAACCCAGCGGAGACCCCAAAACACGTCAAAAACACCCCAAAAAAGAACAGGATCAACCCCCCAAAAAACAGAAAAAAAAAAAAAAAAAAAAAACATAGATCCATCCCAAAACCATCCTAAACCTACCAGGTGTTCTTCAAAACACAGAATTTTCCATTTTCCAACATGATTACGAACAAAACCCAACTAAAACCCAGCGGAGACGCCAAAACACATCAAAAACACGCCCAAAAAGAACTGGATCAGAAGAAAAAACCCCAATACCATGAATTTCCCTTCAAACCACCCTAAACTCACTTGATCTTCTCCAAAACCCACAATCAACTCCCATTGAACTTAACGACCAACGAGAACCCAACGAAATCCAATGGAGACCACAAAACACTTCAAAAACACCCCAAACAAGAACGCGATCAACCCCAAACCAGAAAGATAATCCCAAAAGCCATAGATCCACCCCAAAAGTCCCCCTTAACCTACCTGTTGTACTCCAAAACCCACAATTTACACTTTTCCACCATGATGACAAAGGAAAACCCAACGAAACCCAGCGGAGACCCCAAAACACGTCAAAAACACCCCAAAAAAGAACAGGATCAACCCCCCAAAAAAACAGAAAAAAAAAAAAACAAAACCATAGATCCATCCCAAAACCATCCTAAACCTACCAGGTGTTCTCCAAAACCCAGAATTTTCCATTTTCCAACATGATTACGAACAAAACCCAACTAAAACCCAACGGAGACCCAAAAACACGTCAAAAACACGCCAAAAAAGAACAGGATCAGAAGAAAAAAACCCAATACCATGAATTTCCCCCCAAACCACCCTAAACTCTCTTGATCTTCTCCAAAACCCACAATCCACTCCCATTGAACTTAACGACCAACGAGAACCCAACAAAATCCAATGGAGACCACAAAACACTTCAAAAACACCCCAAACAAGAACGCGATCAACCCCAAACCAGAAAGATAATCCCAAAAGCCATAGATCCACCCCAAAAGTCCCCCTTAACCTACCTGTTGTACTCCAAAACCCACAATTTACACTTTTCCACCATGATGACAAAGGAAAACCCAACGAAACCCAGCGGAGACCCCAAAACACGTCAAAAACACCCCAAAAAAGAACAGGATCAACCCCCCAAAAAAACAGAAAAAAAAAAAAACAAAACCATAGATCCATCCCAAAACCATCCTAAACCTACCAGGTGTTCTCCAAAACCCAGAATTTTCCATTTTCCAACATGATTACGAACAAAACCCAACTAAAACCCAACGGAGACCCAAAAACACGTCAAAAACACGCCAAAAAAGAACAGGATCAGAAGAAAAAAACCCAATACCATGAATTTCCCCCCAAACCACCCTAAACTCTCTTGATCTTCTCCAAAACCCACAATCCACTCCCATTGAACTTAACGACCAACGAGAACCCAACGAAATCCAATGCAGACCACAAAACACTTCAAAAACACCCCAAACAAGAACGCCATCAACCCCAAACCTGGAAGATAATCCCAAAAGCCATAGATCCACCCCAAATATCCCCCTAAACCTACCTGATGTTCTCCAAAACCCACAATTTAAACTATTCCAACATGAAGACCAATAAGAAGCCAACTAAAACCCAAGGGAGACCACAAAACACGTCAAAAACACGCCAAAAAAGAACACGATCACCCCAGAAAACACAAGAAAATACCAAAAGCCATAGATCCACCCCGAAGGTCCCCCTAAACCTACCTGATGTTCTCCAAAACCCACAATTTACACTTTTCCACCATGATGACTAATAAGAAGCCAAGTAAAACGCAACGGAGACCCCAAAACACGTCAAAAACACCCCAAAAAACAACACGATCACCACAAAAAAAAAAAAAAAAAAAAAACAGAAGAAAACCCCAAAACCATAGATCCACCCCAAAACCACCCTAAACCTACCTGATATTCTCCAAAACCCACAATTTACAATTTTCCAACATGATGACCAACAAGAACCCAACTAAAACCCAACGGAGACCCAAAAACACATCAAAAACACGCCAAAAAAGAACTGGATCAGAAGAGAAAACCCCAATACCATGAATTTCCCCCCAAAACCACCCTAAACTCACCTGATCGTCTCCAAACCCCACAATCCACTCCCATTGAACTTAACGACGACTGACAACACAACGAAACCCAACGGAGACCCAAAAACACGTCAAAAATACCCCAGAAAAGAACAGGATCACCCCAAAAAACAGAAGAAAAACTCAAATACCATGAATCCACCCCAGAAGTCCCCCTAAAACTACCTGAAGTTCTCCAAAAATCGCAATTTACCATTTTCCACCACGATGACAACGGAAAACGCAACAAAACCCAACGGAGACCATAAAACACGTCACAAACACCCCCAAAAAGAATAGGATCACGCCCAAAAACGAAAGAAAATCCCCAAAATCATAGATCCACCCCAAAACCACCCTAAACCTACCTGATTGTACTGGGTCTGGCTGGAATGTTAACTTTCCCGGCAGCAGCCCACACAGTGCCGTACTCTGTACTTGTAGCTGGAACAGCAGTGTTATCACACCAGTGTTGTGTCTACTGCTGAGCAGCAGTGGCACAGCATTGGGCCTTTCTCTAACCCTCCTAGGGGGTGGGCAAAAAGTGAGGAGAGAAACATCACTATGGCAGCTGACCTAAACCAATCAAAGGGATATTCCATACCATGTGGTGTCACACTCAGCAATAAAAGGAGGAAACAGGAAGAAGAGGGGAGGGGTGGGCTCTCGTTGAGAAGACCTCGGTCCTCCTCTCGAACACCGGCTGCGTGCGTTGAGGCCTTGCTTCAAGGACGTGGTCAATCATCGCTCATTTGTGGGAAGTAGAGAGTAATTTCTTTCCTCTGCACTTCCATATAGCTTTCATTTATTTTGTTTGTTTGTTTTCCTCCCTTGTTCCCCTTTTCCCTTTTACTTCCCCTTAGTTAAATTGTTTAGTTCACGGTAGTCTTTATTTAATTATTATAATTATTTCCCTTTAAATAATTATCCTTATCTCAACCCGTGAGTTGTTCTTTGCTTTACTTCTCCCCCTCCTCATCTAAAGGAGGGGGAGTGAGAGAGCGGTTGTGGGGTTTAGCTGCCCAGCACGGTAAAAACACCACACTGATGTTCTCCAAAACCCAAAGTCCACTCCCAACCACCATAAAACCCATTAGGAACCCAACAAAGCCCAACGGAGACACCAAAACACGGCATAAACACCCCAAAAAAGAACAGGATCATCCCAAAATAACAGAAGTAAACCCCAAAAGACATAGATCCACCCCAAAAGGCCCCCTAAACCTACCTGATGTTCTCCAAAACCCACAATTTACCATTTTCCACCATGATGACAACGGAAAACCCAACGAAACCCAACGGAGACCCCAAAAAACGTTAAAAACACCACAAAAAAGAACTGGATAAGAAGAAAAAAAAAAAACAAAAACCATGAATTTCCCCACAAAGCCACCCTAAACCCACCTGATCTTCTCCAAATCCCACATTTCACTCCCATTCACCATGATGAATACAAGAACCCAACAAAACCTAACGGAGACCACAAAACACGTCAAAAACACCACAAAAAAGAACAGGATCACCCCAGAAAACTGGAAGAAAATACCCCAAAACCATAGATCCACCCCAAATGTCCCCCTAAACCTACCTGATGTTCTCCAAAACCCACAATTTACACTTTTCCACCATGATGACCAATAAGAAGCCAAGTAAAACCCAGCGGAGACCCCAAAACACGTCAAAAACACCCCAAAAAAGAACAGGATCAACCCCCCAAATACAGAAAAAAAAAAAAAAAAAAAAAAAAAACATAGATCCATCCCAAAACCATCCTAAACCTTCCAGGTGTTCTCCAAAACCCAGAATTTTCCATTTTCCAACATGATTACGAACAAAACCCAACTAAAACCCAACGGAGACCCAAAAACACGTCAAAAACACGCCCAAAAAGAACAGGATCAGAAGACAAAACCCCAATACCATGAATTTCCCTTCAAACCACCCTAAACTCACTTGATCTTCTCCAAAACCCACAATCCACTCCCATTGAACTTAACGACCAACGAGAACCCAACGAAATCCAATGGAGACCACAAAACACTTCAAAAACACCCCAAACAAGAACGCGATCAACCCCAAACCAGAAAGATAATCCCAAAAGCCATAGATCCACCCCAAAAGTCCCCCTTTACCTACCTGATGTTCTCCAAAACCCACAATTTACACTTTTCCACCATGATGACAAAGGAAAACCCAACGAAATCCAATGGAGACCACAAAACACTTCAAAAACACCCCAAACAAGAACGCGATCAACCCCAAACCTGGAAGATAATCCCAAAAGCCATAGATCCACCCCAAAAGTCCCCCTAAACCTACCTGATGTTCTCCAAAACCCACAATTTACAATTTTCCAACATGATGACCAACAAGAACCCAACTAAAACCCAACGGAGACCCAAAAACACATCAAAAACACGCCAAAAAAGAACTGGATCAGAAGAGAAAACCCCAATACCATGAATTTCCCCCCAAAACCACCCTAAACTCACCTGATCGTCTCCAAACCCCACAATCCACTCCCATTGAACTTAACGACGACTGACAACACAACGAAACCCAACGGAGACCCAAAAACACGTCAAAAATACCCCAGAAAAGAACAGGATCACCCCAAAAAACAGAAGAAAAACTCAAATACCATGAATCCACCCCAGAAGTCCCCCTAAAACTACCTGAAGTTCTCCAAAAATCGCAATTTACCATTTTCCACCACGATGACAACGGAAAACGCAACAAAACCCAACGGAGACCATAAAACACGTCACAAACACCCCCAAAAAGAATAGGATCACGCCCAAAAACGAAAGAAAATCCCCAAAATCATAGATCCACCCCAAAACCACCCTAAACCTACCTGATTGTACTGGGTCTGGCTGGAATGTTAACTTTCCCGGCAGCAGCCCACACAGTGCCGTACTCTGTACTTGTAGCTGGAACAGCAGTGTTATCACACCAGTGTTGTGTCTACTGCTGAGCAGCAGTGGCACAGCATTGGGCCTTTCTCTAACCCTCCTAGGGGGTGGGCAAAAAGTGAGGAGAGAAACATCACTATGGCAGCTGACCTAAACCAATCAAAGGGATATTCCATACCATGTGGTGTCACACTCAGCAATAAAAGGAGGAAACAGGAAGAAGAGGGGAGGGGTGGGCTCTCGTTGAGAAGACCTCGGTCCTCCTCTCGAACACCGGCTGCGTGCGTTGAGGCCTTGCTTCAAGGACGTGGTCAATCATCGCTCATTTGTGGGAAGTAGAGAGTAATTTCTTTCCTCTGCACTTCCATATAGCTTTCATTTATTTTGTTTGTTTGTTTTCCTCCCTTGTTCCCCTTTTCCCTTTTACTTCCCCTTAGTTAAATTGTTTAGTTCACGGTAGTCTTTATTTAATTATTATAATTATTTCCCTTTAAATAATTATCCTTATCTCAACCCGTGAGTTGTTCTTTGCTTTACTTCTCCCCCTCCTCATCTAAAGGAGGGGGAGTGAGAGAGCGGTTGTGGGGTTTAGCTGCCCAGCACGGTAAAAACACCACACTGATGTTCTCCAAAACCCAAAGTCCACTCCCAACCACCATAAAACCCATTAGGAACCCAACAAAGCCCAACGGAGACACCAAAACACGGCATAAACACCCCAAAAAAGAACAGGATCATCCCAAAATAACAGAAGTAAACCCCAAAAGACATAGATCCACCCCAAAAGGCCCCCTAAACCTACCTGATGTTCTCCAAAACCCACAATTTACCATTTTCCACCATGATGACAACGGAAAACCCAACGAAACCCAACGGAGACCCCAAAAAACGTTAAAAACACCACAAAAAAGAACTGGATAAGAAGAAAAAAAAAAAACAAAAACCATGAATTTCCCCACAAAGCCACCCTAAACCCACCTGATCTTCTCCAAATCCCACATTTCACTCCCATTCACCATGATGAATACAAGAACCCAACAAAACCTAACGGAGACCACAAAACACGTCAAAAACACCACAAAAAAGAACAGGATCACCCCAGAAAACTGGAAGAAAATACCCCAAAACCATAGATCCACCCCAAATGTCCCCCTAAACCTACCTGATGTTCTCCAAAACCCACAATTTACACTTTTCCACCATGATGACCAATAAGAAGCCAAGTAAAACCCAGCGGAGACCCCAAAACACGTCAAAAACACCCCAAAAAAGAACAGGATCAACCCCCCAAAAAACAGAAAAAAAAAAAAAAAAAAAAAAAAAAAACATAGATCCATCCCAAAACCATCCTAAACCTACCAGGTGTTCTCCAAAACCCAGAATTTTCCATTTTCCAACATGATTACGAACAAAACCCAACTAAAACCCAACGGAGACCCAAAAACACGTCAAAAACACGCCCAAAAAGAACAGGATCAGAAGACAAAACCCCAATACCATGAATTTCCCTTCAAACCACCCTAAACTCACTTGATCTTCTCCAAAACCCACAATCCACTCCCATTGAACTTAACGACCAACGAGAACCCAACGAAATCCAATGGAGACCACAAAACACTTCAAAAACACCCCAAACAAGAACGCGATCAACCCCAAACCAGAAAGATAATCCCAAAAGCCATAGATCCACCCCAAAAGTCCCCCTTTACCTACCTGATGTTCTCCAAAACCCACAATTTACACTTTTCCACCATGATGACAAAGGAAAACCCAACGAAATCCAATGGAGACCACAAAACACTTCAAAAACACCCCAAACAAGAACGCGATCAACCCCAAACCTGGAAGATAATCCCAAAAGCCATAGATCCACCCCAAAAGTCCCCCTAAACCTACCTGATGTTCTCCAAAACCCACAATTTACACTTTTCCACCATGATGACCAATAAGAAGCCAAGTAAAACCCAACGGAGGCCCCAAAACACGTCAAAAACAACCCAAAAAAGAACACGATCACCCCAGAAAACACAAGAAAATACCAGAAGCCATAGATCCACCCCAAAGGTCCCCCTAAACCTACCTGATGTTCTCCATAACCCGCAATTTACCCTTTTCCACCACGATGACAACGGAAAACCCAACAAAACAACCCCAAAAAGAACGAGAACACCCAAAAACAGAATAAAACCCTAAAAAAAAAAAAAAAAAAAGAAAAAAACAGAAGAAATCCCCCAAAACCATAGATTCACACGCCCAAATTCCTTAAACTCACCTGATGTTCACCAAAACCCACAATTTACCCTTTTCCACCATGATGACCGAGAACCCAACAAAACCCAACGGACAACCCCAAACACCTCAAAAACTTCCCAAAAATGAACGGGACCAGACAAAAAAAAACAAAAGAAAACCCCAAAAACCATGAATCTGCCCCAAAAGTCCCCCTAAACCTACCTGAAGTTCTCCAAAACCCACTATTTACCTTTTTCCACCACGATGACAAAGAAAAACCCAACGAAACCCGTCAGAGACCCCATAACACGTCAAAAACACGCCAAAAAAGAACAGGATCAGAAGAAAAAAACCCAATACCATGAATTTCCCCCCAAACCACCCTAAACTCTCTTGATCTTCTCCAAAACCCACAATCCACTCCCATTGAACTTAACGACCAACGAGAACCCAACGAAATCCAATGCAGACCACAAAACACTTCAAAAACACCCCAAACAAGAACGCCATCAACCCCAAACCTGGAAGATAATCCCAAAAGCCATAGATCCACCCCAAATATCCCCCTAAACCTACCTGATGTTCTCCAAAACCCACAATTTAAACTATTCCAACATGAAGACCAATAAGAAGCCAACTAAAACCCAAGGGAGACCACAAAACACGTCAAAAACACGCCAAAAAAGAACACGATCACCCCAGAAAACACAAGAAAATACCAAAAGCCATAGATCCACCCCGAAGGTCCCCCTAAACCTACCTGATGTTCTCCAAAACCCACAATTTACACTTTTCCACCATGATGACTAATAAGAAGCCAAGTAAAACGCAACGGAGACCCCAAAACACGTCAAAAACACCCCAAAAAACAACACGATCACCACAAAAAAAAAAAAAAAAAAAAAAAAAAAAAAAAAAAACAGAAGAAAACCCCAAAACCATAGATCCACCCCAAAACCACCCTAAACCTACCTGATATTCTCCAAAACCCACAATTTACAATTTTCCAACATGATGACCAACAAGAACCCAACTAAAACCCAACGGAGACCCAAAAACACATCAAAAACACGCCAAAAAAGAACTGGATCAGAAGAGAAAACCCCAATACCATGAATTTCCCCCCAAAACCACCCTAAACTCACCTGATCGTCTCCAAACCCCACAATCCACTCCCATTGAACTTAACGACGACTGACAACACAACGAAACCCAACGGAGACCCAAAAACACGTCAAAAATACCCCAGAAAAGAACAGGATCACCCCAAAAAACAGAAGAAAAACTCAAATACCATGAATCCACCCCAGAAGTCCCCCTAAAACTACCTGAAGTTCTCCAAAAATCGCAATTTACCATTTTCCACCACGATGACAACGGAAAACGCAACAAAACCCAACGGAGACCATAAAACACGTCACAAACACCCCCAAAAAGAATAGGATCACGCCCAAAAACGAAAGAAAATCCCCAAAATCATAGATCCACCCCAAAACCACCCTAAATCTACCTGATTGTACTGGGTCTGGCTGGAATGTTAACTTTCCCGGCAGCAGCCCACACAGTGCCGTACTCTGTACTTGTAGCTGGAACAGCAGTGTTATCACACCAGTGTTGTGTCTACTGCTGAGCAGCAGTGGCACAGCATTGGGCCTTTCTCTAACCCTCCTAGGGGGTGGGCAAAAAGTGAGGAGAGAAACATCACTATGGCAGCTGACCTAAACCAATCAAAGGGATATTCCATACCATGTGGTGTCACACTCAGCAATAAAAGGAGGAAACAGGAAGAAGAGGGGAGGGGTGGGCTCTCGTTGAGAAGACCTCGGTCCTCCTCTCGAACACCGGCTGCGTGCGTTGAGGCCTTGCTTCAAGGACGTGGTCAATCATCGCTCATTTGTGGGAAGTAGAGAGTAATTTCTTTCCTCTGCACTTCCATATAGCTTTCATTTATTTTGTTTGTTTGTTTTCCTCCCTTGTTCCCCTTTTCCCTTTTACTTCCCCTTAGTTAAATTGTTTAGTTCACGGTAGTCTTTATTTAATTATTATAATTATTTCCCTTTAAATAATTATCCTTATCTCAACCCGTGAGTTGTTCTTTGCTTTACTTCTCCCCCTCCTCATCTAAAGGAGGGGGAGTGAGAGAGCGGTTGTGGGGTTTAGCTGCCCAGCACGGTAAAAACACCACACTGATGTTCTCCAAAACCCAAAGTCCACTCCCAACCACCACAAAACCCATTAGGAACCCAACAAAGCCCAACGGAGACACCAAAACACGGCATAAACACCCCAAAAAAGAACAGGATCATCCCAAAATAACAGAAGTAAACCCCAAAAGACATAGATCCACCCCAAAAGGCCCCCTAAACCTACCTGATGTTCTCCAAAACCCACAATTTACCATTTTCCACCATGATGACAACGGAAAACCCAACGAAACCCAACGGAGACCCCAAAAAACGTTAAAAACACCACAAAAAAGAACTGGATAAGAAGAAAAAAAAAAAACAAAAACCATGAATTTCCCCACAAAGCCACCCTAAACCCACCTGATCTTCTCCAAATCCCACATTTCACTCCCATTCACCATGATGAATACAAGAACCCAACAAAACCTAACGGAGACCACAAAACACGTCAAAAACACCACAAAAAAGAACAGGATCACCCCAGAAAACTGGAAGAAAATACCCCAAAACCATAGATCCACCCCAAATGTCCCCCTAAACCTACCTGATGTTCTCCAAAACCCACAATTTACACTTTTCCACCATGATGACCAATAAGAAGCCAAGTAAAACCCAGCGGAGACCCCAAAACACGTCAAAAACACCCCAAAAAAGAACAGGATCAACCCCCCAAAAAACAGAAAAAAAAAAAAAAAAAAAAAAAAAAAAACATAGATCCATCCCAAAACCATCCTAAACCTACCAGGTGTTCTCCAAAACCCAGAATTTTCCATTTTCCAACATGATTACGAACAAAACCCAACTAAAACCCAACGGAGACCCAAAAACACGTCAAAAACACGCCCAAAAAGAACAGGATCAGAAGACAAAACCCCAATACCATGAATTTCCCTTCAAACCACCCTAAACTCACTTGATCTTCTCCAAAACCCACAATCCACTCCCATTGAACTTAACGACCAACGAGAACCCAACGAAATCCAATGGAGACCACAAAACACTTCAAAAACACCCCAAACAAGAACGCGATCAACCCCAAACCAGAAAGATAATCCCAAAAGCCATAGATCCACCCCAAAAGTCCCCCTTTACCTACCTGATGTTCTCCAAAACCCACAATTTACACTTTTCCACCATGATGACAAAGGAAAACCCAACGAAATCCAATGGAGACCACAAAACACTTCAAAAACACCCCAAACAAGAACGCGATCAACCCCAAACCTGGAAGATAATCCCAAAAGCCATAGATCCACCCCAAAAGTCCCCCTAAACCTACCTGATGTTCTCCAAAACCCACAATTTACACTTTTCCACCATGATGACCAATAAGAAGCCAAGTAAAACCCAACGGAGGCCCCAAAACACGTCAAAAACAACCCAAAAAAGAACACGATCACCCCAGAAAACACAAGAAAATACCAGAAGCCATAGATCCACCCCAAAGGTCCCCCTAAACCTACCTGATGTTCTCCATAACCCGCAATTTACCCTTTTCCACCACGATGACAACGGAAAACCCAACAAAACAACCCCAAAAAGAACGAGAACACCCAAAAACAGAATAAAACCCTAAAAAAAAAAAAAAAAAAAAAGAAAAAAACAGAAGAAATCCCCCAAAACCATAGATTCACACGCCCAAATTCCTTAAACTCACCTGATGTTCACCAAAACCCACAATTTACCCTTTTCCACCATGATGACCGAGAACCCAACAAAACCCAACGGACAACCCCAAACACCTCAAAAACTTCCCAAAAATGAACGGGACCAGACAAAAAAAAACAAAAGAAAACCCCAAAAACCATGAATCTGCCCCAAAAGTCCCCCTAAACCTACCTGAAGTTCTCCAAAACCCACTATTTACCTTTTTCCACCACGATGACAAAGAAAAACCCAACGAAACCCGTCAGAGACCCCATAACACGTCAAAAACACGCCAAAAAAGAACAGGATCAGAAGAAAAAAACCCAATACCATGAATTTCCCCCCAAACCACCCTAAACTCTCTTGATCTTCTCCAAAACCCACAATCCACTCCCATTGAACTTAACGACCAACGAGAACCCAACGAAATCCAATGCAGACCACAAAACACTTAAAAAAAAAAAACAAAAAAGAACGCGATCAACCCCAAAACTGGAAGAAGATCCCAAAAGCCATAGATCCACCCCAAATGTCCCCCTAAACCTACCTGATGTTCTCCCAATCCCAAAGTCCACTCCCGACCACCATAAAACCCATTAGGAACCCAACAACACCGAACGGAAACCACAAAACACGTCAAACACACGCCAAAAAACAAAAGGATCACCCCAGAAAACACAAGAAAATCCCAAAAGCCATAGATCAATCCCAAATGTCCCCCTAAACCTGCAGGATGTTCTCCAAAACCCACAATTTAAACTATTCCAACATGATGACCAATAAGAAGCCAACTAAAACCCAACGGAGACCACAAAACACGTCAAAAACACCACAAAAATAAACAGGATCACCCCAGAAAACAAAAGAAAATCCCAAAGGGCATAGATCCACCCCAAATATCCCCCTAAACCTACCTGATATTCTCCAAATCCCAAAGTCCACTCCCGACCACCATAAAACCAATTAGGAACACAAAAAAAACAATGGAGACCCCAAAACACGGCATGAACACCCCAAACAAGAACAGGATCACACCCAAAAACGAAAGAAAACCCCAAAGCCATAGATCCACCCCAAAAGTCCCCCTTAACCTGCCTGATGTTCTCCAAAACCCACAATTTACACTTTTCCACCATGATGACCAATAAGAAGCCAAGTAAAACCCAGCGGAGACCCCAAAACACGTCAAAAACACCCCAAAAAAGAACACGATCACCACAAAAAAAAAAAAAAAAAAAAAAAAGAAAACCCCAAAACCATAGATCCACCCCAAAACCACCCTAAACCTACCTGATATTCTCCAAAACCCACAATTTACAATTTTCCAACATGATGACCAACAAGAACCCATCTAAAACCCAACGGAGAGCCAAAAACACATCAAAAACATGCCAAAAAAAAACTGGATCAGAAGAAAAAACCCCAATACCATGAATTTCCCCCCAAAACCACCCTAAACTCACCTGATCGTCTCCAAACCCCACAATCCACTCCCATTGAACTTAACGACGAACGACAACACAACAAAACCCAACAGAGACTCTAAAACACGTCAAAAATACCCCAGAAAAGAACAGGATCACCCCAAAAAACAGAAGAAAAACTCAAATACCATGAATCCACCCCAGAAGTCCCCCTAAACCTACCTGAAGTTCTCCAAAACCCACAATTTACCGTTTTCCACCATGATGACAACGGAAAACGCAACAAAACCCAATGGAGACCACAAAACACGTCAAAGACACCCCAAAAAAGAACACGATGACCCCCAAAAAACAAAAGAAAACGCCCAGAACCATAGATCCATCTCCAAATCACCCTAAACCTACCTGATGTTCTCCATAACCTGCAATTTACCCTTTTCCACCACGATGACAACGGAAAACCCAACAAAACACCCCAAAAAAGAACGGGACCACCCAAAAACAGAAGAAAACCCTAAAAAAAAAAACAGAAGAAATCCTCCAAAACCATAGATTCACCCCCCAAAAATCCTTAAACTCACCTGATGTTCTCCAAAACCCACAATTTACCCTTTTCCACCATGATGACCGAGAACCCAACAAAACTCAACGGACAACCCCAAACACCTCAAAAACTTCCCAAAAAAGAACGAGACCAACCAAAAAAAAACAGAATAAAATCCCAAAAATCATGAATCTGCCCCAAAAGTCCCCCTAAACCTACCTGAAGCTCTCCAAAACCCGCAATTTACCATTTTCCACCATGATGACAACGGAAAACCCAACAAAACACCCCAAAAAAGAACGGGACCACCCAAAAACAGAAGATAACTCTAGAAAAAAAAAAAAAAAAAAAAGAAGAAATCCCCCAAAACCATAGATTCACCCCCCAAAAATCCTTAAAATCACCTGATGTTCTCCAATATCCACAATTTACCCTTTTCCCCCATAATGACCAAGAACACAAAAAAACCCAACGGAGACCCCAAAACATGTCAAAAACACCCCCAAAAAGAAAAGGATCACCCCAAAAACGAAAGAAAACCCCCAAAACGATAGATCGACCCCAAAATCACCCTAAACCTACCTGATTTTCTCCAAAACCCACAATTTACCATTTTCCACCATGATGACCACGGAAAACCCAACAAAACCAAACGGAGACCCCAAAACACGTCAAAAACACCCCAAACAAGAACGGGATCACCCCCAAAACTGGAAGAAAATATCCCAAAACCATAGATCCACCCCAAAACCACCCTAAACCTACCTGATGTTCTCCAAAACGCACAATTTACCATATTCCACCATGATGACCACGGAAAACCCAACGAAACCCAACGGAGACCCCAAAACACATCAAAATCATCCCAAAAAAGAACTAGATAAGAAGAAAAAAAAAAAAAAAACCATGAATTTCCCCACTAAACCACCCTAAACTCACCTGATCTTCTCCAAATCCCACATTTCACTCCCATTCACCATGATGACGAACAAGAACCCAACAAAACCCAACGGAGACCAAAAAACACCTCAAGAACACCCCAAAAAAGAACAGGATCACCCCCCCCCAAAAAAAAAAAAAAAAAAAAACAGAAGAAAACCACAAATACCATAGATGCACCCCTGTGGAGGAATGGTTAAGTAAAATAGGACATGTGGATGTTGGGCAGTTAGGAGGCAATGGGCTAGTAAAGTACCGTACTCAACTCACATGAATCTGGCATGTACACAGCTGGCTGAGAGCCAATCAGGCTCAAGGACACGATGCCCTTGAGCGATTGGGAAAGTCCCTAAGGCGGGACGGTAGCTAAAAGAAGGAGAAACTACCTGAAAAGAGCGGGAAATGTTAGCCAATCCTGAGCTTAGTTTTTGCAATATGTATGAGTTGATTATGTTCGAACTAGATAAAAGGCGACTGAGCTATCCATTAAAGTTGAAGTTCGTTGTTCACTCATATTGAGCGTCTGTGTCTTCCTTCCGTCGACAACAAATTGGCGCCTGAACAGGGACCGGTCTGAACGGGATTTGGACACTGCTGGCAGTGATCCTGGGCCACGTGTTGGACGGAATAAGGGAGGATCCGGTCCTGCAACGCAGCCCAGGAGGTGGAAGGGACAAGAATCCCCGCACCCGCGTCGGGAAGGTGAAAGGGACGTGGAGTCCCCGCACCCGGGAGAGGATCCCGCCGGTCACGCGTCGTCGACGTCTGAAAGGTGAAAGGGACAGGAGTCCCCGCACCCGCAGCTCGGAAGGTGGAAGGGAGTTCCCACACTCGGGATGAGCCTATAAAGGGTCCCACCGGAAAAGCGCCGCTGAGGTCTTTGCAAAGGCTGCAACTGTATATATAAAGGTATGAAAGATAAGTGGCATATAATTTGCTCAGATGCTTTTTAGAAAAGCGGAGCATTTTAGATATAGATTGTAAAAAAGAATTACCAGGTTTATTAGCATATGCAGTAGCGCAGGGTTGTTTTACAAATCCTGATACAGTTTTTTGAACAAACAGAGTGGCGTAAATTTGGAGATAAATTGTTTGATGTTATTAATGATATTAAGTCTGCTAAAAAATTATTGAAGCCTTGGAGAACAGTCACTAGCGCTTTAGCTATACATCAGGCTGAGCAGAGAGTCGCTGCTGCCGCTACAGAGCGACTGGGATTGCCGGGAAGTGCTGGAGCTGGGCATTGCCCACTGCCGCCTTCAGTGAGAACGGTAACGCTGCCTCAGGGGGCTACGGGGCAATGGGAGCCTCCCCCCCCTCAGTCACCACCACGAGCAGCGCTGCGCTTGGAGCTCACCGTGTGGCGAGTTGGCACAGAGCAGAGGGATGGACATCAGGACCCTGCAGCCTGTCTGACGTAACCATGGAAGCAGCGGCGGCTGTGCTGCTTCTCTCTGGCATGTTTTTGATCTGTGGAGACCGTGCATGGCAAGGAGTACCAGCCAATGCTTTTGGAGGACCGTGTTACCTAGGGCGACTCACAATTTTCACTCCAGATTTACACTCGTGGCAGAACTCGACAAGGAGCAGAAGAATTAAACGAGAACTAAAAACTTTGGGTTCTGACTGTAATGATGATGTAGAATTGTGGGGTCCAACAGAAAGATTCTTTGCTTCTTTGGTGCCTGGTGTGGGAACTGCACACGCTTTGACTAACATTAATAAGCTTGCTTGTTGGGCTGTTAAACAATCGAATGTAACAACACAAGTTCTTTCTGAAATGTCACAAGATATGGAGAGTCTAAGACATGCTGTATTGCAAAATAGGGCCGCTATTAATTTCTTGTTGCTGGCTCAGGGACATGGGTGTGAAGATGTAGAAGGAATGTGTTGCTTTTATCTTTCCGACCATGGTTAGTCAATTCACGACCAGTTGAAATGGTTAAGGGATCATACACAAAAAATTGTAGTACAAGATAGTTGGTTTGAAGATTGGCTTAAATCTGTTTTTGGGAACCATGGGTGGATGGGTTTTGTTAGTTAAAGAGGGACTTCGCTTTCTACTTATAATTATATTGATTATAGTTGCTGCACATATAATCTTTAACTGCCTAACTAAGAAACTAGAGCAACTCACAGAGAAGGTATTTGTAGTGCAAAATAAAAACGGGGGAATTGTGGAGGAATGGTTAAGTAAAATAGGACATGTGGATGTTGGGCAGTTAGGAGGCAATGGGCTAGTAAAGTACCGTACTCAACTCACATGAATCTGGCATGTACACAGCTGGCTGAGAGCCAATCAGGCTCAAGGACACGATGCCCTTGAGCGATTGGGAAAGTCCCTAAGGCGGGACGGTAGCTAAAAGAAGGAGAAACTACCTGAAAAGAGCGGGAAATGTTAGTCAATCCTGAGCTTAGTTTTTGCAATATGTATGAGTTGATTATGTTCGAACTAGATAAAAGGCGACTGAGCTATCCATTAAAGTTGAAGTTCATTGTTCACACATATTGAGCGTCTGTGTCTTCCTTCCATCGACAACACACCCCAAAACCACCCTAAACCTACCTGAATTCTCAAAATCCCAAAGTCCACTCCCAACCACCATAAAACCCATCAGGAACTAAACGAAACGCAATGGAAACCCCAAAACACATCAAAAACAACACAAAAAAGAACAGGATCACTGCAAAAAAAAGAGAAGAAAACCTCAAAAGCCATAGATCCACCCCAAAAGTCCCCCTAAACATACCTGATGTTCTCCAAAACCCACAATTTAAACTGTTCCAACATGATGACCAATAAAAAGCCAACTAAAACCCAACGGAGACCACAAAACACGACAAAAACACCCCAAAAAAGAAAACGATCACCACAAAAAAAAACAGAAGAAAACCCCAAATACCATGAATCCACCTCAAAAGTCCCCCTTAACCTACCTGATGTTCTCCAAAACCCACAATTTACCATTTTCCACCATGATGACCAGGGAAAACACAACGAAACCCAACGGAGACCCCAAAACACGTCAAAATCAACACAAACAACAACAAGATTCGCCCCAAAAAAACACAAGAAAATCCAAAAACCATAGATCCACCCCAAAACCACCCTACACTTACCTGATGTTCTCCAAAACCCATAATTTACCCTTTTCCACACTGATGACCACGGAAAACCCAACAAAACCAAACGGAGACCCCAAAACACGTCAAAATCACCCCAAACAGGAAGGGGATCACCCCCAAAACTGGAAGAAAAACCCCAAAACCATAGATCCACCCCAAAACCACACTAAACCTACCTGATGTTCTCCAAAACCCCCAATTTACCATTTTCCACCATGATGACAACGGAAAACCCAACAAAACCCAACGGAGACCCCAAAACATGTCAAAAACACGCCAAAAAAGAACTGGATAAGAAGAAAAAAAAAAAAACAAAAACCATAAATTTCCCCACTAAACCACCCTAAACTCACCTGATCTTCTCCAAATCCCACATTTCACTCCCATTTACCATGATGACCAACAAGAACCCAACAAAACCTAACGGAGACCACAAAACACCTCAAAAACACAACAAAAAAGAATAGGATCACCCCAGAAAACACGAGAAAACCCCCAAAAGCCATAGATCCACCCCAAATGTCCCCCTAAACCTACCTGATGTTCTCCAAATCCCAAAGTCCACTCCCAACCACCATAAAACCCATTAGGAACCCAACAAAACCCAACGGAGACACCAAAACACGGCATAAACACCCCAAAAAAGAACAGGATCATCCCAAAATAACAGAAGTAAACCCCAAAAGCCATAGATCCACCCCAAAAGTCCCCCTTAACCTACCTGATGTTCTCCAAAACCCACAATTTACCATTTTCCAACATGATGACAACGGAAAACCAAACGAAACCCAACAGAGACCCCAAAACACGTCAAAGACACCCCAGAAAAGAACACGATCACCCCCAAAAATGAAAGAAAACACCCAGAACCATAGATCCATCCCCAAACCAACCTAAACCTACCTGATGTTCTCCATAACCCGCAATTTACCCTTTTCCACCACGATGACAACGGAAAACCCAACAAAACACCCCAAAAAAGAACGAGACCACCCCAAAAACAGAAGAAAACTGTAAAAAAAATAATAATAAAAAAAAAAAAAACAGAAGAAATCCCCCAAAGCCAGAGATTCAACCCCCAAATTCCTTAAACTCACCAGATATTCTCCAAAACCCACAATTTACCCTTTTTCACCATGATGACCGAGAACCCAACAAAACCCAACGGACAACCCCAAACACCTCACAAACTTCCCAAAAAAGAACGGGACCAGGCAAAAAAAAAAAAAAACAAAAGAAAACCCCCAAAACCATGAATCTGCCCCAAAAGTCCCCCTAAACCTACCTGAAGTTCTCCAAAAACCACAATTTCTCTTTTTCCACCACGATGTCAAAGGAAAACCCAACGAAACCAATCAGAGACCCCAATACACGTCAAAATAACGCCAAAAAAGAACTGGATCAGAAGAAAAAAAAAAATAAAACTAAAATAAAGTATGAATTTTCCCCCAATACCACCCTAAACTCAACTAATCTTCTCCAAAACCCACAATCCACTCCCTTTTACCTTAACGACCAACGAGAACCCAACGAAATCCAATGGAGACACCAAAACACGTCAAAAACACCACAAAACAGAACAGGATCACCCCAAAAAACAGAAGAAAACGCCAAATACAATGAATCCGCACCAAAGGTCCCCCTAAACCTACCTGAAGTTCTACAAAACCCGCAATTTACCCTTTTCCACCACGATGACAACAGAAAACCGAATAAAACAACAAATAAAGAACGGGACCACCCCAAAAAAAAAGATAATCCTAAAAAAAAAAAAAAAAAAAAAAAAAAAAACAGAAGAAATCTCCCAAAATCATAGATTCACGCCCCAAAAATCCTTAAAATCACCTGATGTTCTCCAAAACCCACAATTTACCTTTTACCACCACGATGACAAAGGAAAACACAACGAAACCAATCGGAGAACCCAAAACACGTCAAAATAACGCCAAAAAAGAACAGGATCAGAAGAAAAAAAAAAAACAAAACGTATGAACTTTCCCCCAATACCACCTTAAACTCACCTACTCTTCTCCAAAACCCACAATCCACTCCCATTTAACTTAACGACCAACGAGAACCCAACGAAACCCAACGGAGACCCCAAAACACGTCAAAAACACCCAAAAAAAGAACAGGATCACGCCAAAAAATAGAAGAAAACCCCAAATACCATAGATCCACCCCAAAGACACCCTAAACCTACCTGATGTTCTCCTAATCCCAAAGCACACTCCCAACCACCATAAAACACATTAGGAACTCAACAAAACGCAACGGAAACCCCAAAACACTTCAAAATCACCCGAAGAAAGGAGAGGATCACTCCCCCAAAAAGAAGAAAACCCCAAATACCATGAATCCACGTGAAAACTCCCCCTAAACCTACCTGAAGTTCTCCAAAACCCACAATATACCCTTTTCCACCATGATGACCACGGAAAACCCAACGAAACCCAACGGAGACCCCAAAACACGTCAAAAACACACCAAAATCAACACAGATGCTAAAAAAAAAAAAAAAAAAAAAAAAAAAAGCCATGATTTAACCCTAAAAAAACCCTTAAACCTACCTGATGTTCTGCAAAACCCACAATCCACTCCTATTTAACATAATGACAAACAAGAACCCAACAAAACCTAATGGAGACCCCAAAACACGTCAAAAACACCCCAAAAAATATCGGCATCACCCCCAAAACTGGAAGAAAATCCGCCAAAACCATAGATCCACCCCAAAACCACCCTAAACCTACCTGATGTTCTCCAAAACCCACAATTTACCCTTTTCCACCATGATGACCAACGAGAACCCAACAGAACCCAACAGAGACCCCAAAAAACGTCAAAAACACCCCAAACAAGAATGGCATCACCCCCAAATCTGGAAGAAAATACGCCAAAACAATAGATCCACCCCAAAACCAGACTAAACCTACCTGATGTTCTCCAAAACCCACAATTTACCACTTTCCACCATGATGACCACGGAAAACCCAACGAAACACAACAGAGAATCAAAAAAAAAAAAAAAAAAAAAAAATCAACCCAGATCCTAAAAAAAAAAAAAAAAACATGATATAAACCCCAAAAAAACTAAAACCTACCTGATGTTCTCCAAAACCCACAATCCACACCTATTTAACATAACGCCCAACAAGAAAACAACAAAACCCAACGGAGACCCCAAAACACGTCCAAAACACCCCAAAAAAGAACAGGATCATGCCAAAAAATAGAAGAAAACCCCAAATACCATAGATCCACCCCAAAACCACCCTAAACCTACCTGATGTTCACCAAAACCAACTATTTACCATTTTCCACACTGATGACCAACAAGAACCCAACTAAAATACAACGGAGACCCCAAAACACGTCAAAAACACGCCAAAAAGGAACTGGATCAGAAGAAAAAAACCCAAAACCGTGATTTTCCCCCCAAAACCACCCTAAGCTCACCTGATCTTCTCCAAACCCCACAATCCACTCCCATTGACCTTAACGACAAACGACAACCCAACGAAACCCAACGGAGACCCCAAAACATGTCAAAAACACACCAAAAAAGAACAGGATCACCCCCAAAAAAAAAAACAGAAGAAAAACGCAAATACCATGAATCCACCCCAAAAGTCCCATTAAAACTACCTGAAGTTCTCCAAAACCCACAATTTACCCTTTTCCACCATGATGACCACGGAAAACCCAACAAAATCCAACGGAGACACCAAAACACGTCAAAAACACCACAAAAAGAATAGGATCACCCCCAAAAACGAAAGAAAATCCCCAAAACCATAGATCCACCACCAAAAATCCTTAAACTCACCTGAATTTCTCCAAAACCCACAATTTACCTTTTACCACCACGATGACAAAGGAAAACACAACGAAACCAATCGGAGAACCCAAAACACGTCAAAATAACGCCAAAAAAGAACAGGATCAGAAGAAAAAAAAAAAACAAAACGTATGAACTTTCCCCCAATACCACCTTAAACTCACCTACTCTTCTCCAAAACCCACAATCCACTCCCATTTAACTTAACGACCAACGAGAACCCAACGAAACCCAACGGAGACCCCAAAACACGTCAAAAACACCCCAAAAAAGAACAGGATCACGCCAAAAAATAGAAGAAAACCCCAAATACCATAGATCCACCCCAAAGACACCCTAAACCTACCTGATGTTCTCCTAATCCCAAAGCACACTCCCAACCACCATAAAACACATTAGGAACTCAACGAAACGCAACGGAAACCCCAAAACACTTCAAAATCACCCGAAGAAAGGAGAGGATCACTCCCCCAAAAAGAAGAAAACCCCAAATACCATGAATCCACGTGAAAACTCCCCCTAAACCTACCTGAAGTTCTCCAAAACCCACAATATACCCTTTTCCACCATGATGACCACGGAAAACCCAACGAAACCCAACGGAGACCCCAAAACACGTCAAAAACACACCAAAATCAACACAGATGCTAAAAAAAAAAAAAAAAAAAAAAAAAAAGCCATGATTTAACCCTAAAAAAACCCTTAAACCCACCTGATGTTCTGCAAAACCCACAATCCACTCCTATTTAACATAATGACAAACAAGAACCCAACAAAACCTAATGGAGACCCCAAAACACATCAAAAACACCCCAAAAAATATCGGCATCACCCCCAAAACAGGAAGAAAATCCGCCAAAACCATAGATCCACCCCAAAACCACCCTAAACCTACCTGATGTTCTCCAAAACCCACAATTTACCCTTTTCCACCATGATGACCAACGAGAACCCAACAGAACCCAACAGAGACCCCAAAAAACGTCAAAAACACCCCAAACAAGAATGGCATCACCCCCAAATCTGGAAGAAAATACGCCAAAACCATAGATCCACCCCAAAACCAGACTAAACCTACCTGATGTTCTCCAAAACCCACAATTTACCACTTTCCACCATGATGACCACGGAAAACCCAACGAAACACAACAGAGAATCAAAAAAATAAAAAAAAAAAAAAAAAATCAACCCAGATCCTAAAAAAAAAAAAAAAAACATGATATAAACCCCAAAAAAACTAAAACCTACCTGATGTTCTCCAAAACCCACAATCCACACCTATTTAACATAACGCCCAACAAGAAAACAACAAAACCCAACGGAGACCCCAAAACACGTCCAAAACACCCCAAAAAAGAACAGGATCATGCCAAAAAATAGAAGAAAACCCCAAATACCATAGATCCACCCCAAAACCACCCTATCCCTACCTGATGTTCTTCAAAAACAACAATTTACCCTTTTCCAACACAATGACAAACGATAACCCAACAAAACACAACAGAGAACCCAAAAAACCTCAAAAACAACCCAAACAAGAACGGCATCACCCCCAAAACTGGAAGAAAACCCCAAATACCATAGATCCACCCCAAAGACACCCTAAACCTACCTGATGTTCTCCTAATCCCAAAGCACACTCCCAACCACCATAAAACGCATTAGGAACTCAACGAAACGCAACGGAAACCCCAAAACACTTCAAAATCACCCGAAGAAAGGAGAGGATCACTCTCCAAAATAGAAGAAAACCCCAAATACCATGAATCCAAGCGAAAAGTCCCCCTAAACCTACCTGAATTTCTCCAAAACCAGCAATTTACCCTTTTCCACCATGATGACCACGGAAAACCCAACGAAACCCAACGGAGACCCCAAAACACGTCAAAAACACACCAAAATCAACACAGATACTAAAAAAAAAAAAAAAAAAAAAAAAAATGCCAGGATTTAAACCGAAAAAAAACCCTTAAACCCACCTGATGTTCTGTAAAACCCACAATCCAATCCTATTTAATATAATGACAAACAAGAACCCAACAAAACCTAATGGAGACCCCAAAAAACGTCAAAAACACCCCAAACAAGAACGGCATCACCCCCAAAATTGGAAGAAAATCCGCCAAAACCATAGATACACGCCAAAACCACCCTAAACCTACCTGATGTTCTCCAAAACCCACAATCCACACCTATTTAACATAATGACCAACACGAACACAACAAAACCCAACGGAGACCCCAAAACACGTCAAAAACACCCCAAAAAAGAACAGGATCATGCCAAAAATATAGAAGAAAACCCCTAATACCATAGATCCACCCCAAAGACACCCTAAACCTACCTGATGTTCTCCTAATCCCAAAGCACACTCCCAACCAACATAAAACGCATTAGGAACTCAACGAAACGCAACGGAAACCCCAAAACACTTCAAAATCACCCGAAGAAAGGAGAGGATCACTCTCCAAAATAGAAGAAAACCCCAAATACCATGAATCCAAGCGAAAAGTCCCCCTAAACCTACCTGAAGTTCTCCAAAACCAGCAATTTACCCTTTTCCACCATGATGACCACAGAAAACCCAACGAAACCCAACGGAGACACCAAAACACGTCAAAAACACACCAAAATCAACCCAGATCCTAAAAAGAAAAAAAAAAAAAAAAAAATGCCAGGATTTAAACCTAAAAAAACCCTTAAACCTACCTGATGTTCTGCAAAACCCACAATCCTCTCCTATTTAACATAATGACCAACAAGAACCCAACAAAACCTAATGGAGACCCCAAAACACATCAAAAACACCCCAAAAAATATCGACATCACCCCCAAAACTGGAAGAAAATACGCCAAAATCATAGATGCACCCCAAAACCACCCTAAACCTACCTGATGTTCTCCAAAACCCACAATTTACACTTTTTCACCATGATGACGAACAAGAACCAAACTAAAACCCAAAGGTGAACCCAAATCACGTCAAAAACACAACAAAATAAAACGAGATAACCCCCAAAACTGAAAGAAAATCCCCCAAAACCATAGATACACGCCAAAACCATCCTAAACCTACCTGATCTTCTCCAGAACCCACAATCCACACCTATTTAACATAATGACCAACAAGAACACAACAAAACCCAAAGGAGACCCCAAAACACGTCCAAAACACCCCAAAAAAGAACAGGATCACGCCAAAAAATAGAAGAAAACCCCAAATACCATAGATCCACCCCAAAACCACCCTATCCCTACCTGATGTTCTCCAAAACCCACAATTTACCCTTTTCCAACACGATGACCAACGAGAACCCAACAAAACCCAACAGAGACCCCAAAACACGTCAAACACACCCCAAACAAGAACGGCATCGCCCCCAAAATTGGAAGAAAATCCGCCAAAACCATAGATCCACCCCAAAAACACCCTAAACCTACCTGATCTTCTCCAAAACCCACAATCCACACCTATTTAACATAATGACAAACAAGAACCCAACAAAACCTAATGGAGACACCAAAACACGTCAAAAACACCCCAAACAAGAAAAGGATCACCACCAAATCTGGAAGAAAATACACCAAAACCATAGATCCACCCCAAAACCACCCTAAACCTACCTGATGTTCTCCTAATCCCAAAGCACACTCCCAACCACCATAAAACACATTAGGAACTCAACGAAACGCAACGGAAACCCCAAAACACTTCAAAATCACCCGAAGAAAGGAGAGGATCACTCCCCCAAAAAGAAGAAAACCCCAAATACCATGAATCCACGTGAAAACTCCCCCTAAACCTACCTGAAGTTCTCCAAAACCCACAATTTACACTTTTTCACCATGATGACGAACAAGAAACAAACTAAAGCCCAAAGGAGAACCCAAATCACGTCAAAAACACAACAAAATAAAACGAGATAACCCCCAAAACTGAAAGAAAATCCCCCAAAACCATAGATACACCCCAAAACCACTCTAAACCTACCTGATGTTCTCCAAAACCCACAATTTACCACTTTCCACCATGATGACCACGGAAAACCCAACGAAACACAACAGAGAATCAAAAAAATAAAAAATAAAAAAAAATAAATAAAAAAAAAACAAAATCAACCCAGATCATAAAAAAAAAGAAAAAAGCATGATATAACCCCCAAAAAAACTAAAACCTACCTGATGTTCTCCAAAACCCACAATCCACACCTATTTAACATAACGCCCAACAAGAAAACAACAAAACCCAACGGAGACCCCAAAACACGTCCAAAACACCCCAAACAAGAACAGGATCACCCCAAAACGAAAGAAAACCCCAAATACCATGAATCCACCCCAAACGTCCCCCTTAACCTACCTGATGTTCTCCAAAACCCACAATTTACCATTTTCCAACACGATGACAACGGAAAACCCAACGAAACCCAACGGAGACCCCAAAACACGTCAAAAACACCCCAAAAAAGAACAGGATCACGCCAAAAAATAGAAGAAAACCCCAAATACCATAGATCCACCACAAAGACACCCTAAACCTACCTGATGTTCTCCTAATCCCAAAGCACACTCCCAACCACCATAAAACACATTAGGAACTCAACGAAACGCAACGGAAACCCCAAAACACTTCAAAATCACCCGAAGAAAGGAGAGGATCACTCTCCAAAAAAAGAAGAAAACCCCAAATACCATGAATCCACGCGAAAACTCCCCCTAAACCTACCTGAAGTTCTCCAAAACCCACAATTTACCCTTTTCCACCATGATGACCACGGAAAACCCAACAAAATCCAACGGAGACACCAAAACACGTCAAAAACACACCAAAATCAACCCAGATCCTAAAAAAAAAAAAAAGCCATGATTTAACCCTAAAAAAACCCTTAAACCAACCTGATGTTCTGCAAAACCCACAATCCACTCCTATTTAACATAATGACAAACAAGAACCCAACAAAACCTAATGGAGACCCCAAAACACGTCAAAAACACCCCAAAAAATATCGGCATCACCCCCATAACTGGAAGAAAATCCGCCAAAACCATAGATCCACCCCAAAACCACCCTAAACCTACCTGATGTTCTCCAAAACCCACAATTTACACTTATCCACCATGATGACAAACGAGAACCCAACAAAACCCAACAGAGACCCCAAAGAACGTCAGAAACACCCCAAAAAATATCGGCATCACCCCCAAAACTGAAAGAAAATCCCCCAAAACCATAGATACACCCCAAAACCACTCTAAACCTACCTGATGTTCTCCAAAACCCACAATTTACCACTTTCCACCATGATGACCACGGAAAACCCAACGAAACACAACAGAGAATCAAAAAAATAAAAAATAAAAAAAAATAAATAAAAAAAAACAAAATCAACCCAGATCATAAAAAAAAAGAAAAAAGCATGATATAACCCCCCAAAAAACTAAAACCTACCTGATGTTCTCCAAAACCCACAATCCACACCTATTTAACATAACGCCCAACAAGAAAACAACAAAACCCAACGGAGACCCCAAAACACGTCCAAAACACCCCAAACAAGAACAGGATCACCCCAAAACGAAAGAAAACCCCAAATACCATGAATCCACCCCAAACGTCCCCCTTAACCTACCTGATGTTCTCCAAAACCCACAATTTACCATTTTCCAACACGATGACAACGGAAAACCCAACGAAACCAAACGGAGACCCCAAAACACGTCAAAAACACCCCAAAAAAGAACAGGATCACGCCAAAAAATAGAAGAAAACCCCAAATACCATGAATCATCCCCCCCCACAAAAAAAAAAAAACTGAATACCATAGATCTACCCCAAAAGCACCCTAAACCTACCTGAAGTTCTCCAAAACCCACAATCCACACCTATTTAACATAATGACCAACAAGAACACAACAAAACCCAACGGAGACCCCAAAACACGTCAAAAACACCCCAAAAAAGAACAGGTTCACGCCAAAAAATAGAAGAAAACCCCAAATACCATAGATCCACCACAAAGACACCCTAAACCTACCTGATGTTCTCCTAATCCCAAAGCACACTCCCAACCACCATAAAACACATTAGGAACTCAACGAAACGCAACGGAAACCCCAAAACACTTCAAAATCACCCGAAGAAAGGAGAGGATCACTCTCCAAAAAAAGAAGAAAACCCCAAATACCATGAATCCACGCGAAAACTCCCCCTAAACCTACCTGAAGTTCTCCAAAACCCACAATTTACCCTTTTCCACCATGATGACCACGGAAAACCCAACAAAATCCAACGGAGACACCAAAACACGTCAAAAACACACCAAAATCAACCCAGATCCTAAAAAAAAAAAAAAGCCATGATTTAACCCTAAAAAAACCCTTAAACCAACCTGATGTTCTGCAAAACCCACAATCCACTCCTATTTAACATAATGACAAACAAGAACCCAACAAAACCTAATGGAGACCCCAAAACACGTCAAAAACACCCCAAAAAATATCGGCATCACCCCCATAACTGGAAGAAAATCCGCCAAAACCATAGATCCACCCCAAAACCACCCTAAACCTACCTGATGTTCTCCAAAACCCACAATTTACCCTTATCCACCATGATGACAAACGAGAACCCAACAAAACCCAACAGAGACCCCAAAGAACGTCAGAAACACCCCAAAAAATATCGGCATCACCCCCAAAACTGGATGAAAATCCACCAAAACCATAGATACACCCCAAAACCACTCTAAACCTACCTGATGTTCTCCAAAACCCACAATTTACCACTTTCCACCATGATGACCACGGAAAACCCAACGAAACACAACAGAGAATCAAAAAAATAAAAAAAAACTTAAAAACAAAATCAACCCAGATCCTAAAAAAAAAAAAAAAACCATGATATAACCCCCAAAAAAACTAAAACCTTCCTGATGTTCTCCAAAACCCACAATCCACACCTATTTAACATAACGCCCAACAAGAAAACAACAAAACCCAACGGAGACCCCAAAACACGTCCAAAACACCCCAAAAAAGAACAGGATCACCCCAAAACGAAAGAAAACCCCCAATACCATGAATCCACCCCAAACGTCCCCCTTAACCTACCTGATGTTCTCCAAAACTCACAATTTACCATTTTCCAACATGATGACAACGGAAAACCCAACGAAACCCAACGGAGACCCCAAAACACGTCAAAAACACCCCAAAAAAGAACAGGATCACGCCAAAAAATAGAAGAAAACCCCAAATACCATGAATCATCCCCCCCACAAAAAAAAAAACCTGAATACCATAGATCTACCCCAAAAGCACCCTAAACCTACCTGAAGTTCTCCAAAACCTACAATCCACAACTATTTAACATAATGACCAACAAGAACACAACAAAACCCAACGGAGACCCCAAAACACGTCCAAAACACCCCAAAAAAGAACAGGTTCACGCCAAAAAATAGAAGAAAACCCCAAATACCATAGATCCACCCCAAAGACACCCTAAACCTACCTGATGTTCTCCTAATCCCAAAGCACACTCCCAACCACCATAAAACGCATTAGGAACTCAACGAAACGCAACGGAAACCCCAAAACACTTCAAAATCACCCGAAGAAAGGAGAGGATCACTCTCCAAAAAAGAAGAAAACCCCAAATACCATGAATCCACGCGAAAACTCCCCCTAAACCTACCTGAAGTTCTCCAAAAACAGCAATTTACCCTTTTCCACCATGATGACCACGGAAAACCCAACGAAACCCAACGGAGACCCCAAAACACGTCAAAAACACACCAAAATCAACACAGATGCTAAAAAAAAAAAAAAAGCCATGATTTAACCCTAAAAAAACCCTTAAACCTACCTGATGTTCTGCAAAACCCACAATCCACTCCTATTTAACATAATGACAAACAAGAACCCAACTAAACCTAATGGAGACCCCAAAACACGTCAAAAACACCCCAAAAAATATCGGCATCACCCCCAAAACTGGAAGAAAATCCGCCAAAACCATAGATCCACCCCAAAACCACCCTAAACCTACCTGATGTTCTCCAAATCCACAATTTACCATTTTCCACCATGATGACCAACGAGAACCCAACAAAACCCAACGGAGATTCCAAAAAACGTCAAAAACACCCCATAAAATATCGGCATCACCCCCAAAACTGGATGAAAATCCACCAAAACCATAGATACACCCCAAAACCACCCTAAACCTACCTGATGTTCTCCAAAACCCACAATTTACCCTTTTCCACCATGATGACCACGGAAAACCCAACGAAACACAACAGAGAATCAAAAAAATAAATAATAAAAAAAAAAAACAAAATCAACCCAGATCCTAAAAAAAAAAAAAAAAAAAACATGATATAACCCCCCAAAAAACTAAAACCTACCTGATGTTCTCCAAAACCCACAATCCACACCTATTTAACATAACGCCCAACAAGAAAACAACAAAACCCAACGGAGACCCCAAAACACGTCCAAAACACCCCAAAAAAGAACAGGATCACCCCAAAACGAAAGAAAACCCCCAATACCATGAATCCACCCCAAACGTCCCCCTTAACCTACCTGATGTTCTCCAAAACCCACAATTTACCATTTTCCAACATGATGACAACGGAAAACCCAACGAAACCCAACGGAGACACCAAAACACTTCAAAATCACCCGAAGAAAGGAGAGGATCACTCCCCCAAAAAGAAGAAAACCCCAAATACCATGAATCCACGCGAAAACTCCCCCTAAACCTACCTGAAGTTCTCCAAAACCCACAATTTACCCTTTTACAACACGATGACCATGGAAAACCCAATGAAACCCAACGGAGAACCCAAAACACGTCAAAAACAACACAAAAAGTCCAGGATCATGCCCCCCCCCCCAAAAAAAAAAAAAACTGAGTACCATATATCCACCCCAAAACCACCCTAAACCTACCTGATGTTCTACAAAACCCACAATTTACCCTTTTCCACCATGATGACCAATGAGAACACAACAAAACCCAACAGAGACCCCAAAACCTTAAAAAACACCCCAAACAAAAATGGCATCACCCCCAAAACTGGAAGAAAATCCCCCAAAACCATAGATCCACCCCAAAACCACCCTACACATACCTGATGTTCTCCAAAACCCACAATTTACCATTTTCCAACACGATGACCAACGAGAACCCAACAAAACCCAAGAGAGACCCCAAAAAAACGTCAAAAACACCCCAAACAAGAACGGCATCACCCCCAAAACTGGAAGAAAATCCCCAAAAACCATAGATCCACCCCAAAACCACCTTAAACCTACCTGATGTTCTCCAAAACCCACAATCCACTCCTATTTAACATAATGACCAACAAGAACACAACAAAACCCAACGGAGACCCCAAAACACGTCAAAAACACCCAAAAAAAAAGAACAGGATCATGCCAAAAAAATAGAAGAAAACCCCTAATACCATAGATCCACCCCAAAGACACCCTAAACCTACCTGATGTTCTCCTAATCCCAAAGCACACTCCCAACCACCATAAAACGCATTAGGAACTCAACGAAACGCAACGGAAACCCCAAAACACTTCAAAATCACCCGAAGAAACAAGAGGATCACTCTCCAAAAAAGAAGAAAACCCCAAATACCATGAATCCAAGCGAAAAGTCCCCCTAAACCTACCTGAAGTTCTCCAAAACCAGCAATTTACCCTTTTCCACCATGATGACCACGGAAAACCCAACGAAACCCAACGGAGACACCAAAACACGTCAAAAACACACCAAAATCAACCCAGATCCTAAAAAGAAAAAAAAAAAAAAAAAATGCCAGGATTTAAACCTAAAAAAACCCTTAAACCTACCTGATGTTCTGCAAAACCCACAATCCTCTCCTATTTAACATAATGACTAACAAGAACCCAACAAAACCATGGAGACCCCAAAACACATCAAAAACACCCCAAAAAATATCGACATCACCCCCAAAACTGGAAGAAAATACGCCAAAATCATAGATGCACCCCAAAACCACCCTAAACCTACCTGATGTTCTCCAAAACCCACAATTTACACTTTTTCACCATGATGACGAACAAGAACCAAACTAAAACCCAAAGGTGAACCCAAATCACGTCAAAAACACAACAAAATAAAACGAGATAACCCCCAAAACTGAAAGAAAATCCCCCAAAACCATAGATACACGCCAAAACCATCCTAAACCTACCTGATCTTCTCCAGAACCCACAATCCACTCCTATTTAACATAATGACCAACAAGAACACAACAAAACCCAAAGGAGACCCCAAAACACGTCCAAAACACCCCAAAAAAGAACAGGATCACGCCAAAAAATAGAAGAAAACCCCAAATACCATAGATCCACCCCAAAACCACCCTATCCCTACCTGATGTTCTCCAAAACCCACAATTTACCCTTTTCCAACACGATGACCAACGAGAACCCAACAAAACCCAACAGAGACCCCAAAACACGTCAAACACACCCCAAACAAGAACGGCATCGCCCCCAAAATTGGAAGAAAATCCGCCAAAACCATAGATCCACCCCAAAAACACCCTAAACCTACCTGATCTTCTCCAAAACCCACAATCCACACCTATTTAACATAATGACAAACAAGAACCCAACAAAACCTAATGGAGACACCAAAACACGTCAAAAACACCCCAAACAAGAAAAGGATCACCACCAAAACTGGAAGAAAATACACCAAAACCATAGATCCACCCCAAAACCACCCTAAACCTACCTGATGTTCTCCAAAACCCACAATCCACTCCTATTTAACATAATGACCAACAAGAACACAACAAAAACCCAACGGAGACCCCAAAACACGTCCAAAGCACCCCAAAAAAGAACAGGATCATGCCAAAAAATAGAAGAAAACCCCAAATACCATAGATCCACCCCAAAGACACCCTAAACCTACCTGATGTTCTCCAAAACCCACAATTTACACTTTTTCACCATGATGACGAACAAGAAACAAACTAAAGCCCAAAGGAGAACCCAAATCACGTCAAAAACACAACAAAATAAAACGAGATAACCCCCAAAACTGAAAGAAAATCCCCCAAAACCATAGATACACCCCAAAACCACTCTAAACCTACCTGATGTTCTCCAAAACCCACAATTTACCACTTTCCACCATGATGACCACGGAAAACCCAACGAAACACAACAGAGAATCAAAAAAATAAAAAATAAAAAAAAATAAAAAAAAAAAAAAACAAAATCCACCCAGATCATAAAAAAAAGAAAAAAGCATGATATATCCCCCAAAAAAACTAAAACCTACCTGATGTTCTCCAAAACCCACAATCCACACCTATTTAACATAACGCCCAACAAGAAAACAACAAAACCCAACGGAGACCCCAAAACACGTCCAAAACACCCCAAACAAGAACAGGATCACCCCAAAACGAAAGAAAACCCCAAATACCATGAATCCACCCCAAACGTCCCCCTTAACCTACCTGATGTTCTCCAAAACCCACAATTTACCATTTTCCAACACGATATCAACGGAAAACCCAACGAAACCCAACGGAGACCCCAAAACACGTCAAAAACACCCCAAAAAAGAACAGGATCACGCCAAAAAATAGAAGAAAACCCCAAATACCATGAATCATCCCCCCCCACAAAAAAAAAAAACCTGAATACCATAGATCTACCCCAAAAGCACCCTAAACCTACCTGAAGTTCTCCAAAACCCACAATCCACACCTTTTAACATAATGACCAACAAGAACACAACAAAACCCAACGGAGACCCCAAAACACGTCCAAAACACCCCAAAAAAGAACAGGTTCACGCCAAAAAATAGAAGAAAACCCCAAATACCATAGATCCACCCCAAAGACACCCTAAACCTACCTGATGTTCTCCTAATCTCAAAGCACACTCCCAACCACCATAAAACACATTAGGAACTCAACGAAACGCAACGGAAACCCCAAAACACTTCAAAATCACCCGAAGAAAGGAGAGGATCACTCTCCAAAAAAGAAGAAAACCCCAAATACCATGAATCCACGCGAAAAGTCCCCCTAAACCTACCTGAAGTTCTCCAAAAACAGCAATTTACCCTTTTCCACCATGATGACCACGGAAAACCCAACAAAATCCAACGGAGACACCAAAACACGTCAAAAACACCACAAAAAGAATAGGATCACCCCCAAAAACGAAAGAAAATCCCCAAAACCATAGATCCACCACCCAAAAATCCTTAAACTCACCTGAATTTCTCCAAAACCCACAATTTACCTTTTACCACCACGATGACAAAGGAAAACACAACGAAACCAATCGGAGAACCCAAAACACGTCAAAATAACGCCAAAAATGAACAGGATCAGAAGAAAAAAAAAAAAACAAAACGTATGAACTTTCCCCCAATACCACCTTAAACTCACCTACTCTTCTCCAAAACCCACAATCCACTCCCATTTAACTTAACGACCAACGAGAACCCAACGAAACCCAACGGAGACCCCAAAACACGTCAAAAACACCCCAAAAAAGAACAGGATCACGCCAAAAAATAGAAGAAAACCCCAAATACCATAGATCCACCCCAAAGACACCCTAAACCTACCTGATGTTCTCCTAATCCCAAAGCACACTCCCAACCACCATAAAACACATTAGGAACTCAACGAAACGCAACGGAAACCCCAAAACACTTCAAAATCACCCGAAGAAAGGAGAGGATCACTCCCCCAAAAAGAAGAAAACCCCAAATACCATGAATCCACGTGAAAACTCCCCCTAAACCTACCTGAAGTTCTCCAAAACCCACAATTTACCCTTTTCCACCATGATGACCACGGAAAAACCAACGAAACCCAACGGAGACCCCAAAACACGTCAAAAACACACCAAAATCAACACAGATGCTAAAAAAAAAAAAAGCCATGATTTAACCCTAAAAAAACCCTTAAACCTACCTGATGTTCTGCAAAACCCACAATCCACTCCTATTTAACATAATGACAAACAAGAACCCAACTAAACCTAATGGAGACCCCAAAACACGTCAAAAACACCCCAAAAAATATCGGCATCACCCCCAAAACTGGAAGAAAATCCGCCAAAACCATAGATCCACCCCAAAACCACCCTAAACCTACCTGATGTTCTCCAAATCCACAATTTACACTTTTCCACCATGATGACCAACGAGAACCCAACAAAACCCAACGGAGACCCCAAAAAACGTCAAAAACACCCCCAAAAATATCGGCATCACCCCCAAAACTGGATGAAAATCCACCAAAACCATAGATACACCCCAAAACCACCCTAAACCTACCTGATGTTCTCCAAAACCCACAATTTACCCTTTTCCACCATGATGACCACGGAAAACCCAACGAAACACAACAGAGAATCAAAAAAATAAATAATAAAAAAAAAAACAAAATCAACCCAGATCCTAAAAAAAAAAAAAAAAAAATGATATAATCCCCCAAAAAACTAAAACCTACCTGATGTTCTCCAAAACCCACAATCCACACCTATTTAACATAACGCCCAACAAGAAAACAACAAAACCCAACGGAGACCCCAAAACACGTCCAAAACACCCCAAACAAGAACAGGATCACCCCAAAACGAAAGAAAACCCCCAATACCATGAATCCACCCCAAACGTCCCCCTTAACCTACCTGATGTTCTCCAAAACCCACAATTTACCATTTTCCAACATGATGACAACGGAAAACCCAACGAAACCCAACAGAGACCCCAAAACACGTCCAAAACACCACAAAAAAAAGAACAGGATCACCCCCAAAAAAAAAAAAAAACAGAAGAAAACCCCAAATACCATAGATGCATCCCCAAACCACCCTAAACCTACCTGATGTTCACCAAAACCAACTATTTACCATTTTCCACACTGATGACCAACAAGAACCCAACTAAAATCCAACGGAGACCCCAAAACACGTCAAAAACACGCCAAAAAGGAACTGGATCAGAAGAAAAAAACCCAAAACCGTGATTTTCCCCCCAAAACCACCCTAAGCTCACCTGATCTTCTCCAAACCCCACAATCCACTCCCATTGACCTTAACGACAAACGACAACCCAACGAAACCCAACGGAGACCCCAAAACATGTCAAAAACACACCAAAAAAGAACAAGATCACCCCAAAAAAAAAACAGAAGAAAAACGCAAATACCATGAATCCACCCCAAAAGTCCCATTAAAACTACCTGAAGTTCTCCAAAACCCACAATTTACCCTTTTCCACCATGATGACCACGGAAAACCCAACAAAATCCAACGGAGACACCAAAACACGTCAAAAACACCACAAAAAGAATAGGATCACCCCCAAAAACGAAAGAAAATCCCCAAAACCATAGATCCACCACCCAAAAATCCTTAAACTCACCTGAATTTCTCCAAAACCCACAATTTACCTTTTACCACCACGATGACAACGGTAAACCCAACGAAACCCAACGGAGACCCCAAAACACGTCAAAAACACCCCAAAAAAGAACAGGATCACGCCAAAAAATAGAAGAAAACCCCAAATACCATGAATCACCCCCCCCACAAAAAAAAAAAACTGAATACCATAGATCTACCCCAAAAGCACCCTAAACCTACCTGATCTTCTCCAAAACCCACAATCCACTCCTATTTAACATAATGACAAACAAGAACCCAACAAAACCTAATGGAGACCCCAAAACACGTCAAAAACACCCCAAAAAATATCGGCATCACCCCCAAAACAGGAAGAAAATCCGCCAAAACCATAGATCCACCCCAAAACCACCCTAAACCTACCTGATGTTCTCCAAAACCCACAATTTACCATTTTCCACCATGATGACAAACGAGAACCCAACAAAACCCAACAGAGACCCCAAAGAACGTCAGAAACACCCCAAAAAATATCGGCATCACCCCCAAAACTGGATGAAAATCCACCAAAACCATAGATACACCCCAAAACCACTCTAAACCTACCTGATGTTCTCCAAAACCCACAATTTACCACTTTCCACCATGATGACCACGGAAAACCCAACGAAACATAACAGAGAATCAAAAAAATAAAAAAAAAAATAATAAAAAAAAATCAACACAGAACATAAAAAAAAAAAAAAAAAAAAAACATGATATAACCCCCAAAAAAACTAAAACCTACCTGATGTTCTGCAAAACCCACAATCCACACCTATTTAACATAACGCCCAACAAGAAAACAACAAAACCCAACGGAGACCCCAAAACACGTCCAAAACACCCCAAACAAGAACAGGATCACCCCAAAACGAAAGAAAACCCCCAATACCATGAATCCACCCCAAACGTCCCCCTTAACCTACCTGAAGTTCTCCAAAACCCACAATTTACCATTTTCCAACATGATGACAACGGAAAACCCAACGAAACCCAACGGAGACCCCAAAACACGTCAAAAACACCCCAAAAAAGAACAGGATCACGCCAAAAAATAGAAGAAAACCCCAAATACCATGAATCATCCCCCCCCCCACAAAAAAAAAACCTGAATACCATAGATCTACCCCAAAAGCACCCTAAACCTACCTGAAGTTCTCCAAAACCTACAATCCACACCTATTTAACATAATGACCAACAAGAACACAACAAAACCCAACGGAGACCCCAAAACACGTCCAAAACACCCCAAAAAAGAACAGG
Source organism: Aythya marila (assembly GCF_965140915.1). Classification (NCBI taxonomy): domain Eukaryota; kingdom Metazoa; phylum Chordata; class Aves; order Anseriformes; family Anatidae; genus Aythya; species Aythya marila. The sequence goes on from NW_028137760.1 coordinate 42,959, forward strand.
TTCACGCCAAAAAATAGAAGAAAACCCCAAATACCATAGATCCACCCCAAAGACACCCTAAACCTACCTGATGTTCTCCTAATCCCAAAGCACACTCCCAACCACCATAAAACACATTAGGAACTCAACGAAACGCAACGGAAACCCCAAAACACTTCAAAATCACCCGAAGAAAGGAGAGGATCACTCTCCAAAAAAGAAGAAAACCCCAAATACCATGAATCCACGCGAAAACTCCCCCTAAACCTACCTGAAGTTCTCCAAAAACAGCAATTTACCCTTTTCCACCATGATGACCACGGAAAACCCAACGAAACCCAACGGAGACCCCAAAACACGTCAAAAACACACCAAAATCAACCCAGATCCTAAAATAAATAAATAAATAAATAAATAAATGCCATGATTTAACCCTAAAAAAACCCTTAAACCTACCTGATGTTCTGCAAAACCCACAATCCACTCCTATTTAACATAATGACAAACAAGAACCCAACAAAACCTAATGGAGACCCCAAAACACGTCAAAAACACCCCAAAAAATATCGACATCACCCCCAAAACTGGATGAAAATCCGCCAAAACCATAGATCCACCCCAAAACCACCCTAAACCTACCTGATGTTCTCCAAAACCCACAATTTACCCTTTTCCACCATGATGACAAACGAGAACCCAACAAAACCCAACAGAGACCCCAAAGAACGTCAGAAACACCCCAAAAAATATCGGCATCACCCCCAAAACTGGATGAAAATCCACCAAAACCATAGATACACCCCAAAACCACTCTAAACCTACCTGATGTTCTCCAAAACCCACAATTTACCACTTTCCACCATGATGACCACGGAAAACCCAACGAAACATAACAGAGAATCAAAAAAATAAAAAAAAAATAATAAAAAAAAATCAACACAGAACCTAAAAAAAAAAAAAAAACATGATATAACCCCCAAAAAAACTAAAACCTACCTGATGTTCTCCAAAACCCACAATCCACACCTATTTAACATAACGCCCAACAAGAAAACAACAAAACCCAACGGAGACCCCAAAACACGTCCAAAACACCCCAAACAAGAACAGGATCACCCCAAAACGAAAGAAAACCCCCAATACCATGAATCCACCCCAAACGTCCCCCTTAACCTACCTGAAGTTCTCCAAAACCCACAATTTACCATTTTCCAACATGATGACAACGGAAAACCCAACGAAACCCAACAGAGACCCCAAAACACGTCCAAAACACCACAAAAAAAAGAACAGGATCACCCCAAAAAAAAAAAAAAAAACCAGAAGAAAACCCCAAATACCATAGATGCATCCCCAAACCACCCTAAACCTACCTGATGTTCACCAAAACCAACTATTTACCATTTTCCACACTGATGACCAACAAGAACCCAACTAAAATCCAACGGAGACCCCAAAACACGTCAAAAACACGCCAAAAAGGAACTGGATCAGAAGAAAAAAACCCAAAACCGTGATTTTCCCCCCAAAACCACCCTAAGCTCACCTGATCTTCTCCAAACCCCACAATCCACTCCCATTGACCTTAACGACAAACGACAACCCAACGAAACCCAACGGAGACCCCAAAACATGTCAAAAACACACCAAAAAAGAACAAGATCACCCCAAAAAAAAAACAGAAGAAAAACGCAAATACCATGAATCCACCCCAAAAGTCCCATTAAAACTACCTGAAGTTCTCCAAAACCCACAATTTACCCTTTTCCACCATGATGACCACGGAAAACCCAACAAAATCCAACGGAGACACCAAAACACGTCAAAAACACCACAAAAAGAATAGGATCACCCCCAAAAACGAAAGAAAATCCCCAAAACCATAGATCCACCACCCAAAAATCCTTAAACTCACCTGAATTTCTCCAAAACCCACAATTTACCTTTTACCACCACGATGACAACGGTAAACCCAACGAAACCCAACGGAGACCCCAAAACACGTCAAAAACACCCCAAAAAAGAACAGGATCACGCCAAAAAATAGAAGAAAACCCCAAATACCATGAATCACCCCCCCCACAAAAAAAAAAAACTGAATACCATAGATCTACCCCAAAAGCACCCTAAACCTACCTGATCTTCTCCAAAACCCACAATCCACTCCTATTTAACATAATGACCAACAAGAACACAACAAAACCCAACGGAGACCCCAAAACACGTCCAAAACACCCCAAAAAAGAACAGGTTCACGCCAAAAAATAGAAGAAAACCCCAAATACCATAGATCCACCCCAAAGACACCCTAAACCTACCTGATGTTCTCCTAATCCCAAAGCACACTCCCAACCACCATAAAACACATTAGGAACTCAACGAAACGCAACGGAAACCCCAAAACACTTCAAAATCACCCGAAGAAAGGAGAGGATCACTCTCCAAAAAAGAAGAAAACCCCAAATACCATGAATCCACGCGAAAACTCCCCCTAAACCTACCTGAAGTTCTCCAAAAACAGCAATTTACCCTTTTCCACCATGATGACCACGGAAAAACCAACGAAACCCAACGGAGACCCCAAAACACGTCAAAAACACACCAAAATCAACCCAGATCCTAAAATAAATAAATAAATAAATAAATAAATAAATGCAATGATTTAACCCTAAAAAAACCCTTAAACCTACCTGATGTTCTGCAAAACCCACAATCCACTCCTATTTAACATAATGACAAACAAGAACCCAACAAAACCTAATGGAGACCCCAAAACACGTCAAAAACACCCCAAAAAATATCGACATCACCCCCAAAACTGGATGAAAATCCGCCAAAACCATAGATCCACCCCAAAACCACCCTAAACCTACCTGATGTTCTCCAAAACCCACAATTTACCCTTTTCCACCATGATGACAAACGAGAACCCAACAAAACCCAACAGAGACCCCAAAGAACGTCAGAAACACCCCAAAAAATATCGGCATCACCCCCAAAACTGGATGAAAATCCACCAAAACCATAGATACACCCCAAAACCACTCTAAACCTACCTGATGTTCTCCAAAACCCACAATTTACCACTTTCCACCATGATGACCACGGAAAACCCAACGAAACATAACAGAGAATCAAAAAAATAAAAAAAAAATAATAAAAAAAAATCAACACAGAACCTAAAAAAAAAAAAAAAACATGATATAACCCCCAAAAAAACTAAAACCTACCTGATGTTCTGCAAAACCCACAATCCACACCTATTTAACATAACGCCCAACAAGAAAACAACAAAACCCAACGGAGACCCCAAAACACGTCCAAAACACCCCAAACAAGAACAGGATCACCCCAAAACGAAAGAAAACCCCCAATACCATGAATCCACCCCAAACGTCCCCCTTAACCTACCTGATGTTCTCCAAAACCCACAATTTACCATTTTCCAACATGATGACAACGGAAAACCCAACGAAACCCAACGGAGACCCCAAAACACGTCAAAAACACCCCAAAAAAGAACAGGATCACGCCAAAAAATAGAAGAAAACCCCAAATACCATGAATCATCCCCCCCCACAAAAAAAAAAAACCTGAATACCATAGATCTACCCCAAAAGCACCCTACACCTACCTGAAGTTCTCCAAAACCTACAATCCACACCTATTTAACATAATGACCAACAAGAACACAACAAAACCCAACGGAGACCCCAAAACACGTCCAAAACATTCCAAACAAGAACAGGATCACCCCAAAACGAAAGAAAACCCCCAATACCATGAATCCACCCCAAACGTCCCCCTTAACCTACCTGAAGTTCTCCAAAACCCACAATTTACCATTTTCCAACATGATGACAACGGAAAACCCAACGAAACCCAACGGAGACCCCAAAACACGTCAAAAACACCCCAAAAAAGAACAGGATCACGCCAAAAAATAGAAGAAAACCCCAAATACCATGAATCATCCCCCCCCACAAAAAAAAAAAACCTGAATACCATAGATCTACCCCAAAAGCACCCTAAACCTACCTGAAGTTCTCCAAAACCTACAATCCACACCTATTTAACATAATGACCAACAAGAACACAACAAAACCCAACGGAGACCCCAAAACACGTCCAAAACACCCCAAAAAAGAACAGGTTCACGCCAAAAAATAGAAGAAAACCCCAAATACCATAGATCCACCCCAAAGACACCCTAAACCTACCTGATGTTCTCCTAATCCCAAAGCACACTCCCAACCACCATAAAACACATTAGGAACTCAACGAAACGCAACGGAAACCCCAAAACACTTCAAAATCACCCGAAGAAAGGAGAGGATCACTCTCCAAAAAAGAAGAAAACCCCAAATACCATGAATCCACGCGAAAAGTCCCCCTAAACCTACCTGAAGTTCTCCAAAAACAGCAATTTACCCTTTTCCACCATGATGACCACGGAAAAACCAACGAAACCCAACGGAGACCCCAAAACACGTCAAAAACACACCAAAATCAACCCAGATCCTAAAATAAATAAATAAATAAATAAATAAATGCCATGATTTAACCCTAAAAAAACCCTTAAACCTACCTGATGTTCTGCAAAACCCACAATCCACTCCTATTTAACATAATGACAAACAAGAACCCAACAAAACCTAATGGAGACCCCAAAACACGTCAAAAACACCCCAAAAAATATCGGCATCACCCCCAAAACAGGATGAAAATCCGCCAAAACCATAGATCCACCCCAAAACCACCCTAAACCTACCTGATGTTCTCCAAAACCCACAATTTACCCTTTTCCACCATGATGACCAACGAGAACCCAACAAAACCCAACAGAGACCCCAAAGAACGTCAGAAACACCCCAAAAAATATCGGCATCACCCCCAAAACTGGATGAAAATCCACCAAAACCATAGATACACCCCAAAACCACTCTAAACCTACCTGATGTTCTCCAAAACCCACAATTTACCACTTTCCACCATGATGACCACGGAAAACCCAACGAAACATAACAGAGAATCAAAAAAATAAAAAAAAAATAATAAAAAAAAATCAACACAGAACCTAAAAAAAAAAAAAAAACCATGATATAACCCCCAAAAAAACTAAAACCTACCTGATGTTCTCCAAAACCCACAATCCACACCTATTTAACATAACGCCCAACAAGAAAACAACAAAACCCAACGGAGACCCCAAAACACGTCCAAAACACCCCAAAAAAGAACAGGTTCACGCCAAAAAATAGAAGAAAACCCCAAATACCATAGATCCACCCCAAAGACACCCTAAACCTACCTGATGTTCTCCTAATCCCAAAGCACACTCCCAACCACCATAAAACACATTAGGAACTCAACGAAACGCAACGGAAACCCCAAAACACTTCAAAATCACCCGAAGAAAGGAGAGGATCACTCTCCAAAAAAGAAGAAAACTCCAAATACCATGAATCCACGCGAAAAGTCCCCCTAAACCTACCTGAAGTTCTCCAAAAACAGCAATTTACCCTTTTCCACCAAGATGACCACGGAAAAACCAACGAAACCCAACGGAGACCCCAAAACACGTCAAAAACACACCAAAATCAACCCAGATCCTAAAATAAATAAATAAATAAATAAATAAATGCCATGATTTAACCCTAAAAAAACCCTTAAACCTACCTGATGTTCTGCAAAACCCACAATCCACTCCTATTTAACATAATGACAAACAAGAACCCAACAAAACCTAATGGAGACCCCAAAACACGTCAAAAACACCCCAAAAAATATCGGCATCACCCCCAAAACAGGAAGAAAATCCGCCAAAACCATAGATCCACCCCAAAACCACCCTAAACCTACCTGATGTTCTCCAAAACCCACAATTTACCCTTTTCCACCATGATGACAAACGAGAACCCAACAAAACCCAACAGAGACCCCAAAGAACGTCAGAAACACCCCAAAAAATATCGGCATCACCCCCAAAACTGGATGAAAATCCGCCAAAACCATAGATCCACCCCAAAACCACCCTAAACCTACCTGATGTTCTCCAAAACCCACAATTTACCCTTTTCCACCATGATGACAAACGAGAACCCAACAAAACCCAACAGAGACCCCAAAGAACGTCAGAAACACCCCAAAAAATATCGGCATCACCCCCAAAACTGGATGAAAATCCACCAAAACCATAGATACACCCCAAAACCACTCTAAACCTATCTGATGTTCTCCAAAACCCACAATTTACCACATTCCACCATGATGACCACGGAAAACCCAACGAAACATAACAGAGAATCAAAAAAATAAAAAAAAAATAATAAAAAAAAATCAACACAGAACCTAAAAAAAAAAAAAAAACATGATATAACCCCCAAAAAAACTAAAACCTACCTGATGTTCTGCAAAACCCACAATCCACACCTATTTAACATAACGCCCAACAAGAAAACAACAAAACCCAACGGAGACCCCAAAACACGTCCAAAACACCCCAAACAAGAACAGGATCACCCCAAAACGAAAGAAAACCCCCAATACCATGAATCCACCCCAAACGTCCCCCTTAACCTACCTGATGTTCTCCAAAACCCACAATTTACCATTTTCCAACATGATGACAACGGAAAACCCAACGAAACCCAACGGAGACCCCAAAACACGTCAAAAACACCCCAAAAAAGAACAGGATCACGCCAAAAAATAGAAGAAAACCCCAAATACCATGAATCATCCCCCCCCACAAAAAAAAAAACCTGAATACCATAGATCTACCCCAAAAGCACCCTAAACCTACCTGAAGTTCTCCAAAACCTACAATCCACACCTATTTAACATAATGACCAACAAGAACACAACAAAACCCAACGGAGACCCCAAAACACGTCCAAAACACCCCAAAAAAGAACAGGTTCACGCCAAAAAATAGAAGAAAACCCCAAATACCATAGATCCACCCCAAAGACACCCTAAACCTACCTGATGTTCTCCTAATCCCAAAGCACACTCCCAACCACCATAAAACACATTAGGAACTCAACGAAACGCAACGGAAACCCCAAAACACTTCAAAATCACCCGAAGAAAGGAGAGGATCACTCTCCAAAAAAGAAGAAAACCCCAAATACCATGAATCCACGCGAAAACTCCCCCTAAACCTACCTGAAGTTCTCCAAAAACAGCAATTTACCCTTTTCCACCATGATGACCACGGAAAAACCAACGAAACCCAACGGAGACCCCAAAACACGTCAAAAACACACCAAAATCAACCCAGATCCTAAAAAATAAATAAATAAATAAATAAATAAATGCCATGATTTAACCCTAAAAAAACCCTTAAACCTACCTGATGTTCTGCAAAACCCACAATCCACTCCTATTTAACATAATGACAAACAAGAACCCAACTAAACCTAATGGAGACCCCAAAACACGTCAAAAACACCCCAAAAAATATCGGCATCACCCCCAAAACTGGAAGAAAATCCGCCAAAACCATAGATCCACCCCAAAACCACCCTAAACCTACCTGATGTTCTCCAAATCCACAATTTACACTTTTCCACCATGATGACCAACGAGAACCCAACAAAACCCAACGGAGACCCCAAAAAACGTCAAAAACACCCCAAAAAATATCGGCATCACCCCCAAAACTGGATGAAAATCCACCAAAACCATAGATACACCCCAAAACCACCCTAAACCTACCTGATGTTCTCCAAAACCCACAATTTACCCTTTTCCACCATGATGACCACGGAAAACCCAACGAAACATAACAGAGAATCAAAAAAATAAATAATAATAAAAAAAAAAATCAACCCAGATCCTAAAAAAAAAAAAAAAAAAAAATGATATAACCCCCCAAAAAAATAAAACCTACCTGATGTTCTCCAAAACCCACAATCCACACCTATTTAACATAACGCCCAACAAGAAAACAACAAAACCCAACGGAGACCCCAAAACACGTCCAAAACACCCCAAACAAGAACAGGATCACCCCAAAACGAAAGAAAACCCCAAATACCATGAATCCACCCCAAACGTCCCCCTTAACCTACCTGATGTTCTCCAAAACCCACAATTTACCATTTTCCAACATGATGACAACGGAAAACCCAACGAAACCCAACAGAGACCCCAAAACACGTCCAAAACACCACAAAAAAAAGAACAGGATCACCCCAAAAAAAAAAAAAAAAAACAGAAGAAAACCCCAAATACCATAGATGCATCCCCAAACCACCCTAAACCTACCTGATGTTCACCAAAACCAACTTTTTACCATTTTCCACACTGATGACCAACAAGAACCCAACTAAAATCCAACGGAGACCCCAAAACACGTCAAAAACACGCCAAAAAGGAACTGGATCAGAAGAAAAAAACCCAAAACCGTGATTTTCCCCCCAAAACCACCCTAAGCTCACCTGATCTTCTCCAAACCCCACAATCCACTCCCATTGACCTTAACGACAAACGACAACCCAACGAAACCCAACGGAGACCCCAAAACATGTCAAAAACACACCAAAAAAGAACAAGATCACCCCAAAAAAAAAACAGAAGAAAAACGCAAATACCATGAATCCACCCCAAAAGTCCCATTAAAACTACCTGAAGTTCTCCAAAACCCACAATTTACCCTTTTCCACCATGATGACCACGGAAAACCCAACAAAATCCAACGGAGACACCAAAACACGTCAAAAACACCACAAAAAGAATAGGATCACCCCCAAAAACGAAAGAAAATCCCCAAAACCATAGATCCACCACCCAAAAATCCTTAAACTCACCTGAATTTCTCCAAAACCCACAATTTACCTTTTACCACCACGATGACAACGGTAAACCCAACGAAACCCAACGGAGACCCCAAAAAACGTCAAAAACACCCCAAAAAAGAACAGGATCACGCCAAAAAATAGAAGAAAACCCCAAATACCATGAATCACCCCCCCCACAAAAAAAAAAAACTAAATACCATAGATCTACCCCAAAAGCACCCTAAACCTACCTGATCTTCTCCAAAACCCACAATCCACTCCTATTGAACATAATGACCAACAAGAACACAACAAAACCCAACGGAGACCCCAAAACACGTCCAAAACACCCCAAAAAAGAACAGGTTCACGCCAAAAAATAGAAGAAAACCCCAAATACCATAGATCCACCCCAAAGACACCCTAAACCTACCTGATGTTCTCCTAATCCCAAAGCACACTCCCAACCACCATAAAACACATTAGGAACTCAACGAAACGCAACGGAAACCCCAAAACACTTCAAAATCACCCGAAGAAAGGAGAGGATCACTCTCCAAAAAAGAAGAAAACCCCAAATACCATGAATCCACGCGAAAAGTCCCCCTAAACCTACCTGAAGTTCTCCAAAAACAGCAATTTACCCTTTTCCACCATGATGACCACGGAAAAACCAACGAAACCCAACGGAGACCCCAAAACACGTCAAAAACACACCAAAATCAACCCAGATCCTAAAATAAATAAATAAATAAATAAATAAATGCCATGATTTAACCCTAAAAAAACCCTTAAACCTACCTGATGTTCTGCAAAACCCACAATCCACTCCTATTTAACATAATGACAAACAAGAACCCAACAAAACCTAATGGAGACCCCAAAACACGTCAAAAACACCCCAAAAAATATCGGCATCACCCCCAAAACAGGAAGAAAATCCGCCAAAACCATAGATCCACCCCAAAACCACCCTAAACCTACCTGATGTTCTCCAAAACCCACAATTTACCCTTTTCCACCATGATGACAAACGAGAACCCAACAAAACCCAACGGAGACCCCAAAGAACGTCAGAAACACCCCAAAAAATATCGGCATCACCCCCAAAACTGGATGAAAATCCACCAAAACCATAGATACACCCCAAAACCACTCTAAACCTACCTGATGTTCTCCAAAACCCACAATTTACCCTTTTCCACCATGATGACCACGGAAAACCCAACGAAACATAACAGAGAATCAAAAAAATAAATAATAAAAAAAAAAAACAAAATCAACCCAGATCCTAAAAAAAAAAAAAAAAAAACATGATATAACCCCCCAAAAAAATAAAACCTACCTGATGTTCTCCAAAACCCACAATCCACACCTATTTAACATAACGCCCAACAAGAAAACAACAAAACCCAACGGAGACCCCAAAACACGTCCAAAACACCCCAAACAAGAACAGGATCACCCCAAAACGAAAGAAAACCCCAAATACCATGAATCCACCCCAAACGTCCCCCTTAACCTACCTGATGTTCTCCAAAACCCACAATTTACCATTTTCCAACATGATGACAACGGAAAACCCAACGAAACCCAACAGAGACCCCAAAACACGTCCAAAACACCACAAAAAAAAGAACACGATCACCCCAAAAAAAAAAAAAAAAAAACAGAAGAAAACCCCAAATACCATAGATGCATCCCCAAACCACCCTAAACCTACCTGATGTTCACCAAAACCAACTATTTACCATTTTCCACACTGATGACCAACAAGAACCCAACTAAAATCCAACGGAGACCCCAAAACACGTCAAAAACACGCCAAAAAGGAACTGGATCAGAAGAAAAAAACCCAAAACCGTGATTTTCCCCCCAAAACCACCCTAAGCTCACCTGATCTTCTCCAAACCCCACAATCCACTCCCATTGACCTTAACGACAAACGACAACCCAACGAAACCCAACGGAGACCCCAAAACATGTCAAAAACACACCAAAAAAGAACAAGATCACCCCAAAAAAAAACAGAAGAAAAACGCAAATACCATGAATCCACCCCAAAAGTCCCATTAAAACTACCTGAAGTTCTCCAAATCCACAATTTACACTTTTCCACCATGATGACCAACGAGAACCCAACAAAACCCAACGGAGACCCCAAAAAACGTCAAAAACACCCCAAAAAATATCGGCATCACCCCCAAAACTGGATGAAAATCCACCAAAACCATAGATACACCCAAAAACCACCCTAAACCTACCTGATGTTCTCCAAAACCCACAATTTACCCTTTTCCACCATGATGACCACGGAAAACCCAACGAAACACAACAGAGAATCAAAAAAATAAATAATAATAAAAAAAACAAAATCAACCCAGATCCTAAAAAAAAAAAAAAAAAAAAAAAAAACATGATATAACCCCCAAAAAAACTAAAACCTACCTGATGTTCTCCAAAACCCACAATCCACACCTATTTAACATAACGCCCAACAAGAAAACAACAAAACCCAACGGAGACCCCAAAACACGTCCAAAACACCCCAAACAAGAACAGGATCACCCCAAAACGAAAGAAAACCCCAAATACCATGAATCCACCCCAAACTTCCCCCTTAACCTACCTGATGTTCTCCAAAACCCACAATTTACCATTTTCCAACATGATGACAACGGAAAACCCAACGAAACCCAACAGAGACCCCAAAACACGTCCAAAACACCACAAAAAAAAGAACAGGATCACCCCAAAAAAAAAAAACAGAAGAAAACCCCAAATACCATAGATGCATCCCCAAACCACCCTAAACCTACCTGATGTTCACCAAAACCAACTATTTATCATTTTCCACACTGATGACCAACAAGAACCCAACTAAAATACAACGGAGACCCCAAAACACGTCAAAAACACGCCAAAAAGGAACTGGATCAGAAGAAAAAAAACCAAAACCGTGATTTTCCCCCCAAAACCACCCTAAGCTCACCTGATCTTCTCCAAACCCCACAATCCACTCCCATTGACCTTAACGGCAAACGACAACCCAACGAAACCCAACGGAGACCCCAAAACATGTCAAAAACACACCAAAAAAGAACAAGATCACCCCAAAAAAAAACAGAAGAAAAACGCAAATACCATGAATCCACCCCAAAAGTCCCATTAAAACTACCTGAAGTTCTCCAAAACCCACAATTTACCCTTTTCCACCATGATGACCACGGAAAACCCAACAAAATCCAACGGAGACACCAAAACACGTCAAAAACACCACAAAAAGAATAGGATCACCCCCAAAAACGAAAGAAAATCCCCAAAACCATAGATCCACCACCCAAAAATCCTTAAACTCACCTGAATTTCTCCAAAACCCACAATTTACCTTTTACCACCACGATGACAACGGTAAACCCAACGAAACCCAACGGAGACCCCAAAACACGTCAAAAACACCCCAAAAAAGAACAGGATCACGCCAAAAAATAGAAGAAAACCCCAAATACCATGAATCACCCCCCCCACAAAAAAAAAAACTGAATACCATAGATCTACCCCAAAAGCACCCTAAACCTACCTGATCTTCTCCAAAACCCACAATCCACTCCTATTTAACATAATGACCAACAAGAACACAACAAAACCCAACGGAGACCCCAAAACACGTCCAAAACACCCCAGAAAAGAACAGGTTCACGCCAAAAAATAGAAGAAAACCCCAAATACCATAGATCCACCCCAAAGACACCCTAAACCTACCTGATGTTCTCCTAATCCCAAAGCACACTCCCAACCACCATAAAACACATTAGGAACTCAACGAAACGCAACGGAAACCCCAAAACACTTCAAAATCACCCGAAGAAAGGAGAGGATCACTCTCCAAAAAAGAAGAAAACCCCAAATACCATGAATCCACGCGAAAACTCCCCCTAAACCTACCTGAAGTTCTCCAAAAACAGCAATTTACCCTTTTCCACCATGATGACCACGGAAAAACCAACGAAACCCAACGGAGACCCCAAAACACGTCAAAAACACACCAAAATCAACCCAGATCCTAAAAAAATAAATAAATAAATAAATAAATGCCATGATTTAACCCTAAAAAAACCCTTAAACCTACCTGATGTTCTGCAAAACCCACAATCCACTCCTATTTAACATAATGACAAACAAGAACCCAACAAAACCTAATGGAGACCCCAAAACACGTCAAAAACACCCCAAAAAATATCGGCATCACCCCCAAAACAGGAAGAAAATACGCCAAAACCATAGATCCACCCCAAAACCACCCTAAACCTACCTGATCTTCTCCAAATCCACAATTTACCCTTTTCCACCATGATGACAAACGAGAACCCAACAAAACCCAACGGAGACCCCAAAGAACGTCAGAAACACCCCAAAAAATATCGGCATCACCCCCAAAACTGGATGAAAATCCACCAAAACCATAGATACACCCCAAAACCACTCTAAACCTACCTGATGTTCTCCAAAACCCACAATTTACCACTTTCCACCATGATGACCACGGAAAACCCAACGAAACATAACAGAGAATCAAAAAAATAAAAAAAAAAATTAAAAAAAAAATCAACACAGAACCTAAAAAAAAAAAAAAAAAATGATATAACCCCCAAAAAAACTAAAACCTACCTGATGTTCTCCAAAACCCACAATCCACACCTATTTAACATAACGCCCAACAAGAAAACAACAAAACCCAACGGAGACCCCAAAACACGTCCAAAACACCCCAAACAAGAACAGGATCACCCCAAAACGAAAGAAAACCCCCAATACCATGAATCGACCCCAAACGTCCCCCTTAACCTACCTGATGTTCTCCAAAACCCACAATTTACCATTTTCCAACAAGATGACAACGGAAAACCCAACGAAACCCAACGGAGACCCCAAAACACATCAAAAACACCCCAAAAAAGAACAGGATCACGCCAAAAAATAGAAGAAAACCCCAAATACCATGAATCATCCCCCCCCACAAAAAAAAAACCTGAATACCATAGATCTACCCCAAAAGCACCCTAAACCTACCTGAAGTTCTCCAAAACCTACAATCCACACCTATTTAACATAATGACCAACAAGAACACAACAAAACCCAACGGAGACCCCAAAACACGTCCAAAACACCCCAAAAAAGAACAGGTTCACGCCAAAAAATAGAAGAAAACCCCAAATACCATAGATCCACCCCAAAGACACCCTAAACCTACCTGATGTTCTCCTAATCCCAAAGCACACTCCCAACCACCATAAAACACATTAGGAACTCAACGAAACGCAACGGAAACCCCAAAACACTTCAAAATCACCCGAAGAAAGGAGAGGATCACTCTCCAAAAAAGAAGAAAACCCCAAATACCATGAATCCACGCGAAAAGTCCCCCTAAACCTACCTGAAGTTCTCCAAAAACAGCAATTTACCCTTTTCCACCATGATGACCACGGAAAAACCAACGAAACCCAACGGAGACCCCAAAACACGTCAAAAACACACCAAAATCAACCCAGATCCTAAAAAAAAAATAAATAAATAAATAAATAAATGCCATGATTTAACCCTAAAAAAACCCTTAAACCTACCTGATGTTCTGCAAAACCCACAATCCACTCCTATTTAACATAATGACAAACAAGAACCCAACTAAACCTAATGGAGAACCCAAAACACGTCAAAAACACCCCAAAAAATATCGGCATCACCCCCAAAACTGGAAGAAAATCCGCCAAAACCATAGATCCACCCCAAAACCACCATAAACCTACCTGATGTTCCCCAAATCCACAATTTACACTTTTCCACCATGATGACCAACGAGAACCCAACAAAACCCAACGGAGACCCCAAAAAACGTCAAAAACACCCCAAAAAATATCGGCATCACCCCCAAAACTGGATGAAAATCCACCAAAACCATAGATACACCCCAAAACCACTCTAAACCTACCTGATGTTCTCCAAAACCCACAATTTACCACTTTCCACCATGATGACCACGGAAAACCCAACGAAACATAACAGAGAATCAAAAAAATAAAAAAAAAATAATAAAAAAAAATCAACACAGAACCTAAAAAAAAAAAAAAAAACATGATATAACCCCCAAAAAAACTAAAACCTACCTGATGTTCTGCAAAACCCACAATCCACACCTATTTAACATAACGCCCAACAAGAAAACAACAAAACCCAACGGAGACCCCAAAACACGTCCAAAACACCCCAAACAAGAACAGGATCACCCCAAAACGAAAGAAAACCCCCAATACCATGAATCCACCCCAAACGTCCCCCTTAACCTACCTGATGTTCTCCAAAACCCACAATTTACCATTTTCCAACATGATGACAACGGAAAACCCAACGAAACCCAACGGAGACCCCAAAACACGTCAAAAACACCCCAAAAAAGAACAGGATCACGCCAAAAAATAGAAGAAAACCCCAAATACCATGAATCATCCCCCCCCACAAAAAAAAAACCTGAATACCATAGATCTACCCCAAAAGCACCCTAAACCTACCTGAAGTTCTCCAAAACCTACAATCCACACCTATTTAACATAATGACCAACAAGAACACAACAAAACCCAACGGAGACCCCAAAACACGTCCAAAACACCCCAAAAAAGAACAGGTTCACGCCAAAAAATAGAAGAAAACCCCAAATACCATAGATCCACCCCAAAGACACCCTAAACCTACCTGATGTTCTCCTAATCCCAAAGCACACTCCCAACCACCATAAAACACATTAGGAACTCAACGAAACGCAACGGAAACCCCAAAACACTTCAAAATCACCCGAAGAAAGGAGAGGATCACTCTCCAAAAAAGAAGAAAACCCCAAATACCATGAATCCACGCGAAAACTCCCCCTAAACCTACCTGAAGTTCTCCAAAAACAGCAATTTACCCTTTTCCACCATGATGACCACGGAAAAACCAACGAAACCCAACGGAGACCCCAAAACACGTCAAAAACACACCAAAATCAACCCAGATCCTAAAATAAATAAATAAATAAATAAATAAATGCCATGATTTAACCCTAAAAAAACCCTTAAACCTACCTGATGTTCTGCAAAACCCACAATCCACTCCTATTTAACATAATGACAAACAAGAACCCAACAAAACCTAATGGAGACCCCAAAACACGTCAAAAACACCCCAAAAAATATCGGCATCACCCCCAAAACAGGAAGAAAATCCGCCAAAACCATAGATCCACCCCAAAACCACCCTAAACCTACCTGATGTTCTCCAAATCCACAATTTACACTTTTCCACCATGATGACCAACGAGAACCCAACAAAACCCAACGGAGACCCCAAAAAACGTCAAAAACACCCCAAAAAATATCGGCATCACCCCCAAAACTGGATGAAAATCCACCAAAACCATAGATACACCCCAAAACCACCCTAAACCTACCTGATGTTCTCCAAAACCCACAATTTACCCTTTTCCACCATGATGACCACGGAAAACCCAACGAAACATAACAGAGAATCAAAAAAATAAATAATAAAAAAAAAAACAAAATCAACCCAGATCCTAAAAAAAAAAAAAAAAAAAAACATGATATAACCCCCCAAAAAAATAAAACCTACCTGATGTTCTCCAAAACCCACAATCCACACCTATTTAACATAACGCCCAACAAGAAAACAACAAAACCCAACGGAGACCCCAAAACACGTCCAAAACACCCCAAACAAGAACAGGATCACCCCAAAACGAAAGAAAACCCCCAATACCATGAATCCACCCCAAACGTCCCCCTTAACCTACCTGATGTTCTCCAAAACCCACAATTTACCATTTTCCAACATGATGACAACGGAAAACCCAACGAAACCCAACAGAGACCCCAAAACACGTCCAAAACACCACAAAAAAAAGAACAGGATCACCCCAAAAAAAAAACAAAAAAAAACAGAAGAAAACCCCAAATACCATAGATGCATCCCCAAACCACCCTAAACCTACCTGATGTTCACCAAAACCAACTATTTACCATTTTCCACACTGATGACCAACAAGAACCCAACTAAAATCCAACGGAGACCCCAAAACACGTCAAAAACACGCCAAAAAGGAACTGGATCAGAAGAAAAAAACCCAAAACCGTGATTTTCCCCCCAAAACCACCCTAAGCTCACCTGATCTTCTCCAAACCCCACAATCCACTCCCATTGACCTTAACGACAAACGACAACCCAACGAAACCCAACGGAGACCCCAAAACATGTCAAAAACACACCAAAAAAGAACAAGATCACCCCCAAAAAAAACAGAAGAAAAACGCAAATACCATGAATCCACCCCAAAAGTCCCATTAAAACTACCTGAAGTTCTCCAAATCCACAATTTACACTTTTCCACCATGATGACCAACGAGAACCCAACAAAACCCAACGGAGACCCCAAAAAATGTCAAAAACACCCCAAAAAATATCGGCATCACCCCCAAAACTGGATGAAAATCCACCAAAACCATAGATACACCCCAAAACCACCCTAAACCTACCTGATGTTCTCCAAAACCCACAATTTACCCTTTTCCACCATGATGACCACGGAAAACCCAACGAAACACAACAGAGAATCAAAAAAATAAATAATAAAAAAAAAAACAAAATCAACCCAGATCCTAAAAAAAAAAAAAAAAAAAAAAAAAACATGATATAACCCCCCAAAAAACTAAAACCTACCTGATGTTCTCCAAAACCCACAATCCACACCTATTTAACATAACGCCCAACAAGAAAACAACAAAACCCAACGGAGACCCCAAAACACGTCCAAAACACCCCAAACAAGAACAGGATCACCCCAAAACGAAAGAAAACCCCCAATACCATGAATCCACCCCAAACGTCCCCCTTAACCTACCTGATGTTCTCCAAAACCCACAATTTACCATTTTCCAACATGATGACAACGGAAAACCCAACGAAACCCAACAGAGACCCCAAAACACGTCCAAAACACCACAAAAAAAAGAACAGGATCACCCCCCAAAAAAAAAAACAGAAGAAAACCCCAAATACCATAGATGCATCCCCAAACCACCCTAAACCTACCTGATGTTCACCAAAACCAACTATTTATCATTTTCCACACTGATGACCAACAAGAACCCAACTAAAATCCAACGGAGACCCCAAAACACGTCAAAAACACGCCAAAAAGGAACTGGATCAGAAGAAAAAAACCCAAAACCGTGATTTTCCCCCCAAAACCACCCTAAGCTCACCTGATCTTCTCCAAACCCCACAATCCACTCCCATTGACCTTAACGACAAACGACAACCCAACGAAACCCAACGGAGACCCCAAAACATGTCAAAAACACACCAAAAAAGAACAAGATCACCCCAAAAAAAAACAGAAGAAAAACGCAAATACCATGAATCCACCCCAAAAGTCCCATTAAAACTACCTGAAGTTCTCCAAAACCCACAATTTACCCTTTTCCACCATGATGACCACGGAAAACCCAACAAAATCCAACGGAGACACCAAAACACGTCAAAAACACCACAAAAAGAATAGGATCACCCCCAAAAACGAAAGAAAATCCCCAAAACCATAGATCCACCACCCAAAAATCCTTAAACTCACCTGAATTTCTCCAAAACCCACAATTTACCTTTTACCACCACGATGACAACGGTAAACCCAACGAAACCCAACGGAGACCCCAAAACACGTCAAAAACACCCCAAAAAAGAACAGGATCACGCCAAAAAATAGAAGAAAACCCCAAATACCATGAATCACACCCCCCCACAAAAAAAAAAAAAACTGAATACCATAGATCTACCCCAAAAGCACCCTAAACCTACCTGATCTTCTCCAAAACCCACAATCCACTCCTATTTAACATAATGACCAACAAGAACACAACAAAACCCAACGGAGACCCCAAAACACGTCCAAAACACCCCAAAAAAGAACAGGTTCACGCCAAAAAATAGAAGAAAACCCCAAATACCATAGATCCACCCCAAAGACACCCTAAACCTACCTGATGTTCTCCTAATCCCAAAGCACACTCCCAACCACCATAAAACACATTAGGAACTCAACGAAACGCAACGGAAACCCCAAAACACTTCAAAATCACCCGAAGAAAGGAGAGGATCACTCTCCAAAAAAGAAGAAAACCCCAAATACCATGAATCCACGCGAAAACTCCCCCTAAACCTACCTGAAGTTCTCCAAAAACAGCAATTTACCCTTTTCCACCATGATGACCACGGAAAACCCAACGAAACCCAACGGAGACCCCAAAACACGTCAAAAACACACCAAAATCAACCCAGATCCTAAAAAAAAAAAAAATAAATAAATAAAAAAATGCCATGATTTAACCCTAAAAAAACCCTTAAACCTACCTGATGTTCTGCAAAACCCACAATCCACTCCTATTTAACATAATGACAAACAAGAACCCAACTAAACCTAATGGAGAACCCAAAACACGTCAAAAACACCCCAAAAAATATCGGCATCACCCCCAAAACAGGAAGAAAATCCGCCAAAACCATAGATCCACCCCAAAACCACCATAAACCTACCTGATGTTCCCCAAATCCACAATTTACACTTTTCCACCATGATGACCAACGAGAACCCAACAAAACCCAACGGAGACCCCAAAAAACGTCAAAAACACCCCAAAAAATATCGGCATCACCCCCAAAACTGGATGAAAATCCACCAAAACCATAGATACACCCCAAAACCACTCTAAACCTATCTGATGTTCTCCAAAACCCACAATTTACCACATTCCACCATGATGACCACGGAAAACCCAACGAAACATAACAGAGAATCAAAAAAATAAAAAAAAAATAATAAAAAAAAATCAACACAGAACCTAAAAAAAAAAAAAAAAACATGATATAACCCCCAAAAAAACTAAAACCTACCTGATGTTCTGCAAAACCCACAATCCACACCTATTTAACATAACGCCCAACAAGAAAACAACAAAACCCAACGGAGACCCCAAAACACGTCCAAAACACCCCAAACAAGAACAGGATCACCCCAAAACGAAAGAAAACCCCCAATACCATGAATCCACCCCAAACGTCCCCCTTAACCTACCTGATGTTCTCCAAAACCCACAATTTACCATTTTCCAACATGATGACAACGGAAAACCCAACGAAACCCAACGGAGACCCCAAAACACGTCATAAACACCCCAAAAAAGAACAGGATCACGCCAAAAAATAGAAGAAAACCCCAAATACCATGAATCATCCCCCCCCACAAAAAAAAAAACCTGAATACCATAGATCTACCCCAAAAGCACCCTAAACCTACCTGAAGTTCTCCAAAACCTACAATCCACACCTATTTAACATAATGACCAACAAGAACACAACAAAACCCAACGGAGACCCCAAAACACGTCCAAAACACCCCAAAAAAGAACAGGTTCACGCCAAAAAATAGAAGAAAACCCCAAATACCATAGATCCACCCCAAAGACACCCTAAACCTACCTGATGTTCTCCTAATCCCAAAGCACACTCCCAACCACCATAAAACGCATTAGGAACTCAACGAAACGCAACGGAAACCCCAAAACACTTCAAAATCACCCGAAGAAAGGAGAGGATCACTCTCCAAAAAAGAAGAAAACCCCAAATACCATGAATCCACGCGAAAACTCCCCCTAAACCTACCTGAAGTTCTCCAAAAACAGCAATTTACCCTTTTCCACCATGATGACCACGGAAAAACCAACGAAACCCAACGGAGACCCCAAAACACGTCAAAAACACACCAAAATCAACCCAGATCCTAAAAAATAAATAAATAAATAAATAAATAAATGCCATGATTTAACCCTAAAAAAACCCTTAAACCTACCTGATGTTCTGCAAAACCCACAATCCACTCCTATTTAACATAATGACAAACAAGAACCCAACAAAACCTAATGGAGACCCCAAAACACGTCAAAAACACCCCAAAAAATATCGGCATCACCCCCAAAACTGGAAGAAAATCCGCCAAAACCATAGATCCACCCCAAAACCACCCTAAACCTACCTGATGTTCTCCAAATCCACAATTTACACTTTTCCACCATGATGACCAACGAGAACCCAACAAAACCCAACGGAGACCCCAAAAAACGTCAAAAACACCCCAAAAAATATCGGCATCACCCCCAAAACTGGATGAAAATCCGCCAAAACCATAGATACACCCCAAAACCACCCTAAACCTACCTGATATTCTCCAAAACCCACAATTTACCCTTTTCCACCATGATGACCACGGAAAACCCAACGAAACATAACAGAGAATCAAAAAAATAAATAATAATAAAAAAAAAAATCAACCCAGATCCTAAAAAAAAAAAAAAAAAAAAACATGATATAAACCCCCAAAAAAATAAAACCTACCTGATGTTCTCCAAAACCCACAATCCACACCTATTTAACATAACGCCCAACAAGAAAACAACAAAACCCAACGGAGACCCCAAAACACGTCCAAAACACCCCAAACAAGAACAGGATCACCCCAAAACGAAAGAAAACCCCAAATACCATGAATCCACCCCAAACGTCCCCCTTAACCTACCTGATGTTCTCCAAAACCCACAATTTACCATTTTCCAACATGATGACAACGGAAAACCCAACGAAACCCAACAGAGACCCCAAAACACGTCCAAAACACCACAAAAAAAAGAACAGGATCACCCCAAAAAAAAAAAAAAAAAAAACAGAAGAAAACCCCAAATACCATAGATGCATCCCCAAACCACCCTAAACCTACCTGATGTTCACCAAAACCAACTATTTACCATTTTCCACACTGATGACCAACAAGAACCCAACTAAAATACAACGGAGACCCCAAAACACGTCAAAAACACGCCAAAAAGGAACTGGATCAGAAGAAAAAAACCCAAAACCGTGATTTTCCCCCCAAAACCACCCTAAGCTCACCTGATCTTCTCCAAACCCCACAATCCACTCCCATTGACCTTAACGACAAACGACAACCCAACGAAACCCAACGGAGACCCCAAAACATGTCAAAAACACACCAAAAAAGAACAAGATCACCCCAAAAAAAAACAGAAGAAAAACGCAAATACCATGAATCCACCCCAAAAGTCCCATTAAAACTACCTGAAGTTCTCCAAAACCCACAATTTACCCTTTTCCACCATGATGACCACGGAAAACCCAACAAAATCCAACGGAGACACCAAAACACGTCAAAAACACCACAAAAAGAATAGGATCACCCCCAAAAACGAAAGAAAATCCCCAAAACCATAGATCCACCACCCAAAAATCCTTAAACTCACCTGAATTTCTCCAAAACCCACAATTTACCTTTTACCACCACGATGACAACGGTAAACCCAACGAAACCCAACGGAGACCCCAAAACACGTCAAAAACACCCCAAAAAAGAACAGGATCACGCCAAAAAATAGAAGAAAACCCCAAATACCATGAATCACCCCCCCACAAAAAAAAAAAACTAAATACCATAGATCTACCCCAAAAGCACCCTAAACCTACCTGATCTTCTCCAAAACCCACAATCCACTCCTATTTAACATAATGACCAACAAGAACACAACAAAACCCAACGGAGACCCCAAAACACGTCCAAAACACCCCAAAAAAGAACAGGTTCACGCCAAAAAATAGAAGAAAACCCCAAATACCATAGATCCACCCCAAAGACACCCTAAACCTACCTGATGTTCTCCTAATCCCAAAGCACACTCCCAACCACCATAAAACACATTAGGAACTCAACGAAACGCAACGGAAACCCCAAAACACTTCAAAATCACCCGAAGAAAGGAGAGGATCACTCTCCAAAAAAGAAGAAAACCCCAAATACCATGAATCCACGCGAAAACTCCCCCTAAACCTACCTGAAGTTCTCCAAAAACAGCAATTTACCCTTTTCCACCATGATGACCACGGAAAAACCAACGAAACCCAACGGAGACCCCAAAACACGTCAAAAACACACCAAAATCAACCCAGATCCTAAAAAAAAAATAAATAAATAAATAAATAAATGCCATGATTTAACCCTAAAAAAACCCTTAAACCTACCTGATGTTCTGCAAAACCCACAATCCACTCCTATTTAACATAATGACAAACAAGAACCCAACTAAACCTAATGGAGAACCCAAAACACGTCAAAAACACCCCAAAAAATATCGGCATCACCCCCAAAACTGGAAGAAAATCCGCCAAAACCATAGATCCACCCCAAAACCACCATAAACCTACCTGATGTTCCCCAAATCCACAATTTACACTTTTCCACCATGATGACCAACGAGAACCCAACAAAACCCAACGGAGACCCCAAAAAACGTCAAAAACACCCCAAAAAATATCGGCATCACCCCCAAAACTGGATGAAAATCCACCAAAACCATAGATACACCCCAAAACCACTCTAAACCTATCTGATGTTCTCCAAAACCCACAATTTACCACATTCCACCATGATGACCACGGAAAACCCAACGAAACATAACAGAGAATCAAAAAAATAAAAAAAAAATAATAAAAAAAAATCAACACAGAACCTAAAAAAAAAAAAAAAACATGATATAACCCCCAAAAAAACTAAAACCTACCTGATGTTCTGCAAAACCCACAATCCACACCTATTTAACATAACGCCCAACAAGAAAACAACAAAACCCAACGGAGACCCCAAAACACGTCCAAAACACCCCAAACAAGAACAGGATCACCCCAAAACGAAAGAAAACCCCCAATACCATGAATCCACCCCAAACGTCCCCCTTAACCTACCTGATGTTCTCCAAAACCCACAATTTACCATTTTCCAACATGATGACAACGGAAAACCCAACGAAACCCAACGGAGACCCCAAAACACGTCATAAACACCCCAAAAAAGAACAGGATCACGCCAAAAAATAGAAGAAAACCCCAAATACCATGAATCATCCCCCCCCACAAAAAAAAAAACCTGAATACCATAGATCTACCCCAAAAGCACCCTAAACCTACCTGAAGTTCTCCAAAACCTACAATCCACACCTATTTAACATAATGACCAACAAGAACACAACAAAACCCAACGGAGACCCCAAAACACGTCCAAAACACCCCAAAAAAGAACAGGTTCACGCCAAAAAATAGAAGAAAACCCCAAATACCATAGATCCACCCCAAAGACACCCTAAACCTACCTGATGTTCTCCTAATCCCAAAGCACACTCCCAACCACCATAAAACGCATTAGGAACTCAACGAAACGCAACGGAAACCCCAAAACACTTCAAAATCACCCGAAGAAAGGAGAGGATCACTCTCCAAAAAAGAAGAAAACCCCAAATACCATGAATCCACGCGAAAACTCCCCCTAAACCTACCTGAAGTTCTCCAAAAACAGCAATTTACCCTTTTCCACCATGATGACCACGGAAAAACCAACGAAACCCAACGGAGACCCCAAAACACGTCAAAAACACACCAAAATCAACCCAGATCCTAAAAAATAAATAAATAAATAAATAAATAAATGCCATGATTTAACCCTAAAAAAACACTTAAACCTACCTGATGTTCTGCAAAACCCACAATCCACTCCTATTTAACATAATGACAAACAAGAACCCAACAAAACCTAATGGAGACCCCAAAACACGTCAAAAACACCCCAAAAAATATCGGCATCACCCCCAAAACTGGAAGAAAATCCGCCAAAATCATAGATCCACCCCAAAACCACCCTAAACCTACCTGATGTTCTCCAAATCCACAATTTACACTTTTCCACCATGATGACCAACGAGAACCCAACAAAACCAAACAGAGACCCCAAAAAACGTCAAAAACACCCCAAAAAATATCGGCATCACCCCCAAAACTGGATGAAAATCCGCCAAAACCATAGATACACCCCAAAACCACCCTAAACCTACCTGATATTCTCCAAAACCCACAATTTACCCTTTTCCACCATGATGACCACGGAAAACCCAACGAAACATAACAGAGAATCAAAAAAATAAATAATAATAAAAAAAAAAATCAACCCAGATCCTAAAAAAAAAAAAAAAAAAAACATGATATAACCCCCCAAAAAAATAAAACCTACCTGATGTTCTCCAAAACCCACAATCCACACCTATTTAACATAACGCCCAACAAGAAAACAACAAAACCCAACGGAGACCCCAAAACACGTCCAAAACACCCCAAACAAGAACAGGATCACCCCAAAACGAAAGAAAACCCCCAATACCATGAATCCACCCCAAACGTCCCCCTTAACCTACCTGATGTTCTCCAAAACCCACAATTTACCATTTTCCAACATGATGACAACGGAAAACCCAACGAAACCCAACGGAGACCCCAAAACACGTCATAAACACCCCAAAAAAGAACAGGATCACGCCAAAAAATAGAAGAAAACCCCAAATACCATGAATCATCCCCCCCCACAAAAAAAAAAACCTGAATACCATAGATCTACCCCAAAAGCACCCTAAACCTACCTGAAGTTCTCCAAAACCTACAATCCACACCTATTTAACATAATGACCAACAAGAACACAACAAAACCCAACGGAGACCCCAAAACACGTCCAAAACACCCCAAAAAAGAACAGGTTCACGCCAAAAAATAGAAGAAAACCCCAAATACCATAGATCCACCCCAAAGACACCCTAAACCTACCTGATGTTCTCCTAATCCCAAAGCACACTCCCAACCACCATAAAACGCATTAGGAACTCAACGAAACGCAACGGAAACCCCAAAACACTTCAAAATCACCCGAAGAAAGGAGAGGATCACTCTCCAAAAAAGAAGAAAACCCCAAATACCATGAATCCACGCGAAAACTCCCCCTAAACCTACCTGAAGTTCTCCAAAAACAGCAATTTACCCTTTTCCACCATGATGACCACGGAAAAACCAACGAAACCCAACGGAGACCCCAAAACACGTCAAAAACACACCAAAATCAACCCAGATCCTAAAAAATAAATAAATAAATAAATAAATAAATGCCATGATTTAACCCTAAAAAAACACTTAAACCTACCTGATGTTCTGCAAAACCCACAATCCACTCCTATTTAACATAATGACAAACAAGAACCCAACAAAACCTAATGGAGACCCCAAAACACGTCAAAAACACCCCAAAAAATATCGGCATCACCCCCAAAACTGGAAGAAAATCCGCCAAAATCATAGATCCACCCCAAAACCACCCTAAACCTACCTGATGTTCTCCAAATCCACAATTTACACTTTTCCACCATGATGACCAACGAGAACCCAACAAAACCAAACAGAGACCCCAAAAAACGTCAAAAACACCCCAAAAAATATCGGCATCACCCCCAAAACTGGATGAAAATCCGCCAAAACCATAGATACACCCCAAAACCACCCTAAACCTACCTGATATTCTCCAAAACCCACAATTTACCCTTTTCCACCATGATGACCACGGAAAACCCAACGAAACATAACAGAGAATCAAAAAAATAAATAATAATAAAAAAAAAAATCAACCCAGATCCTAAAAAAAAAAAAAAAAAAAACATGATATAACCCCCCAAAAAAATAAAACCTACCTGATGTTCTCCAAAACCCACAATCCACACCTATTTAACATAACGCCCAACAAGAAAACAACAAAACCCAACGGAGACCCCAAAACACGTCCAAAACACCCCAAACAAGAACAGGATCACCCCAAAACGAAAGAAAACCCCCAATACCATGAATCCACCCCAAACGTCCCCCTTAACCTACCTGATGTTCTCCAAAACCCACAATTTACCATTTTCCAACATGATGACAACGGAAAACCCAACGAAACCCAACAGAGACCCCAAAACACGTCCAAAACACCACAAAAAAAAGAACAGGATCACCCCAAAAAAAAAAAAAAAAAAAACAGAAGAAAACCCCAAATACCATAGATGCATCCCCAAACCACCCTAAACCTACCTGATGTTCACCAAAACCAACTATTTACCATTTTCCACACTGATGACCAACAAGAACCCAACTAAAATACAACGGAGACCCCAAAACACGTCAAAAACACGCCAAAAAGGAACTGGATCAGAAGAAAAAAACCCAAAACCGTGATTTTCCCCCCAAAACCACCCTAAGCTCACCTGATCTTCTCCAAACCCCACAATCCACTCCCATTGACCTTAACGACAAACGACAACCCAACGAAACCCAACGGAGACCCCAAAACATGTCAAAAACACACCAAAAAAGAACAAGATCACCCCAAAAAAAAACAGAAGAAAAACGCAAATACCATGAATCCACCCCAAAAGTCCCATTAAAACTACCTGAAGTTCTCCAAAACCCACAATTTACCCTTTTCCACCATGATGACCACGGAAAACCCAACAAAATCCAACGGAGACACCAAAACACGTCAAAAACACCACAAAAAGAATAGGATCACCCCCAAAAACGAAAGAAAATCCCCAAAACCATAGATCCACCACCCAAAAATCCTTAAACTCACCTGAATTTCTCCAAAACCCACAATTTACCTTTTACCACCACGATGACAACGGTAAACCCAACGAAACCCAACGGAGACCCCAAAACACGTCAAAAACACCCCAAAAAAGAACAGGATCACGCCAAAAAATAGAAGAAAACCCCAAATACCATGAATCACCCCCCCCACAAAAAAAAAAAACTAAATACCATAGATCTACCCCAAAAGCACCCTAAACCTACCTGATCTTCTCCAAAACCCACAATCCACTCCTATTTAACATAATGACCAACAAGAACACAACAAAACCCAACGGAGACCCCAAAACACGTCCAAAACACCCCAAAAAAGAACAGGTTCACGCCAAAAAATAGAAGAAAACCCCAAATACCATAGATCCACCCCAAAGACACCCTAAACCTACCTGATGTTCTCCTAATCCCAAAGCACACTCCCAACCACCATAAAACACATTAGGAACTCAACGAAACGCAACGGAAACCCCAAAACACTTCAAAATCACCCGAAGAAAGGAGAGGATCACTCTCCAAAAAAGAAGAAAACCCCAAATACCATGAATCCACGCGAAAAGTCCCCCTAAACCTACCTGAAGTTCTCCAAAAACAGCAATTTACCCTTTTCCACCATGATGACCACGGAAAAACCAACGAAACCCAACGGAGACCCCAAAACACGTCAAAAACACACCAAAATCAACCCAGATCCTAAAATAAATAAATAAATAAATAAATAAATGCCATGATTTAACCCTAAAAAAACCCTTAAACCTACCTGATGTTCTGCAAAACCCACAATCCACTCCTATTTAACATAATGACAAACAAGAACCCAACAAAACCTAATGGAGACCCCAAAACACGTCAAAAACACCCCAAAAAATATCGGCATCACCCCCAAAACAGGAAGAAAATCCGCCAAAACCATAGATACACCCCAAAACCACCCTAAACCTACCTGATGTTCTCCAAAACCCACAATTTACCCTTTTCCACCATGATGACAAACGAGAACCCAACAAAACCCAACAGAGACCCCAAAGAACGTCAGAAACACCCCAAAAAATATCGGCATCACCCCCAAAACTGGATGAAAATCCACCAAAACCATAGATACACCCCAAAACCACTCTAAACCTACCTGATGTTCTCCAAAACCCACAATTTACAACTTTCCACCATGATGACCACGGAAAACCCAACGAAACATAACAGAGAATCAAAAAAATAAAAAAAAAATTAAAAACAAAATCAACCCAGATCCTAAAAAAAAAAAAAAAAAATGATATAACCCCCAAAAAAACTAAAACCTACCTGATGTTCTCCAAAACCCACAATCCACACCTATTTAACATAACGCCCAACAAGAAAACAACAAAACCCAACGGAGACCCCAAAACACGTCCAAAACACCCCAAACAAGAACAGGATCACCCCAAAACGAAAGAAAACCCCCAATACCATGAATCCACCCCAAACGTCCCCCTTAACCTACCTGATGTTCTCCAAAACCCACAATTTACCATTTTCCAACATGATGACAACGGAAAACCCAACGAAACCCAACGGAGACCCCAAAACACGTCATAAACACCCCAAAAAAGAACAGGATCACGCCAAAAAATAGAAGAAAACCCCAAATACCATGAATCATCCCCCCCCACAAAAAAAAAAACCTGAATACCATAGATCTACCCCAAAAGCACCCTAAACCTACCTGAAGTTCTCCAAAACCTACAATCCACACCTATTTAACATAATGACCAACAAGAACACAACAAAACCCAACGGAGACCCCAAAACACGTCCAAAACACCCCAAAAAAGAACAGGTTCACGCCAAAAAATAGAAGAAAACCCCAAATACCATAGATCCACCCCAAAGACACCCTAAACCTACCTGATGTTCTCCTAATCCCAAAGCACACTCCCAACCACCATAAAACACATTAGGAACTCAACGAAACGCAACGGAAACCCCAAAACACTTCAAAATCACCCGAAGAAAGGAGAGGATCACTCTCCAAAAAAGAAGAAAACCCCAAATACCATGAATCCACGCGAAAACTCCCCCTAAACATACCTGAAGTTCTCCAAAAACAGCAATTTACCCTTTTCCACCATGATGACCACGGAAAAACCAACGAAACCCAACGGAGACCCCAAAAAACGTCAAAAACACCCCAAAAAATATCGGCATCACCCCCAAAACTGGATGAAAATCCACCAAAACCATAGATACACCCCAAAACCACCCTAAACCTACCTGATGTTCTCCAAAACCCACAATTTACCCTTTTCCACCATGATGACCACGGAAAACCCAACGAAACATAACAGAGAATCAAAAAAATAAATAATAAAAAAAAAAAACAAAATCAACCCAGATCCTAAAAAAAAAAAAAAAAAACATGATATAACCCCCCAAAAAAATAAAACCTACCTGATGTTCTCCAAAACCCACAATCCACACCTATTTAACATAACGCCCAACAAGAAAACAACAAAACCCAACGGAGACCCCAAAACACGTCCAAAACACCCCAAACAAGAACAGGATCACCCCAAAACGAAAGAAAACCCCCAATACCATGAATCCACCCCAAACGTCCCCCTTAACCTACCTGATGTTCTCCAAAACCCACAATTTACCATTTTCCAACATGATGACAACGGAAAACCCAACGAAACCCAACAGAGACCCCAAAACACGTCCAAAACACCACAAAAAAAAGAACAGGATCACCCCAAAAAAAAAAAAAAAAAAAAAAACAGAAGAAAACCCCAAATACCATAGATGCATCCCCAAACCACCCTAAACCTACCTGATGTTCACCAAAACCAACTATTTATCATTTTCCACACTGATGACCAACAAGAACCCAACTAAAATCCAACGGAGACCCCAAAACACGTCAAAAACACGCCAAAAAGGAACTGGATCAGAAGAAAAAAAACCAAAACCGTGATTTTCCCCCCAAAACCACCCTAAGCTCATCTGATCTTCTCCAAACCCCACAATCCACTCCCATTGACCTTAACGACAAACGACAACCCAACGAAACCCAACGGAGACCCCAAAACATGTCAAAAACACACCAAAAAAGAACAAGATCACCCCAAAAAAAAACAGAAGAAAAACGCAAATACCATGAATCCACCCCAAAAGTCCCATTAAAACTACCTGAAGTTCTCCAAAACCCACAATTTACCCTTTTCCACCATGATGACCACGGAAAACCCAACAAAATCCAACGGAGACACCAAAACACGTCAAAAACACCACAAAAAGAATAGGATCACCCCCAAAAACGAAAGAAAATCCCCAAAACCATAGATCCACCACCCAAAAATCCTTAAACTCACCTGAATTTCTCCAAAACCCACAATTTACCTTTTACCACCACGATGACAACGGTAAACCCAACGAAACCCAACGGAGACCCCAAAACACGTCCAAAACACCCCAAAAAAGAACAGGATCACGCCAAAAAATAGAAGAAAACCCCAAATACCATGAATCACCCCCCCCCACAAAAAAAAAAAAAACTGAATACCATAGATCTACCCCAAAAGCACCCTAAACCTACCTGATCTTCTCCAAAACCCACAATCCACTCCTATTTAACATAATGACCAACAAGAACACAACAAAACCCAACGGAGACCCCAAAACACGTCCAAAACACCCCAAAAAAGAACAGGTTCACGCCAAAAAATAGAAGAAAACCCCAAATACCATAGATCCACCCCAAAGACACCCTAAACCTACCTGATGTTCTCCTAATCCCAAAGCACACTCCCAACCACCATAAAACACATTAGGAACTCAACGAAACGCAACGGAAACCCCAAAACACTTCAAAATCACCCGAAGAAAGGAGAGGATCACTCTCCAAAAAAGAAGAAAACCCCAAATACCATGAATCCACGCGAAAACTCCCCCTAAACCTACCTGAAGTTCTCCAAAAACAGCAATTTACCCTTTTCCACCATGATGACCACGGAAAAACCAACGAAACCCAACGGAGACCCCAAAACACGTCAAAAACACACCAAAATCAACCCAGATCCTAAATAAATAAATAAATAAATAAATAAATGCCATGATTTAACCCTAAAAAAACCCTTAAACCTACCTGATGTTCTGCAAAACCCACAATCCACTCCTATTTAACATAATGACAAACAAGAACCCAACAAAACCTAATGGAGACACCAAAACACGTCAAAAACACCCCAAAAAATATCGGCATCACCCCCAAAACTGGAAGAAAATCCGCCAAAACCATAGATCCACCCCAAAACCACCCTAAACCTACCTGATCTTCTCCAAATCCACAATTTACCCTTTTCCACCATGATGACAAACGAGAACCCAACAAAACCCAACGGAGACCCCAAAGAACGTCAGAAACACCCCAAAAAATATCGGCATCACCCCCAAAACTGGATGAAAATCCACCAAAACCATAGATACACCCCAAAACCACTCTAAACCTACCTGATGTTCTCCAAAACCCACAATTTACCACTTTCCACCATGATGACCACGGAAAACCCAACGAAACATAACAGAGAATCAAAAAAATAAAAAAAAAAATTAAAAAAAAAATCAACACAGAACCTAAAAAAAAAAAAAAAAAATGATATAACCCCCAAAAAAACTAAAACCTACCTGATGTTCTCCAAAACCCACAATCCACACCTATTTAACATAACGCCCAACAAGAAAACAACAAAACCCAACGGAGACCCCAAAACACGTCCAAAACACCCCAAACAAGAACAGGATCACCCCAAAACGAAAGAAAACCCCCAATACCATGAATCCACCCCAAACGTCCCCCTTAACCTACCTGATGTTCTCCAAAACCCACAATTTACCATTTTCCAACATGATGACAACGGAAAACCCAACGAAACCCAACGGAGACCCCAAAACACGTCAAAAACACCCCAAAAAAGAACAGGATCACGCCAAAAAATAGAAGAAAACCCCAAATACCATGAATCATCCCCCCCCCACAAAAAAAAAACCTGAATACCATAGATCTACCCCAAAAGCACCCTAAACCTACCTGAAGTTCTCCAAAACCTACAATCCACACCTATTTAACATAATGACCAACAAGAACACAACAAAACCCAACGGAGACCCCAAAACAAGTCCAAAACACCCCAAAAAAGAACAGGTTCACGCCAAAAAATAGAAGAAAACCCCAAATACCATAGATCCACCCCAAAGACACCCTAAACCTACCTGATGTTCTCCTAATCCCAAAGCACACTCCCAACCACCATAAAACACATTAGGAACTCAACGAAACGCAACGGAAACCCCAAAACACTTCAAAATCACCCGAAGAAAGGAGAGGATCACTCTCCAAAAAAGAAGAAAACCCCAAATACCATGAATCCACGCGAAAAGTCCCCCTAAACCTACCTGAAGTTCTCCAAAAACAGCAATTTACCCTTTTCCACCATGATGACCACGGAAAACGCAACGAAACCCAACGGAGACCCCAAAACACGTCAAAAACACACCAAAATCAACCCAGATCCTAAAAAAAAAAAAAATAAATAAATAAAAAAATGCCATGATTTAACCCTAAAAAAACCCTTAAACCTACCTGATGTTCTGCAAAACCCAAAATCCACTCCTATTTAACATAATGACAAACAAGAACCCAACTAAACCTAATGGAGAACCCAAAACACGTCAAAAACACCCCAAAAAATATCGGCATCACCCCCAAAACTGGAAGAAAATCCCCCAAAACCATAGATCCACCCCAAAACCACCATAAACCTACCTGATGTTCCCCAAATCCACAATTTACACTTTTCCACCATGATGACCAACGAGAACCCAACAAAACCCAACGGAGACCCCAAAAAACGTCAAAAACACCCCAAAAAATATCGGCATCACCCCCAAAACTGGATGAAAATCCACCAAAACCATAGATACACCCCAAAACCACCCTAAACCTACCTGATGTTCTCCAAAACCCACAATTTACCCTTTTCCACCATGATGACCACGGAAAACCCAACGAAACATAACAGAGAATCAAAAAAATAAATAATAAAAAAAAAAACAAAATCAACCCAGATCCTAAAAAAAAAAAAAAAAAAAAAAAACATGATATAACCCCCAAAAAAACTAAAACCTACCTGATGTTCTCCAAAACCCACAATCCACACCTATTTAACATAACGCCCAACAAGAAAACAACAAAACCCAACGGAGACCCCAAAACACGTCCAAAACACCCCAAACAAGAACAGGATCACCCCAAAACGAAAGAAAACCCCAAATACCATGAATCCACCCCAAACTTCCCCCTTAACCTACCTGATGTTCTCCAAAACCCACAATTTACCATTTTCCAACATGATGACAACGGAAAACCCAACGAAACCCAACAGAGACCCCAAAACACGTCCAAAACACCACAAAAAAAAGAACAGGATCACCCCAAAAAAAAAAAAAAAAACAGAAGAAAACCCCAAATACCATAGATGCATCCCCAAACCACCCTAAACCTACCTGATGTTCACCAAAACCAACTATTTACCATTTTCCACACTGATGACCAACAAGAACCCAACTAAAATCCAACGGAGACCCCAAAACACGTCAAAAACACGCCAAAAAGGAACTGGATCAGAAGAAAAAAACCCAAAACCGTGATTTTCCCCCCAAAACCACCCTAAGCTCACCTGATCTTCTCCAAACCCCACAATCCACTCCCATTGACCTTAACGACAAACGACAACCCAACGAAACCCAACGGAGACCCCAAAACATGTCAAAAACACACCAAAAAAGAACAAGATCACCCCAAAAAAAAACAGAAGAAAAACGCAAATACCATGAATCCACCCCAAAAGTCCCATTAAAACTACCTGAAGTTCTCCAAAACCCACAATTTACCCTTTTCCACCATGATGACCACGGAAAAACCAACGAAACCCAACGGAGACCCCAAAACACGTCAAAAACACACCAAAATCAACCCAGATCCTAAAATAAATAAATAAATAAATAAATAAATGCCATGATTTAACCCTAAAAAAACCCTTAAACCTACCTGATGTTCTGCAAAACCCACAATCCACTCCTATTTAACATAATGACAAACAAGAACCCAACAAAACCTAATGGAGACCCCAAAACACGTCAAAAACACCCCAAAAAATATCGGCATCACCCCCAAAACAGGAAGAAAATCCGCCAAAACCATAGATCCACCCCAAAACCACCCTAAACCTACCTGATGTTCTCCAAAACCCACAATTTACCCTTTTCCACCATGATGACAAACGAGAACCCAACAAAACCCAACGGAGACCCCAAAGAACGTCAGAAACACCCCAAAAAATATCGGCATCACCCCCAAAACTGGATGAAAATCCACCAAAACCATAGATACACCCCAAAACCACTCTAAACCTACCTGATGTTCTCCAAAACCCACAATTTACCCTTTTCCACCATGATGACCACGGAAAACCCAACGAAACATAACAGAGAATCAAAAAAATAAATAATAAAAAAAAAAACAAAATCAACCCAGATCCTAAAAAAAAAAAAAAAAAACATGATATAACCCCCCAAAAAAATAAAACCTACCTGATGTTCTCCAAAACCCACAATCCACACCTATTTAACATAACGCCCAACAAGAAAACAACAAAACCCAACGGAGACCCCAAAACACGTCCAAAACACCCCAAACAAGAACAGGATCACCCCAAAACGAAAGAAAACCCCAAATACCATGAATCCACCCCAAACGTCCCCCTTAACCTACCTGATGTTCTCCAAAACCCACAATTTACCATTTTCCAACATGATGACAACGGAAAACCCAACGAAACCCAACAGAGACCCCAAAACACGTCCAAAACACCACAAAAAAAAGAACACGATCACCCCAAAAAAAAAAAAAAAAAAACAGAAGAAAACCCCAAATACCATAGATGCATCCCCAAACCACCCTAAACCTACCTGATGTTCACCAAAACCAACTATTTACCATTTTCCACACTGATGACCAACAAGAACCCAACTAAAATCCAACGGAGACCCCAAAACACGTCAAAAACACGCCAAAAAGGAACTGGATCAGAAGAAAAAAACCCAAAACCGTGATTTTCCCCCCAAAACCACCCTAAGCTCACCTGATCTTCTCCAAACCCCACAATCCACTCCCATTGACCTTAACGACAAACGACAACCCAACGAAACCCAACGGAGACCCCAAAACATGTCAAAAACACACCAAAAAAGAACAAGATCACCCCAAAAAAAAACAGAAGAAAAACGCAAATACCATGAATCCACCCCAAAAGTCCCATTAAAACTACCTGAAGTTCTCCAAATCCACAATTTACACTTTTCCACCATGATGACCAACGAGAACCCAACAAAACCCAACGGAGACCCCAAAAAACGTCAAAAACACCCCAAAAAATATCGGCATCACCCCCAAAACTGGATGAAAATCCACCAAAACCATAGATACACCCAAAAACCACCCTAAACCTACCTGATGTTCTCCAAAACCCACAATTTACCCTTTTCCACCATGATGACCACGGAAAACCCAACGAAACACAACAGAGAATCAAAAAAATAAATAATAAAAAAAAAAACAAAATCAACCCAGATCCTAAAAAAAAAAAAAAAAAAAAAAAAAAACATGATATAACCCCCAAAAAAACTAAAACCTACCTGATGTTCTCCAAAACCCACAATCCACACCTATTTAACATAACGCCCAACAAGAAAACAACAAAACCCAACGGAGACCCCAAAACACGTCCAAAACACCCCAAACAAGAACAGGATCACCCCAAAACGAAAGAAAACCCCAAATACCATGAATCCACCCCAAACTTCCCCCTTAACCTACCTGATGTTCTCCAAAACCCACAATTTACCATTTTCCAACATGATGACAACGGAAAACCCAACGAAACCCAACAGAGACCCCAAAACACGTCCAAAACACCACAAAAAAAAGAACAGGATCACCCCAAAAAAAAAAAACAGAAGAAAACCCCAAATACCATAGATGCATCCCCAAACCACCCTAAACCTACCTGATGTTCACCAAAACCAACTATTTATCATTTTCCACACTGATGACCAACAAGAACCCAACTAAAATCCAACGGAGACCCCAAAACACGTCAAAAACACGCCAAAAAGGAACTGGATCAGAAGAAAAAAAACCAAAACCGTGATTTTCCCCCCAAAACCACCCTAAGCTCACCTGATCTTCTCCAAACCCCACAATCCACTCCCATTGACCTTAACGGCAAACGACAACCCAACGAAACCCAACGGAGACCCCAAAACATGTCAAAAACACACCAAAAAAGAACAAGATCACCCCAAAAAAAAACAGAAGAAAAACGCAAATACCATGAATCCACCCCAAAAGTCCCATTAAAACTACCTGAAGTTCTCCAAAACCCACAATTTACCCTTTTCCACCATGATGACCACGGAAAACCCAACAAAATCCAACGGAGACACCAAAACACGTCAAAAACACCACAAAAAGAATAGGATCACCCCCAAAAACGAAAGAAAATCCCCAAAACCATAGATCCACCACCCAAAAATCCTTAAACTCACCTGAATTTCTCCAAAACCCACAATTTACCTTTTACCACCACGATGACAACGGTAAACCCAACGAAACCCAACGGAGACCCCAAAACACGTCAAAAACACCCCAAAAAAGAACAGGATCACGCCAAAAAATAGAAGAAAACCCCAAATACCATGAATCACCCCCCCCCCACAAAAAAAAAAAAAAACTGAATACCATAGATCTACCCCAAAAGCACCCTAAACCTACCTGATCTTCTCCAAAACCCACAATCCACTCCTATTTAACATAATGACCAACAAGAACACAACAAAACCCAACGGAGACCCCAAAACACGTCCAAAACACCCCAAAAAAGAACAGGTTCACGCCAAAAAATAGAAGAAAACCCCAAATACCATAGATCCACCCCAAAGACACCCTAAACCTACCTGATGTTCTCCTAATCCCAAAGCACACTCCCAACCACCATAAAACACATTAGGAACTCAACGAAACGCAACGGAAACCCCAAAACACTTCAAAATCACCCGAAGAAAGGAGAGGATCACTCTCCAAAAAAGAAGAAAACCCCAAATACCATGAATCCACGCGAAAACTCCCCCTAAACCTACCTGAAGTTCTCCAAAAACAGCAATTTACCCTTTTCCACCATGATGACCACGGAAAAACCAACGAAACCCAACGGAGACCCCAAAACACGTCAAAAACACACCAAAATCAACCCAGATCCTAAAAAAATAAATAAATAAATAAATAAATGCCATGATTTAACCCTAAAAAAACCCTTAAACCTACCTGATGTTCTGCAAAACCCACAATCCACTCCTATTTAACATAATGACAAACAAGAACCCAACAAAACCTAATGGAGACCCCAAAACACGTCAAAAACACCCCAAAAAATATCGGCATCACCCCCAAAACAGGAAGAAAATCCGCCAAAACCATAGATCCACCCCAAAACCACCCTAAACCTACCTGATCTTCTCCAAATCCACAATTTACCCTTTTCCACCATGATGACAAACGAGAACCCAACAAAACCCAACGGAGACCCCAAAGAACGTCAGAAACACCCCAAAAAATATCGGCATCACCCCCAAAACTGGATGAAAATCCACCAAAACCATAGATACACCCCAAAACCACTCTAAACCTACCTGATGTTCTCCAAAACCCACAATTTACCACTTTCCACCATGATGACCACGGAAAACCCAACGAAACATAACAGAGAATCAAAAAAATAAAAAAAAAAATTAAAAAAAAAATCAACCCAGAACCTAAAAAAAAAAAAAAAAAATGATATAACCCCCAAAAAAACTAAAACCTACCTGATGTTCTCCAAAACCCACAATCCACACCTATTTAACATAACGCCCAACAAGAAAACAACAAAACCCAACGGAGACCCCAAAACACGTCCAAAACACCCCAAACAAGAACAGGATCACCCCAAAACGAAAGAAAACCCCCAATACCATGAATCCACCCCAAACGTCCCCCTTAACCTACCTGATGTTCTCCAAAACCCACAATTTACCATTTTCCAACAAGATGACAACGGAAAACCCAACGAAACCCAACGGAGACCCCAAAACACATCAAAAACACCCCAAAAAAGAACAGGATCACGCCAAAAAATAGAAGAAAACCCCAAATACCATGAATCATCCCCCCCCACAAAAAAAAAACCTGAATACCATAGATCTACCCCAAAAGCACCCTAAACCTACCTGAAGTTCTCCAAAACCTACAATCCACACCTATTTAACATAATGACCAACAAGAACACAACAAAACCCAACGGAGACCCCAAAACACGTCCAAAACACCCCAAAAAAGAACAGGTTCACGCCAAAAAATAGAAGAAAACCCCAAATACCATAGATCCACCCCAAAGACACCCTAAACCTACCTGATGTTCTCCTAATCCCAAAGCACACTCCCAACCACCATAAAACACATTAGGAACTCAACGAAACGCAACGGAAACCCCAAAACACTTCAAAATCACCCGAAGAAAGGAGAGGATCACTCTCCAAAAAAGAAGAAAACCCCAAATACCATGAATCCACGCGAAAAGTCCCCCTAAACCTACCTGAAGTTCTCCAAAAACAGCAATTTACCCTTTTCCACCATGATGACCACGGAAAAACCAACGAAACCCAACGGAGACCCCAAAACACGTCAAAAACACACCAAAATCAACCCAGATCCTAAAAAAAAAAAAAATAAATAAATAAAAAAATGCCATGATTTAACCCTAAAAAAACCCTTAAACCTACCTGATGTTCTGCAAAACCCACAATCCACTCCTATTTAACATAATGACAAACAAGAACCCAACTAAACCTAATGGAGAACCCAAAACACGTCAAAAACACCCCAAAAAATATCGGCATCACCCCCAAAACTGGAAGAAAATCCCCCAAAACCATAGATCCACCCCAAAACCACCATAAACCTACCTGATGTTCCCCAAATCCACAATTTACACTTTTCCACCATGATGACCAACGAGAACCCAACAAAACCCAACGGAGACCCCAAAAAACGTCAAAAACACCCCAAAAAATATCGGCATCACCCCCAAAACTGGATGAAAATCCACCAAAACCATAGATACACCCCAAAACCACTCTAAACCTACCTGATGTTCTCCAAAACCCACAATTTACCACTTTCCACCATGATGACCACGGAAAACCCAACGAAACATAACAGAGAATCAAAAAAATAAAAAAAAAATAATAAAAAAAAATCAACACAGAACCTAAAAAAAAAAAAAAAAAACATGATATAACCCCCAAAAAAACTAAAACCTACCTGATGTTCTGCAAAACCCACAATCCACACCTATTTAACATAACGCCCAACAAGAAAACAACAAAACCCAACGGAGACCCCAAAACACGTCCAAAACACCCCAAACAAGAACAGGATCACCCCAAAACGAAAGAAAACCCCCAATACCATGAATCCACCCCAAACGTCCCCCTTAACCTACCTGATGTTCTCCAAAACCCACAATTTACCATTTTCCAACATGATGACAACGGAAAACCCAACGAAACCCAACGGAGACCCCAAAACACGTCAAAAACACCCCAAAAAAGAACAGGATCACGCCAAAAAATAGAAGAAAACCCCAAATACCATGAATCATCCCCCCCCACAAAAAAAAAACCTGAATACCATAGATCTACCCCAAAAGCACCCTAAACCTACCTGAAGTTCTCCAAAACCTACAATCCACACCTATTTAACATAATGACCAACAAGAACACAACAAAACCCAACGGAGACCCCAAAACACGTCCAAAACACCCCAAAAAAGAACAGGTTCACGCCAAAAAATAGAAGAAAACCCCAAATACCATAGATCCACCCCAAAGACACCCTAAACCTACCTGATGTTCTCCTAATCCCAAAGCACACTCCCAACCACCATAAAACACATTAGGAACTCAACGAAACGCAACGGAAACCCCAAAACACTTCAAAATCACCCGAAGAAAGGAGAGGATCACTCTCCAAAAAAGAAGAAAACCCCAAATACCATGAATCCACGCGAAAACTCCCCCTAAACCTACCTGAAGTTCTCCAAAAACAGCAATTTACCCTTTTCCACCATGATGACCACGGAAAAACCAACGAAACCCAACGGAGACCCCAAAACACGTCAAAAACACACCAAAATCAACCCAGATCCTAAAATAAATAAATAAATAAATAAATAAATGCCATGATTTAACCCTAAAAAAACCCTTAAACCTACCTGATGTTCTGCAAAACCCACAATCCACTCCTATTTAACATAATGACAAACAAGAACCCAACAAAACCTAATGGAGACCCCAAAACACGTCAAAAACACCCCAAAAAATATCGGCATCACCCCCAAAACAGGAAGAAAATCCGCCAAAACCATAGATCCACCCCAAAACCACCCTAAACCTACCTGATGTTCTCCAAATCCACAATTTACACTTTTCCACCATGATGACCAACGAGAACCCAACAAAACCCAACGGAGACCCCAAAAAACGTCAAAAACACCCCAAAAAATATCGGCATCACCCCCAAAACTGGATGAAAATCCACCAAAACCATAGATACACCCCAAAACCACCCTAAACCTACCTGATGTTCTCCAAAACCCACAATTTACCCTTTTCCACCATGATGACCACGGAAAACCCAACGAAACATAACAGAGAATCAAAAAAATAAATAATAAAAAAAAAAACAAAATCAACCCAGATCCTAAAAAAAAAAAAAAAAAAAAACATGATATAACCCCCCAAAAAAATAAAACCTACCTGATGTTCTCCAAAACCCACAATCCACACCTATTTAACATAACGCCCAACAAGAAAACAACAAAACCCAACGGAGACCCCAAAACACGTCCAAAACACCCCAAACAAGAACAGGATCACCCCAAAACGAAAGAAAACCCCCAATACCATGAATCCACCCCAAACGTCCCCCTTAACCTACCTGATGTTCTCCAAAACCCACAATTTACCATTTTCCAACATGATGACAACGGAAAACCCAACGAAACCCAACAGAGACCCCAAAACACGTCCAAAACACCACAAAAAAAAGAACAGGATCACCCCAAAAAAAAAACAAAAAAAAACAGAAGAAAACCCCAAATACCATAGATGCATCCCCAAACCACCCTAAACCTACCTGACGTTCACCAAAACCAACTATTTACCATTTTCCACACTGATGACCAACAAGAACCCAACTAAAATCCAACGGAGACCCCAAAACACGTCAAAAACACGCCAAAAAGGAACTGGATCAGAAGAAAAAAACCCAAAACCGTGATTTTCCCCCCAAAACCACCCTAAGCTCACCTGATCTTCTCCAAACCCCACAATCCACTCCCATTGACCTTAACGACAAACGA
This sequence comes from Aythya marila, assembly GCF_965140915.1. NCBI lineage: Eukaryota > Metazoa > Chordata > Aves > Anseriformes > Anatidae > Aythya > Aythya marila. Next base: position 84,918 of record NW_028137760.1, read on the forward strand.
CAACCCAACGAAACCCAACGGAGACCCCAAAACATGTCAAAAACACACCAAAAAAGAACAAGATCACCCCCAAAAAAAACAGAAGAAAAACGCAAATACCATGAATCCACCCCAAAAGTCCCATTAAAACTACCTGAAGTTCTCCAAATCCACAATTTACACTTTTCCACCATGATGACCAACGAGAACCCAACAAAACCCAACGGAGACCCCAAAAAATGTCAAAAACACCCCAAAAAATATCGGCATCACCCCCAAAACTGGATGAAAATCCACCAAAACCATAGATACACCCCAAAACCACCCTAAACCTACCTGATGTTCTCCAAAACCCACAATTTACCCTTTTCCACCATGATGACCACGGAAAACCCAACGAAACACAACAGAGAATCAAAAAAATAAATAATAAAAAAAAAAACAAAATCAACCCAGATCCTAAAAAAAAAAAAAAAAAAAAAAAAAACATGATATAACCCCCCAAAAAACTAAAACCTACCTGATGTTCTCCAAAACCCACAATCCACACCTATTTAACATAACGCCCAACAAGAAAACAACAAAACCCAACGGAGACCCCAAAACACGTCCAAAACACCCCAAACAAGAACAGGATCACCCCAAAACGAAAGAAAACCCCAAATACCATGAATCCACCTCAAACTTCCCCCTTAACCTACCTGATGTTCTCCAAAACCCACAATTTACCATTTTCCAACATGATGACAACGGAAAACCCAACGAAACCCAACAGAGACCCCAAAACACGTCCAAAACACCACAAAAAAAAGAACAGGATCACCCCCCAAAAAAAAAACAGAAGAAAACCCCAAATACCATAGATGCATCCCCAAACCACCCTAAACCTACCTGATGTTCACCAAAACCAACTATTTATCATTTTCCACACTGATGACCAACAAGAACCCAACTAAAATCCAACGGAGACCCCAAAACACGTCAAAAACACGCCAAAAAGGAACTGGATCAGAAGAAAAAAACCCAAAACCGTGATTTTCCCCCCAAAACCACCCTAAGCTCACCTGATCTTCTCCAAACCCCACAATCCACTCCCATTGACCTTAACGACAAACGACAACCCAACGAAACCCAACGGAGACCCCAAAACATGTCAAAAACACACCAAAAAAGAACAAGATCACCCCAAAAAAAAACAGAAGAAAAACGCAAATACCATGAATCCACCCCAAAAGTCCCATTAAAACTACCTGAAGTTCTCCAAAACCCACAATTTACCCTTTTCCACCATGATGACCACGGAAAACCCAACAAAATCCAACGGAGACACCAAAACACGTCAAAAACACCACAAAAAGAATAGGATCACCCCCAAAAACGAAAGAAAATCCCCAAAACCATAGATCCACCACCCAAAAATCCTTAAACTCACCTGAATTTCTCCAAAACCCACAATTTACCTTTTACCACCACGATGACAACGGTAAACCCAACGAAACCCAACGGAGACCCCAAAACACGTCAAAAACACCCCAAAAAAGAACAGGATCACGCCAAAAAATAGAAGAAAACCCCAAATACCATGAATCACACCCCCCCACAAAAAAAAAAAAAACTGAATACCATAGATCTACCCCAAAAGCACCCTAAACCTACCTGATCTTCTCCAAAACCCACAATCCACTCCTATTTAACATAATGACCAACAAGAACACAACAAAACCCAACGGAGACCCCAAAACACGTCCAAAACACCCCAAAAAAGAACAGGTTCACGCCAAAAAATAGAAGAAAACCCCAAATACCATAGATCCACCCCAAAGACACCCTAAACCTACCTGATGTTCTCCTAATCCCAAAGCACACTCCCAACCACCATAAAACACATTAGGAACTCAACGAAACGCAACGGAAACCCCAAAACACTTCAAAATCACCCGAAGAAAGGAGAGGATCACTCTCCAAAAAAGAAGAAAACCCCAAATACCATGAATCCACGCGAAAACTCCCCCTAAACCTACCTGAAGTTCTCCAAAAACAGCAATTTACCCTTTTCCACCATGATGACCACGGAAAACCCAACGAAACCCAACGGAGACCCCAAAACACGTCAAAAACACACCAAAATCAACCCAGATCCTAAAAAAAAAAAAAATAAATAAATAAAAAAATGCCATGATTTAACCCTAAAAAAACCCTTAAACCTACCTGATGTTCTGCAAAACCCACAATCCACTCCTATTTAACATAATGACAAACAAGAACCCAACTAAACCTAATGGAGAACCCAAAACACGTCAAAAACACCCCAAAAAATATCGGCATCACCCCCAAAACTGGAAGAAAATCCCCCAAAACCATAGATCCACCCCAAAACCACCATAAACCTACCTGATGTTCCCCAAATCCACAATTTACACTTTTCCACCATGATGACCAACGAGAACCCAACAAAACCCAACGGAGACCCCAAAAAACGTCAAAAACACCCCAAAAAATATCGGCATCACCCCCAAAACTGGATGAAAATCCACCAAAACCATAGATACACCCCAAAACCACTCTAAACCTATCTGATGTTCTCCAAAACCCACAATTTACCACATTCCACCATGATGACCACGGAAAACCCAACGAAACATAACAGAGAATCAAAAAAATAAAAAAAAAATAATAAAAAAAAATCAACACAGAACCTAAAAAAAAAAAAAAAAACATGATATAACCCCCAAAAAAACTAAAACCTACCTGATGTTCTGCAAAACCCACAATCCACACCTATTTAACATAACGCCCAACAAGAAAACAACAAAACCCAACGGAGACCCCAAAACACGTCCAAAACACCCCAAACAAGAACAGGATCACCCCAAAACGAAAGAAAACCCCCAATACCATGAATCCACCCCAAACGTCCCCCTTAACCTACCTGATGTTCTCCAAAACCCACAATTTACCATTTTCCAACATGATGACAACGGAAAACCCAACGAAACCCAACGGAGACCCCAAAACACGTCATAAACACCCCAAAAAAGAACAGGATCACGCCAAAAAATAGAAGAAAACCCCAAATACCATGAATCATCCCCCCCCACAAAAAAAAAAACCTGAATACCATAGATCTACCCCAAAAGCACCCTAAACCTACCTGAAGTTCTCCAAAACCTACAATCCACACCTATTTAACATAATGACCAACAAGAACACAACAAAACCCAACGGAGACCCCAAAACACGTCCAAAACACCCCAAAAAAGAACAGGTTCACGCCAAAAAATAGAAGAAAACCCCAAATACCATAGATCCACCCCAAAGACACCCTAAACCTACCTGATGTTCTCCTAATCCCAAAGCACACTCCCAACCACCATAAAACGCATTAGGAACTCAACGAAACGCAACGGAAACCCCAAAACACTTCAAAATCACCCGAAGAAAGGAGAGGATCACTCTCCAAAAAAGAAGAAAACCCCAAATACCATGAATCCACGCGAAAACTCCCCCTAAACCTACCTGAAGTTCTCCAAAAACAGCAATTTACCCTTTTCCACCATGATGACCACGGAAAAACCAACGAAACCCAACGGAGACCCCAAAACACGTCAAAAACACACCAAAATCAACCCAGATCCTAAAAAATAAATAAATAAATAAATAAATAAATGCCATGATTTAACCCTAAAAAAACCCTTAAACCTACCTGATGTTCTGCAAAACCCACAATCCACTCCTATTTAACATAATGACAAACAAGAACCCAACAAAACCTAATGGAGACCCCAAAACACGTCAAAAACACCCCAAAAAATATCGGCATCACCCCCAAAACTGGAAGAAAATCCGCCAAAACCATAGATCCACCCCAAAACCACCCTAAACCTACCTGATGTTCTCCAAATCCACAATTTACACTTTTCCACCATGATGACCAACGAGAACCCAACAAAACCCAACGGAGACCCCAAAAAACGTCAAAAACACCCCAAAAAATATCGGCATCACCCCCAAAACTGGATGAAAATCCACCAAAACCATAGATACACCCCAAAACCACCCTAAACCTACCTGATATTCTCCAAAACCCACAATTTACCCTTTTCCACCATGATGACCACGGAAAACCCAACGAAACATAACAGAGAATCAAAAAAATAAATAATAATAAAAAAAAAAATCAACCCAGATCCTAAAAAAAAAAAAAAAAAAAAAACATGATATAACCCCCCAAAAAACTAAAACCTACCTGATGTTCTCCAAAACCCACAATCCACACCTATTTAACATAACGCCCAACAAGAAAACAACAAAACCCAACGGAGACCCCAAAACACGTCCAAAACACCCCAAACAAGAACAGGATCACCCCAAAACGAAAGAAAACCCCAAATACCATGAATCCACCTCAAACTTCCCCCTTAACCTACCTGATGTTCTCCAAAACCCACAATTTACCATTTTCCAACATGATGACAACGGAAAACCCAACGAAACCCAACAGAGACCCCAAAACACGTCCAAAACACCACAAAAAAAAGAACAGGATCACCCCCCAAAAAAAAAACAGAAGAAAACCCCAAATACCATAGATGCATCCCCAAACCACCCTAAACCTACCTGATGTTCACCAAAACCAACTATTTATCATTTTCCACACTGATGACCAACAAGAACCCAACTAAAATCCAACGGAGACCCCAAAACACGTCAAAAACACGCCAAAAAGGAACTGGATCAGAAGAAAAAAACCCAAAACCGTGATTTTCCCCCCAAAACCACCCTAAGCTCACCTGATCTTCTCCAAACCCCACAATCCACTCCCATTGACCTTAACGACAAACGACAACCCAACGAAACCCAACGGAGACCCCAAAACATGTCAAAAACACACCAAAAAAGAACAAGATCACCCCAAAAAAAAACAGAAGAAAAACGCAAATACCATGAATCCACCCCAAAAGTCCCATTAAAACTACCTGAAGTTCTCCAAAACCCACAATTTACCCTTTTCCACCATGATGACCACGGAAAACCCAACAAAATCCAACGGAGACACCAAAACACGTCAAAAACACCACAAAAAGAATAGGATCACCCCCAAAAACGAAAGAAAATCCCCAAAACCATAGATCCACCACCCAAAAATCCTTAAACTCACCTGAATTTCTCCAAAACCCACAATTTACCTTTTACCACCACGATGACAACGGTAAACCCAACGAAACCCAACGGAGACCCCAAAACACGTCAAAAACACCCCAAAAAAGAACAGGATCACGCCAAAAAATAGAAGAAAACCCCAAATACCATGAATCACACCCCCCCACAAAAAAAAAAAAAACTGAATACCATAGATCTACCCCAAAAGCACCCTAAACCTACCTGATCTTCTCCAAAACCCACAATCCACTCCTATTTAACATAATGACCAACAAGAACACAACAAAACCCAACGGAGACCCCAAAACACGTCCAAAACACCCCAAAAAAGAACAGGTTCACGCCAAAAAATAGAAGAAAACCCCAAATACCATAGATCCACCCCAAAGACACCCTAAACCTACCTGATGTTCTCCTAATCCCAAAGCACACTCCCAACCACCATAAAACACATTAGGAACTCAACGAAACGCAACGGAAACCCCAAAACACTTCAAAATCACCCGAAGAAAGGAGAGGATCACTCTCCAAAAAAGAAGAAAACCCCAAATACCATGAATCCACGCGAAAACTCCCCCTAAACCTACCTGAAGTTCTCCAAAAACAGCAATTTACCCTTTTCCACCATGATGACCACGGAAAACCCAACGAAACCCAACGGAGACCCCAAAACACGTCAAAAACACACCAAAATCAACCCAGATCCTAAAAAAAAAAAAAATAAATAAATAAAAAAATGCCATGATTTAACCCTAAAAAAACCCTTAAACCTACCTGATGTTCTGCAAAACCCACAATCCACTCCTATTTAACATAATGACAAACAAGAACCCAACTAAACCTAATGGAGAACCCAAAACACGTCAAAAACACCCCAAAAAATATCGGCATCACCCCCAAAACTGGAAGAAAATCCCCCAAAACCATAGATCCACCCCAAAACCACCATAAACCTACCTGATGTTCCCCAAATCCACAATTTACACTTTTCCACCATGATGACCAACGAGAACCCAACAAAACCCAACGGAGACCCCAAAAAACGTCAAAAACACCCCAAAAAATATCGGCATCACCCCCAAAACTGGATGAAAATCCACCAAAACCATAGATACACCCCAAAACCACTCTAAACCTATCTGATGTTCTCCAAAACCCACAATTTACCACATTCCACCATGATGACCACGGAAAACCCAACGAAACATAACAGAGAATCAAAAAAATAAAAAAAAAATAATAAAAAAAAATCAACACAGAACCTAAAAAAAAAAAAAAAAACATGATATAACCCCCAAAAAAACTAAAACCTACCTGATGTTCTGCAAAACCCACAATCCACACCTATTTAACATAACGCCCAACAAGAAAACAACAAAACCCAACGGAGACCCCAAAACACGTCCAAAACACCCCAAACAAGAACAGGATCACCCCAAAACGAAAGAAAACCCCCAATACCATGAATCCACCCCAAACGTCCCCCTTAACCTACCTGATGTTCTCCAAAACCCACAATTTACCATTTTCCAACATGATGACAACGGAAAACCCAACGAAACCCAACGGAGACCCCAAAACACGTCATAAACACCCCAAAAAAGAACAGGATCACGCCAAAAAATAGAAGAAAACCCCAAATACCATGAATCATCCCCCCCCACAAAAAAAAAAACCTGAATACCATAGATCTACCCCAAAAGCACCCTAAACCTACCTGAAGTTCTCCAAAACCTACAATCCACACCTATTTAACATAATGACCAACAAGAACACAACAAAACCCAACGGAGACCCCAAAACACGTCCAAAACACCCCAAAAAAGAACAGGTTCACGCCAAAAAATAGAAGAAAACCCCAAATACCATAGATCCACCCCAAAGACACCCTAAACCTACCTGATGTTCTCCTAATCCCAAAGCACACTCCCAACCACCATAAAACGCATTAGGAACTCAACGAAACGCAACGGAAACCCCAAAACACTTCAAAATCACCCGAAGAAAGGAGAGGATCACTCTCCAAAAAAGAAGAAAACCCCAAATACCATGAATCCACGCGAAAACTCCCCCTAAACCTACCTGAAGTTCTCCAAAAACAGCAATTTACCCTTTTCCACCATGATGACCACGGAAAAACCAACGAAACCCAACGGAGACCCCAAAACACGTCAAAAACACACCAAAATCAACCCAGATCCTAAAAAATAAATAAATAAATAAATAAATAAATGCCATGATTTAACCCTAAAAAAACCCTTAAACCTACCTGATGTTCTGCAAAACCCACAATCCACTCCTATTTAACATAATGACAAACAAGAACCCAACAAAACCTAATGGAGACCCCAAAACACGTCAAAAACACCCCAAAAAATATCGGCATCACCCCCAAAACTGGAAGAAAATCCGCCAAAACCATAGATCCACCCCAAAACCACCCTAAACCTACCTGATGTTCTCCAAATCCACAATTTACACTTTTCCACCATGATGACCAACGAGAACCCAACAAAACCCAACGGAGACCCCAAAAAACGTCAAAAACACCCCAAAAAATATCGGCATCACCCCCAAAACTGGATGAAAATCCACCAAAACCATAGATACACCCCAAAACCACCCTAAACCTACCTGATATTCTCCAAAACCCACAATTTACCCTTTTCCACCATGATGACCACGGAAAACCCAACGAAACATAACAGAGAATCAAAAAAATAAATAATAATAAAAAAAAAAATCAACCCAGATCCTAAAAAAAAAAAAAAAAAAAAAACATGATATAACCCCCCAAAAAAATAAAACCTACCTGATGTTCTCCAAAACCCACAATCCACACCTATTTAACATAACGCCCAACAAGAAAACAACAAAACCCAACGGAGACCCCAAAACACGTCCAAAACACCCCAAACAAGAACAGGATCACCCCAAAACGAAAGAAAACCCCAAATACCATGAATCCACCCCAAACGTCCCCCTTAACCTACCTGATGTTCTCCAAAACGCACAATTTACCATTTTCCAACATGATGACAACGGAAAACCCAACGAAACCCAACAGAGACCCCAAAACACGTCCAAAACACCACAAAAAAAAGAACAGGATCACCCCAAAAAAAAAAAAAAAAAACAGAAGAAAACCCCAAATACCATAGATGCATCCCCAAACCACCCTAAACCTACCTGATGTTCACCAAAACCAACTATTTACCATTTTCCACACTGATGACCAACAAGAACCCAACTAAAATCCAACGGAGACCCCAAAACACGTCAAAAACACGCCAAAAAGGAACTGGATCAGAAGAAAAAAACCCAAAACCGTGATTTTCCCCCCAAAACCACCCTAAGCTCACCTGATCTTCTCCAAACCCCACAATCCACTCCCATTGACCTTAACGACAAACGACAACCCAACGAAACCCAACGGAGACCCCAAAACATGTCAAAAACACACCAAAAAAGAACAAGATCACCCCAAAAAAAAACAGAAGAAAAACGCAAATACCATGAATCCACCCCAAAAGTCCCATTAAAACTACCTGAAGTTCTCCAAAACCCACAATTTACCCTTTTCCACCATGATGACCACGGAAAACCCAACAAAATCCAACGGAGACACCAAAACACGTCAAAAACACCACAAAAAGAATAGGATCACCCCCAAAAACGAAAGAAAATCCCCAAAACCATAGATCCACCACCCAAAAATCCTTAAACTCACCTGAATTTCTCCAAAACCCACAATTTACCTTTTACCACCACGATGACAACGGTAAACCCAACGAAACCCAACGGAGACCCCAAAACACGTCAAAAACACCCCAAAAAAGAACAGGATCACGCCAAAAAATAGAAGAAAACCCCAAATACCATGAATCACCCCCCCACAAAAAAAAAAAACTAAATACCATAGATCTACCCCAAAAGCACCCTAAACCTACCTGATCTTCTCCAAAACCCACAATCCACTCCTATTTAACATAATGACCAACAAGAACACAACAAAACCCAACGGAGACCCCAAAACACGTCCAAAACACCCCAAAAAAGAACAGGTTCACGCCAAAAAATAGAAGAAAACCCCAAATACCATAGATCCACCCCAAAGACACCCTAAACCTACCTGATGTTCTCCTAATCCCAAAGCACACTCCCAACCACCATAAAACACATTAGGAACTCAACGAAACGCAACGGAAACCCCAAAACACTTCAAAATCACCCGAAGAAAGGAGAGGATCACTCTCCAAAAAAGAAGAAAACCCCAAATACCATGAATCCACGCGAAAACTCCCCCTAAACCTACCTGAAGTTCTCCAAAAACAGCAATTTACCCTTTTCCACCATGATGACCACGGAAAAACCAACGAAACCCAACGGAGACCCCAAAACACGTCAAAAACACACCAAAATCAACCCAGATCCTAAAAAATAAATAAATAAATAAATAAATAAATGCCATGATTTAACCCTAAAAAAACCCTTAAACCTACCTGATGTTCTGCAAAACCCACAATCCACTCCTATTTAACATAATGACAAACAAGAACCCAACTAAACCTAATGGAGAACCCAAAACACGTCAAAAACACCCCAAAAAATATCGGCATCACCCCCAAAACAGGAAGAAAATCCGCCAAAACCATAGATCCACCCCAAAACCACCATAAACCTACCTGATGTTCCCCAAATCCACAATTTACACTTTTCCACCATGATGACCAACGAGAACCCAACAAAACCCAACGGAGACCCCAAAAAACGTCAAAAACACCCCAAAAAATATCGGCATCACCCCCAAAACTGGATGAAAATCCACCAAAACCATAGATACACCCCAAAACCACTCTAAACCTATCTGATGTTCTCCAAAACCCACAATTAACCACATTCCACCATGATGACCACGGAAAACCCAACGAAACATAACAGAGAATCAAAAAAATAAAAAAAAAATAATAAAAAAAAATCAACACAGAACCTAAAAAAAAAAAAAAACATGATATAACCCCCAAAAAAACTAAAACCTACCTGATGTTCTGCAAAACCCACAATCCACACCTATTTAACATAACGCCCAACAAGAAAACAACAAAACCCAACGGAGACCCCAAAACACGTCCAAAACACCCCAAACAAGAACAGGATCACCCCAAAACGAAAGAAAACCCCCAATACCATGAATCCACCCCAAACGTCCCCCTTAACCTACCTGATGTTCTCCAAAACCCACAATTTACCATTTTCCAACATGATGACAACGGAAAACCCAACGAAACCCAACGGAGACCCCAAAACACGTCATAAACACCCCAAAAAAGAACAGGATCACGCCAAAAAATAGAAGAAAACCCCAAATACCATGAATCATCCCCCCCCACAAAAAAAAAAACCTGAATACCATAGATCTACCCCAAAAGCACCCTAAACCTACCTGAAGTTCTCCAAAACCTACAATCCACACCTATTTAACATAATGACCAACAAGAACACAACAAAACCCAACGGAGACCCCAAAACACGTCCAAAACACCCCAAAAAAGAACAGGTTCACGCCAAAAAATAGAAGAAAACCCCAAATACCATAGATCCACCCCAAAGACACCCTAAACCTACCTGATGTTCTCCTAATCCCAAAGCACACTCCCAACCACCATAAAACGCATTAGGAACTCAACGAAACGCAACGGAAACCCCAAAACACTTCAAAATCACCCGAAGAAAGGAGAGGATCACTCTCCAAAAAAGAAGAAAACCCCAAATACCATGAATCCACGCGAAAACTCCCCCTAAACCTACCTGAAGTTCTCCAAAAACAGCAATTTACCCTTTTCCACCATGATGACCACGGAAAAACCAACGAAACCCAACGGAGACCCCAAAACACGTCAAAAACACACCAAAATCAACCCAGATCCTAAAAAATAAATAAATAAATAAATAAATAAATGCCATGATTTAACCCTAAAAAAACACTTAAACCTACCTGATGTTCTGCAAAACCCACAATCCACTCCTATTTAACATAATGACAAACAAGAACCCAACAAAACCTAATGGAGACCCCAAAACACGTCAAAAACACCCCAAAAAATATCGGCATCACCCCCAAAACTGGAAGAAAATCCGCCAAAACCATAGATCCACCCCAAAACCACCCTAAACCTACCTGATGTTCTCCAAATCCACAATTTACACTTTTCCACCATGATGACCAACGAGAACCCAACAAAACCAAACAGAGACCCCAAAAAACGTCAAAAACACCCCAAAAAATATCGGCATCACCCCCAAAACTGGATGAAAATCCGCCAAAACCATAGATACACCCCAAAACCACCCTAAACCTACCTGATATTCTCCAAAACCCACAATTTACCCTTTTCCACCATGATGACCACGGAAAACCCAACGAAACATAACAGAGAATCAAAAAAATAAATAATAATAAAAAAAAAAATCAACCCAGATCCTAAAAAAAAAAAAAAAAAAAACATGATATAACCCCCCAAAAAAATAAAACCTACCTGATGTTCTCCAAAACCCACAATCCACACCTATTTAACATAACGCCCAACAAGAAAACAACAAAACCCAACGGAGACCCCAAAACACGTCCAAAACACCCCAAACAAGAACAGGATCACCCCAAAACGAAAGAAAACCCCCAATACCATGAATCCACCCCAAACGTCCCCCTTAACCTACCTGATGTTCTCCAAAACCCACAATTTACCATTTTCCAACATGATGACAACGGAAAACCCAACGAAACCCAACAGAGACCCCAAAACACGTCCAAAACACCACAAAAAAAAGAACAGGATCACCCCAAAAAAAAAAAAAAAAAAAACAGAAGAAAACCCCAAATACCATAGATGCATCCCCAAACCACCCTAAACCTACCTGATGTTCACCAAAACCAACTATTTACCATTTTCCACACTGATGACCAACAAGAACCCAACTAAAATACAACGGAGACCCCAAAACACGTCAAAAACACGCCAAAAAGGAACTGGATCAGAAGAAAAAAACCCAAAACCGTGATTTTCCCCCCAAAACCACCCTAAGCTCACCTGATCTTCTCCAAACCCCACAATCCACTCCCATTGACCTTAACGACAAACGACAACCCAACGAAACCCAACGGAGACCCCAAAACATGTCAAAAACACACCAAAAAAGAACAAGATCACCCCAAAAAAAAACAGAAGAAAAACGCAAATACCATGAATCCACCCCAAAAGTCCCATTAAAACTACCTGAAGTTCTCCAAAACCCACAATTTACCCTTTTCCACCATGATGACCACGGAAAACCCAACAAAATCCAACGGAGACACCAAAACACGTCAAAAACACCACAAAAAGAATAGGATCACCCCCAAAAACGAAAGAAAATCCCCAAAACCATAGATCCACCACCCAAAAATCCTTAAACTCACCTGAATTTCTCCAAAACCCACAATTTACCTTTTACCACCACGATGACAACGGTAAACCCAACGAAACCCAACGGAGACCCCAAAACACGTCAAAAACACCCCAAAAAAGAACAGGATCACGCCAAAAAATAGAAGAAAACCCCAAATACCATGAATCACCCCCCCACAAAAAAAAAAAACTAAATACCATAGATCTACCCCAAAAGCACCCTAAACCTACCTGATCTTCTCCAAAACCCACAATCCACTCCTATTTAACATAATGACCAACAAGAACACAACAAAACCCAACGGAGACCCCAAAACACGTCCAAAACACCCCAAAAAAGAACAGGTTCACGCCAAAAAATAGAAGAAAACCCCAAATACCATAGATCCACCCCAAAGACACCCTAAACCTACCTGATGTTCTCCTAATCCCAAAGCACACTCCCAACCACCATAAAACACATTAGGAACTCAACGAAACGCAACGGAAACCCCAAAACACTTCAAAATCACCCGAAGAAAGGAGAGGATCACTCTCCAAAAAAGAAGAAAACCCCAAATACCATGAATCCACGCGAAAACTCCCCCTAAACCTACCTGAAGTTCTCCAAAAACAGCAATTTACCCTTTTCCACCATGATGACCACGGAAAAACCAACGAAACCCAACGGAGACCCCAAAACACGTCAAAAACACACCAAAATCAACCCAGATCCTAAAATAAATAAATAAATAAATAAATAAATGCCATGATTTAACCCTAAAAAAACCCTTAAACCTACCTGATGTTCTGCAAAACCCACAATCCACTCCTATTTAACATAATGACAAACAAGAACCCAACAAAACCTAATGGAGACCCCAAAACACGTCAAAAACACCCCAAAAAATATCGGCATCACCCCCAAAACAGGAAGAAAATCCGCCAAAACCATAGATACACCCCAAAACCACCCTAAACCTACCTGATGTTCTCCAAAACCCACAATTTACCCTTTTCCACCATGATGACAAACGAGAACCCAACAAAACCCAACAGAGACCCCAAAGAACGTCAGAAACACCCCAAAAAATATCGGCATCACCCCCAAAACTGGATGAAAATCCACCAAAACCATAGATACACCCCAAAACCACTCTAAACCTACCTGATGTTCTCCAAAACCCACAATTTACAACTTTCCACCATGATGACCACGGAAAACCCAACGAAACATAACAGAGAATCAAAAAAATAAAAAAAAAATTAAAAACAAAATCAACCCAGATCCTAAAAAAAAAAAAAAAAAATGATATAACCCCCAAAAAAACTAAAACCTACCTGATGTTCTCCAAAACCCACAATCCACACCTATTTAACATAACGCCCAACAAGAAAACAACAAAACCCAACGGAGACCCCAAAACACGTCCAAAACACCCCAAACAAGAACAGGATCACCCCAAAACGAAAGAAAACCCCCAATACCATGAATCCACCCCAAACGTCCCCCTTAACCTACCTGATGTTCTCCAAAACCCACAATTTACCATTTTCCAACATGATGACAACGGAAAACCCAACGAAACCCAACGGAGACCCCAAAACACGTCAAAAACACCCCAAAAAAGAACAGGATCACGCCAAAAAATAGAAGAAAACCCCAAATACCATGAATCATCCCCCCCCACAAAAAAAAAAACCTGAATACCATAGATCTACCCCAAAAGCACCCTAAACCTACCTGAAGTTCTCCAAAACCTACAATCCACACCTATTTAACATAATGACCAACAAGAACACAACAAAACCCAACGGAGACCCCAAAACACGTCCAAAACACCCCAAAAAAGAACAGGTTCACGCCAAAAAATAGAAGAAAACCCCAAATACCATAGATCCACCCCAAAGACACCCTAAACCTACCTGATGTTCTCCTAATCCCAAAGCACACTCCCAACCACCATAAAACACATTAGGAACTCAACGAAACGCAACGGAAACCCCAAAACACTTCAAAATCACCCGAAGAAAGGAGAGGATCACTCTCCAAAAAAGAAGAAAACCCCAAATACCATGAATCCACGCGAAAAGTCCCCCTAAACCTACCTGAAGTTCTCCAAAAACAGCAATTTACCCTTTTCCACCATGATGACCACGGAAAAACCAACGAAACCCAACGGAGACCCCAAAAAACGTCAAAAACACCCCAAAAAATATCGGCATCACCCCCAAAACTGGATGAAAATCCACCAAAACCATAGATACACCCCAAAACCACCCTAAACCTACCTGATGTTCTCCAAAACCCACAATTTACCCTTTTCCACCATGATGACCACGGAAAACCCAACGAAACATAACAGAGAATCAAAAAAATAAATAATAAAAAAAAAAAACAAAATCAACCCAGATCCTAAAAAAAAAAAAAAAAACATGATATAACCCCCCAAAAAAATAAAACCTACCTGATGTTCTCCAAAACCCACAATCCACACCTATTTAACATAACGCCCAACAAGAAAACAACAAAACCCAACGGAGACCCCAAAACACGTCCAAAACACCCCAAACAAGAACAGGATCACCCCAAAACGAAAGAAAACCCCCAATACCATGAATCCACCCCAAACGTCCCCCTTAACCTACCTGATGTTCTCCAAAACCCACAATTTACCATTTTCCAACATGATGACAACGGAAAACCCAACGAAACCCAACAGAGACCCCAAAACACGTCCAAAACACCACAAAAAAAAGAACAGGATCACCCCAAAAAAAAAACAAAAAAAAACAGAAGAAAACCCCAAATACCATAGATGCATCCCCAAACCACCCTAAACCTACCTGATGTTCACCAAAACCAACTATTTATCATTTTCCACACTGATGACCAACAAGAACCCAACTAAAATCCAACGGAGACCCCAAAACACGTCAAAAACACGCCAAAAAGGAACTGGATCAGAAGAAAAAAAACCAAAACCGTGATTTTCCCCCCAAAACCACCCTAAGCTCATCTGATCTTCTCCAAACCCCACAATCCACTCCCATTGACCTTAACGACAAACGACAACCCAACGAAACCCAACGGAGACCCCAAAACATGTCAAAAACACACCAAAAAAGAACAAGATCACCCCAAAAAAAAACAGAAGAAAAACGCAAATACCATGAATCCACCCCAAAAGTCCCATTAAAACTACCTGAAGTTCTCCAAAACCCACAATTTACCCTTTTCCACCATGATGACCACGGAAAACCCAACAAAATCCAACGGAGACACCAAAACACGTCAAAAACACCACAAAAAGAATAGGATCACCCCCAAAAACGAAAGAAAATCCCCAAAACCATAGATCCACCACCCAAAAATCCTTAAACTCACCTGAATTTCTCCAAAACCCACAATTTACCTTTTACCACCACGATGACAACGGTAAACCCAACGAAACCCAACGGAGACCCCAAAACACGTCCAAAACACCCCAAAAAAGAACAGGATCACGCCAAAAAATAGAAGAAAACCCCAAATACCATGAATCACCCCCCCCCACAAAAAAAAAAAAAACTGAATACCATAGATCTACCCCAAAAGCACCCTAAACCTACCTGATCTTCTCCAAAACCCACAATCCACTCCTATTTAACATAATGACCAACAAGAACACAACAAAACCCAACGGAGACCCCAAAACACGTCCAAAACACCCCAAAAAAGAACAGGTTCACGCCAAAAAATAGAAGAAAACCCCAAATACCATAGATCCACCCCAAAGACACCCTAAACCTACCTGATGTTCTCCTAATCCCAAAGCACACTCCCAACCACCATAAAACACATTAGGAACTCAACGAAACGCAACGGAAACCCCAAAACACTTCAAAATCACCCGAAGAAAGGAGAGGATCACTCTCCAAAAAAGAAGAAAACCCCAAATACCATGAATCCACGCGAAAACTCCCCCTAAACCTACCTGAAGTTCTCCAAAAACAGCAATTTACCCTTTTCCACCATGATGACCACGGAAAAAACAATGAAACCCAACGGAGACCCCAAAACACGTCAAAAACACACCAAAATCAACCCAGATCCTAAATAAATAAATAAATAAATAAATAAATGCCATGATTTAACCCTAAAAAAACCCTTAAACCTACCTGATGTTCTGCAAAACCCACAATCCACTCCTATTTAACATAATGACAAACAAGAACCCAACAAAACCTAATGGAGACACCAAAACACGTCAAAAACACCCCAAAAAATATCGGCATCACCCCCAAAACTGGAAGAAAATCCGCCAAAACCATAGATCCACCCCAAAACCACCCTAAACCTACCTGATCTTCTCCAAATCCACAATTTACCCTTTTCCACCATGATGACAAACGAGAACCCAACAAAACCCAACGGAGACCCCAAAGAACGTCAGAAACACCCCAAAAAATATCGGCATCACCCCCAAAACTGGATGAAAATCCACCAAAACCATAGATACACCCCAAAACCACTCTAAACCTACCTGATGTTCTCCAAAACCCACAATTTACCACTTTCCACCATGATGACCACGGAAAACCCAACGAAACATAACAGAGAATCAAAAAAATAAAAAAAAAAATTAAAAAAAAAATCAACACAGAACCTAAAAAAAAAAAAAAAAAATGATATAACCCCCAAAAAAACTAAAACCTACCTGATGTTCTCCAAAACCCACAATCCACACCTATTTAACATAACGCCCAACAAGAAAACAACAAAACCCAACGGAGACCCCAAAACACGTCCAAAACACCCCAAACAAGAACAGGATCACCCCAAAACGAAAGAAAACCCCCAATACCATGAATCCACCCCAAACGTCCCCCTTAACCTACCTGATGTTCTCCAAAACCCACAATTTACCATTTTCCAACATGATGACAACGGAAAACCCAACGAAACCCAACGGAGACCCCAAAACACGTCAAAAACACCCCAAAAAAGAACAGGATCACGCCAAAAAATAGAAGAAAACCCCAAATACCATGAATCATCCCCCCCCCACAAAAAAAAAACCTGAATACCATAGATCTACCCCAAAAGCACCCTAAACCTACCTGAAGTTCTCCAAAACCTACAATCCACACCTATTTAACATAATGACCAACAAGAACACAACAAAACCCAACGGAGACCCCAAAACACGTCCAAAACACCCCAAAAAAGAACAGGTTCACGCCAAAAAATAGAAGAAAACCCCAAATACCATAGATCCACCCCAAAGACACCCTAAACCTACCTGATGTTCTCCTAATCCCAAAGCACACTCCCAACCACCATAAAACACATTAGGAACTCAACGAAACGCAACGGAAACCCCAAAACACTTCAAAATCACCCGAAGAAAGGAGAGGATCACTCTCCAAAAAAGAAGAAAACCCCAAATACCATGAATCCACGCGAAAAGTCCCCCTAAACCTACCTGAAGTTCTCCAAAAACAGCAATTTACCCTTTTCCACCATGATGACCACGGAAAACGCAACGAAACCCAACGGAGACCCCAAAACACGTCAAAAACACACCAAAATCAACCCAGATCCTAAAAAAAAAATAAATAAATAAATAAAAAAATGCCATGATTTAACCCTAAAAAAACCCTTAAACCTACCTGATGTTCTGCAAAACCCAAAATCCACTCCTATTTAACATAATGACAAACAAGAACCCAACTAAACCTAATGGAGAACCCAAAACACGTCAAAAACACCCCAAAAAATATCGGCATCACCCCCAAAACTGGAAGAAAATCCCCCAAAACCATAGATCCACCCCAAAACCACCATAAACCTACCTGATGTTCCCCAAATCCACAATTTACACTTTTCCACCATGATGACCAACGAGAACCCAACAAAACCCAACGGAGACCCCAAAAAACGTCAAAAACACCCCAAAAAATATCGGCATCACCCCCAAAACTGGATGAAAATCCACCAAAACCATAGATACACCCCAAAACCACCCTAAACCTACCTGATGTTCTCCAAAACCCACAATTTACCCTTTTCCACCATGATGACCACGGAAAACCCAACGAAACATAACAGAGAATCAAAAAAATAAATAATAAAAAAAAAAACAAAATCAACCCAGATCCTAAAAAAAAAAAAAAAAAAAAAAAACATGATATAACCCCCAAAAAAACTAAAACCTACCTGATGTTCTCCAAAACCCACAATCCACACCTATTTAACATAACGCCCAACAAGAAAACAACAAAACCCAACGGAGACCCCAAAACACGTCCAAAACACCCCAAACAAGAACAGGATCACCCCAAAACGAAAGAAAACCCCAAATACCATGAATCCACCCCAAACTTCCCCCTTAACCTACCTGATGTTCTCCAAAACCCACAATTTACCATTTTCCAACATGATGACAACGGAAAACCCAACGAAACCCAACAGAGACCCCAAAACACGTCCAAAACACCACAAAAAAAAGAACAGGATCACCCCAAAAAAAAAAAAAAAAACAGAAGAAAACCCCAAATACCATAGATGCATCCCCAAACCACCCTAAACCTACCTGATGTTCACCAAAACCAACTATTTACCATTTTCCACACTGATGACCAACAAGAACCCAACTAAAATCCAACGGAGACCCCAAAACACGTCAAAAACACGCCAAAAAGGAACTGGATCAGAAGAAAAAAAACCAAAACCGTGATTTTCCCCCCAAAACCACCCTAAGCTCACCTGATCTTCTCCAAACCCCACAATCCACTCCCATTGACCTTAACGACAAACGACAACCCAACGAAACCCAACGGAGACCCCAAAACATGTCAAAAACACACCAAAAAAGAACAAGATCACCCCAAAAAAAAACAGAAGAAAAACGCAAATACCATGAATCCACCCCAAAAGTCCCATTAAAACTACCTGAAGTTCTCCAAAACCCACAATTTACCCTTTTCCACCATGATGACCACGGAAAACCCAACAAAATCCAACGGAGACCCCAAAACACGTCCAAAACACCCCAAACAAGAACAGGATCACCCCCAAAAACGAAAGAAAATCCCCAAAACCATAGATCCACCACCCAAAAATCCTTAAACTCACCTGAATTTCTCCAAAACCCACAATTTACCTTTTACCACCACGATGACAACGGTAAACCCAACGAAACCCAACGGAGACCCCAAAACACGTCAAAAACACCCCAAAAAAGGACAGGATCACGCCAAAAAATAGAAGTAAACCCCAAATACCATGAATCACCCCCCCCCACAAAAAAAAAAAAAACTGAAAACCATAGATCTACCCCAAAAGCACCCTAAACCTACCTGATCTTCTCCAAAACCCACAATCCACTCCTATTTAACATAATGACCAACAAGAACACAACAAAACCCAACGGAGACCCCAAAACACGTCCAAAACACCCCAAAAAAGAACAGGTTCACGCCAAAAAATAGAAGAAAACCCCAAATACCATAGATCCACCCCAAAACCACCCTAAACCTACCTGATCTTCTCCAAAACCCACAATTTACCCTTTTCCACCATGATGACCAACGAGAACCCAACAAAACCAAACAGACACACCAAAAACCTTAAAAAACACCCCAAACAAGAATGGCATCACCCCCAAAACTGGAAGAAAATACGCCAAAACCATAGATCCGCCACAAAACCACCCTAAACCTACCTGATGTTCTCCAAAACCCACAATCCACACCTATTTAAAATAATGACCAACAAGAACACAACAAAACCTAATGGAGACCACAAAACACGTCAAAAACACCCCAAACAAGAACCTCATCACCCCCAAAACTGGAAGAAAATCCCCCAAAACCATAGATCCACCCCAAAACCACCCTAAACCTACCTGATCTTCTCCAAAACCCACAATTTACACTTTTCCACCATGATGACCAACGAGAACCCAACAAAACCCAACGGAGACCCCAAAACACGTCCAAAACACCCCAAAAAAGAACAGGATCACGCCAAAAAATAGAAGAAAACCCCAAATACCATAGATCCACCTCAAAGACACCCTAAACCTACCTGATGTTCTCCTAATCCCAAAGCACACTCCCAACCACCATAAAACACATTAGGAACTCAACGAAACGCAACGGAAACCCCAAAACACTTCAAAATCACACGAAGAAAGGAGAGGATCACTCCCCCAAAAAGAAGAAAACCCCAAATACCATGAATCCACGTGAAATCTCCCCCTAAACCTACCTGAAGTTCTCCAAAACCCACAATTTACCCTTTTACAACACGATGACCATGGAAAACCCAATGAAACACAACGGAGACCCCAAAACACGTCAAAAACAACACAAAAACTCCAGGATCATCCCCCCTCACCACCCAAAAAAAAAAAAAAACTGAATACCATAGATCCACCCCAAAACCACCCTAAACCTACCTGATGTTCTCCAAAACCCACAATTTACACTTTTCTACCATGATGAACATGGAAAACACAACGAAACCCAACGGAGAACCCAAAACACGTCAAAAACACCCCAAAGAAGAACAGGATCACCCCCAAATCTGGAAGAAAATACGCCAAAACCATAGATCCACCCCAAAACCACCCTAAACCTACCTGATCTTCTCCAAAACCCACAATCCACTCCTATTTAAAATAATGACCAACAAGAACACAACAAAACCCAACGGAGACCCCAAAACACATCAAAAACACCCCAAAAAAGAACAGGTTCATGCCAAAAAATAGAAGAAAACCCCAAAGACCATAGATCCACCCCAAAGACACCCTAAACCTACCTGATGTTCTCCAAAACCCACAATTTACCCTTTTCCACCATGATGACCAATGACAACGCAAATAAACCCAACAGAGACCCCAAAACACGTCAAAAACACCCCAAAAAATATCGGCATCACCCCCAAAACTGAAAGAAAATACGCCAAAACCATAGATCCACCCCAAAACCACCCTAAACCTAGCCGATCTTCTCCAAAACCCACAATCCACACCTATTTAAAATAATGACCAACAAGAACACAACAAAACCCAACGGAGACCCCAAAACACATCAAAAACACCCCAAACAAGAACAGGTTCATGCCAAAAAATAGAAGAAAACCCCAAATACCATAGATCCACCCCAAAGACACCCTAAACCTACCTGATGTTCTCCAAAACCCACAATGTACACTTTTCCACCATGATGACCAATGAGAACGCAAATAAACCCAACAGAGACCCCAAAACACGTCAAAAACACCCCAAAAAATATCGGCATCACCCCCAAAACTGAAAGAAAATCCGCCAAAACCATAGATCCACCCCAAAACCACCCTAAACCTACCTGATGTTCTCCAAAACCCACAATATACCCTTTTCCACCATGATGACCAACGAGAACCCAACAATACCAGAGACACCAAAAACCTTAAAAAAAACCCCAAACAAGAATGGCATCACATCCAAAACTGGAAGAAAATCCCCCAAAACCATAGATCCACCCCAAAACCACCCTAAACCTACCTGATCTTCTCCAAAACCCACAATTTACCCTTTTCCACCATGATGACCAACGAGAACCCAATGAAACACAACGGAGACCCCAAAACAGGTCAAAAACAACACAAAAACTCCAGTATCATCCCCCCCACCCACCCCAAAAAAAAAAAAAAACTGAATACCATATATCCACCCCAAGACCACCCTAAACCTACCTGATGTTCTCCAACACCCACAATTTACCCTTTTCCACCATGATGACCAACGAGAACCCAACAAAACCAAACAGAGACCCCAAAAACCTTAAAAAACACCCCAAACAAGAACGGCATCACCCCCAAAACTGGAAGAAAATCCCCCAAAACCATAGATCCACCCCAAAACCACCCTAAACCTACCTGATGTTCTCCAAACCCCACAATCCACACCTATTTAACATAATGACCAAAAAGAACAAAACAAAACCTAATGGAGACCCCAAAACACGTCAAAAACACCCCAAAAAATATCGGCATCACCCCCAAAACTGAAAGAAAATCCCCCAAAACCATAGATCCACCCCAAAACCACACTAAACCTACCTGAAGTTCTCCAAAACCCACAATCCACACCTATTTAACAGAAAGACCAACAGGAACACAACAAAACCCAACGGAGACCCCAAAACACGTCAAATACACCCAAAAAAAAAGAACGGGATCACGCCAAAAAATAGAAGAAAACCCCAAATACCATAGATCCACCTCAAAGATACCCTAAACCTACCTGATGTTCTCCTAATCCCAAAGCACACTCCCAACCACCATAAAACACATTAGGAACTCAACGAAACGCAACGGAAACCACAATACACTTCGAAATCACCCGAAGAAAGGAGAGGATCACTCCCCCAAAAAGAAGAAAACCCCAAATACGATGAATCCACGCGAAAACTCCCCCTAAACCTACCTGAAGTTCTCCAAAACCCACAATTTACCCTTTTACAACACGATGACCATGGAAAACCCAATGAAACACAACGGAGACCCCAAAACACGTCAAAAACAACACAAAAAGTCCAGGATCATGCCCCCCCCCCCCCCCCAAAAAAAGAAAAAAAAAAACTGAATACCATATATCCACCCAAAACCACCCTAAACCTACCTGATGTTCTCCAAAACCCACAATTTACACTTTTCCACCATGATGACAAATGAGAACCCAACAAAACCGAACAGAGACCCCAAAAACCTTAAAAAGCACCCCAAACAAGAATGGCATCACCCCCAAAACTGGAAGAAAATCCCCCAAAACCATAGATCCACCCCAAAACCACCCTAAACCTACCTGATCTTCTCCAAAACCCACAATCCACTCCTATTTAAAATAATGACCAACAAGAACACAACAAAACCCAACGGAGACCCCAAAACACATCAAAAACACCCCAAAAAAGAACAGGTTCATGCCAAAAAATAGAAGAAAACCCCAAAGACCATAGATCCACCCCAAAGACACCCTAAACCTACCTGATGTTCTCCAAAACCCACAATGTACCCTTTTACACCATGATGACCAATGACAACGCAAACAAACCCAACAGAGACCCCAAAACACGTCAAAAACACCCCAAAAAATATCGGCATCACCCCCAAAACTGAAAGAAAATCCCCCAAAACCATAGATCCACCCCAAAGACACCCTAAACCTACCTGATGTTCTCCTAATCCCAAAGCACACTCCCAACCACCATAAAACACATTAGGAACTCAACGAAACGCAACGGAAACCCCAAAACACTTCAAAATCACCCGAAGAAAGGAGAGGATCACTCTCCAAAAAAGAAGAAAACCCCAAATACCATGAATCCACGCGAAAACTCCCCCTAAACCTACCTGAAGTTCTCCAAAAACAGCAATTTACCCTTTTCCACCATGATGACCACGGAAAAACCAACGAAACCCAACGGAGACCCCAAAAAACGTCAAAAACACCCCAAAAAATATCGGCATCACCCCCAAAACTG